>NC_089535.1:12191941-12522253 GCF_963924715.1 Thunnus thynnus
TATTCATGCTGCTAATACCCTCATCTGGCCAGGGAGCGTACACTATATTACAGTGGCAAAGCTCTGTTCCTTGGGGAGAGGTTGAGTCTGGGGCGATGAGTGCGCTGCAGTTCAAAGGCGGCCTCTGTTTCTCTTCTCTGGTTTAGCTGTGTTGTAGTGTGAGTTAATAAAGGTGTGGCATGATAAAGTTTGTCATTAGTGGCACTTGTTGTGATCACAGGTTTGTGTATATGGGTGTGTGTGTGTGTGTGTGGCGCCTATTATAGGAAATGGAGCAATGGTCTACTTTTCTTTTTTTGGGTGTTGTTGATGTTAGTTTGGGCTTGCTCTACGTCAGTGTTTGTGTTTATTTATGTGTGTGTGGTGTGTTGAACACACCTTAGGCCAACAGTGACTGTGGCCAGTATCAATAGGTTACAATGGTTTCCAGTAGAGACAAGTAGTCATTGCAGCAAAACAGTATCAATACATCTATTGGACTCCATTGTAACTGAAAAGAAAATAAGCTGATCACAGTTACTTCCTCCATGAAGGAAACTATTTTTAAAGCCACCTTTAAAGCCAGCAGAAGGCGGATATCTGATACTCAAATAACAGATTTTGAGTATGGCTGTAACTAATAATTATTTTCATTAACGATCAATCTGTGGATTATTCTCTGATTAATCAATAAATTGTTTTATCTATATAAGAAAAATAACCGTTAATTTTTTAAAGCTCAAAGGTGTCTTCTTCATTTGAATAACAATCCAAAACCCAAATATCATCAGTTTACTGTCCTGTAATACAAAGAAAACATGATTCATCACATTTGATAAGCTGAAAGCAGCTAGTGTTTGGCAATTTTTGCTTAAAATATGACCAAAACGATTATTTGATTAATTTTCTGTCGACTGACTAATCAATTAACCAACAAATTGTTGCAACTCTAATCACTTTAAGATCTTCCCTGAGTGTGTTTACATGGACGTTAGTATTCCTGTCATGATCAAGTTTTTGATGTATCCCGATTTTGTGTTAGCGCATTTAAACACCTTATCCAGGTTTCTGATTTCTGATACACGTTCCTATTCCCTTGAACAAGAAAATGTGTCCAAACTTTTGACTGGCACTGTACGTGGGTGTGTCACCGACTCAAGTCATGTTTGCTGTCAGCAAAACGAATATGTAATGATGATCTTCACTGAAACTCTCACTCTGGAAGATACATTTTATTGCCGCTGATCAGATGACAGACAAACAAAACAAAGCAGAAAATGCTCTGATAATTAGACCGGGTTTATCCTCAACTGCTGTGGTGAATGACGAGTAATCAAAGACACACCTGGATCATCCATTGGACACCGATGCACCAGAGACAAATTCCAGTGATTACACTCCATTCATAAATTATCGACTCCCACCACAGGCAGCAAGAGACATAAACAGTGGAAATACAGAATGTGCCACTACAACTTACTGGGAATAATACAAATGCATCAGAAACCTGGATACTGTTTATACAGGGATATGAATAAAGAGGTTTCTCCTCATATCCCAGATATGTTCTAAACCAGGACACTTGTGTGTGCATGTAAACATACTCCATTTTGCCTCCATGTTTATTTTTGTGGCCAGATTGTGCTTCAAAAATGAAATGATGCTCCTGCACCCTTGATATTTTCTCTAAAGTACGAGATGTTCAGAACCAAGACAAGAGAATTAGTGTAGACAAAAGCAGAGACGTTTGAGAGAACTTATTTTGCACAAGCCCGATTCCGAGTCTGCAAAAGATTTCACCCAGGCACCCACACAGGAAGTGGTGCATATAATTGGGGTGGCTTTTTGAAAATGTGCTGCACATCCTTCAAATTAACGGTTGCCAGTGGAGCAAACATACCTGTCCTGCCGCCTTCAGATAAGATGACTGTGGGGATTTAATCAAGTGAAAGTGACGGGTCTCACACAGCATACAAACAGCTGTGGATGACAGATACCCCTCTAACACAGTACAGACTCAGCTTCACCGGCATTACGGCCGTAATCACACACACTGATGTGCGTGTAGTCGTGTCTAGCGGGTTGAAGAGCGATTTTTTGGAGAGCTGTACGTGGGAGCGCCTTTGCTAAGTAAAGCTGTGAAAACAGCTTTGTCTTGGTGTCTGTGCTCAAACTGGGTTTGAATAGTTGGAGGAGCAAAGGCTGTGTTTATGCCAAAACAACAGTGATTGGTACCTTCACTTGTCTCTAGTGTCCTCCCTGCTCATTTTGGCACCAGAGATGTCAAGAGGAGCCATGAAATTACCAAAAAAGGTGCAGATAGGGAATAATTAACCACTTTACTGGTGCAAGATTTTTTTTTTTTTTACAGTTTTATCTGCGTGTGTGTTCGCATTTATTGCAGTCTTATCCGTACACGTCGAGAGTAGTGAAAAACGATCCGGTGTTTGCCTCTTACATCACGTGAAAACCCTAACACTGATGAAAACAAACGTAGAGATCAGTCGGTTAGTCAACACGAAACCCAATACGTAGCGACTGTGCCAGCTAACCCACAACTGAACCCTGAGTGTGACAGAGAGTGTGAGAGACAGAGAGGAGGAGGAGGAGGAGGTGGTGCAAGAGAGACAGAAAAAGCCTGGTGAGAAATGAAGTGGTGTGTGTGCGTGTGTGTGCGTGTGTGTGTGTGTGTGTCCGTGTCACCTCCCCTCTCTGTACACCACGACTTGTGAGGGTGACAGCCTGTGAGAGAACACGAAACAGAGGAGACTGTAGAGGTGTGAGTGTGCATTTGTTTGTGTGTGTGTGTGTGTGTGTGTTTGAGGGTAAGAGATGAGTGGGCAGTCTAGCAGCTAGCTGAGCAGACTAGCACTCTGTTCTATTATTAGGATAGAAATTTTTGTATCTCCTAAAGTCACGGCTGATATGACTGACCGGATTGATTGGAAGATGCTGTATTTGAAAATCTAATAGTAATTCCCTGAAGCAGCTGGTTGTTCCCCACGGAGCCGAGCTAACCTCTCTGGTTAAATATTAAACCAAACACGGAGCCCTTGAAAGAGGTGCGCCACCGAACCATTGTTGAATCTCCACACTGTTGTTTCTACATATTAAGAAACAAACTGTAGTCTTTTCAAGCTCGGTCCTGCAGGCGATGATGAATTAAATTTAGCTTCAAAGGTTGTTTACAGCACCGAAGCGTATTACAGCGAGTCATTTTTGTTAATGCGTGTAAGATAAAGAAACAATCTGAAACTTTCATTCAAAAAGCATACTTCATCAAAAAGAAATCCTTATCAAAAGGAAACTTAAATATTTGATTCCTTTTACCTAGCATACACTCACTCTACACAGCATATGTGAATAGCACAGCACAGGTTCAAGGGGATTTTTAAGTTTTGGATTTTTTTTTTCTTTCTTTTTTTTTTTTTTTTTCCTGGACGTAAGGTGGCACACTTGCAGTATTGATGCGAGGACATTAGTCCTAGGGGATGAACACCGGCAATCAGGGACTGAGTTAAAAATTTTTGAAGCCACAAACACAAGAAAAAGAAATAAGTTTGAACCATCCGCCGCACAAGAAGGCTCTTCTTTGTGTTTACAGCGGTCGACTTTGCTGTCAGACCTCCCTCCGGGGCGTCTGGGAGGATGCAGCGGAGCCGGTTCACATATAACTCTGCCAAGATGATTGGCTATAAGCTAATGCTGGTGTCTGCAGCTAAAATGTCTACAACAACACTGATGAGAGACTGACAGAGCAGTGACCCGCCAGAGGAAATAAACACAATAGACCGATTTATACTGGATTCTTAGAGCTGATATTGATGTTTTACAGTTTTGAAAATCATATTTAAAGGTCAACGATGTATCATAAACCAACAGCATTTTTTATAATGATTTCTTAATCTTATGAAAGTGTACTGAGTGGGACATTTAACAGTTCAAAAATAAACTTGACATTGCTTCCTGGACAATTTCTGCACAGCAATTTCTTGTTACTTACTGTCTGACATATTCAAAATACTGCAATAAACTAATATTGGTCAATATGTCTGTCTGGGCAATTTTTAAAAAATTTTTTCTAGCTCTAATGGGAAGCACTAAGGCTACATTCACACTAACAGGTTTTCATTTTAAAACACATAATCTTTGCTATGTTTACGCCTACGTCTACGCCAATGACGCAGACGCCCGTGTTTGCTTCCCGACCGGGTCTTATCGGTCATGACGTGTCCTCCGCTGATTCGTCACGCCCCTGTCATGTGACCCTTTTCTGGAAGAAAACAAACGACGGCAGCCTCAACTACCAGCGGTTAATTCGACATGGATAACGAATTACAGGTGTCGCTGTCGTCGTCGGTCCGAGCCAAAAAAATCTCTTCTCTTACTTTTCGCCATTGTTGTTCTACTCCGCAACTAAGCAACCAACCACAGAGTAGACAATCAGCTACCTGTTTACACCGGCAGTGTACGTGAATGTTCATGTGATATGTGACGGAGATTATCTCTGAAACAGTGCTAAAATGCTTGTTTTTGTTTTAAAACGCCGTCTATAGTCTTAAGTTAGCTTGTTTTTTACGTTTCTTGCTCCATTTTTGTTTGACATGCCACATGGTGACACAAAAAAAGTCTATATTTTTAAAAGGTATTGGTGTAATATCAGCGGAATAGAAACTTAAAGGTAAAATCCACCATGAAACAGTGTGAGGTGCACAGAGAACTGCAATTCTGTATTCATGATCTCCCCCCAACCAGCAGACAGGATACCGAGCGCAGCTGGCAGCCAAGAGTTGATGTTGTGTGTGTGTGTGTGTGTGTCTGTGTGTGTGTGTCTGTGTGCGTGTGCGTGCGTGCATATACACATGGTGCATCTAAAGTAGCCCCTGTTGTACACTCATGGTACCATGATTCAATTATATAGAGCCAGTGCTTTGCCTGAATATTAATCTGGGGGCCCAAACTTAATTTGTCTGGCGATGGGGGACACAAGCCCATCTGGCTGTATGGTAAGTGTGACTGCATGTGTGTGTGTGTGTGCGTGTACGTGTGTGTGTGTATGTGTGTGTGAGGGGGTTGTCTGTCTATTGTGAGACACAGAGGGACCTGTCACCCTGCTCTGAGGAAGACAGATCAGTTTGTAGGAGGCAGACAATCACTGGACACACACACACACACACACACACACACACACACACACTCCCCAGAGACAGGAGGAAAGAAAAAGGAGGCGAGAATGGAAATGATTCAGAAATTCAGGGGTAGAGAAAAGTATTTCTTTTAAAAATGCAAAATAGAAAACACTCATGACAACCTTTAAATTATGGAGATATAGTAAACATTATGCACTCCCTCTGGGCATGAACAGAGTGTTAGCATTTTTATTTGGATATAGAAGCTGTGAATTACAATAAACTGTGAACACATCATCTCTAAATGTGAAGCCTTTTCCTGCTTGCTTCTGTTTTTTGGCCATTTTTGGCCATAAACTGAACAAAAATTCACATTTCTTCCAAATGTCTACATTATCTTATAAATGGAGCTCCATATTCACCATAGTGACTATATAAAACACTTGCACCCTCAGCCATTTGAAGCATACAGCTGTATGCGCGTTAGCTGAACATCCACAACCCCCCCCACCCCCCTGAGGTCAAGTAGCAACCCCCCCCCCCCGCCCGCCTCGTCCTTGTCACATTGCCCACAGTCCTTTGGGACAGAAGCAGCGCCCCGGGGCACGAACGCAACCTCTCCTTGACCTCCCTGTGTGCAAGTGACCTTCCGCTGACGTGTAAGGTTAGCTTGTATACTGGTGCCGAGGTCAAAGGCAGTGACTGAGAGGAAAGAGGCTGAATAGAGGGAGGCAGAGAAGGGTGGGGGGGAGGAATAGAGAAAAAGATAGGGGAAAGAGCCGGGACAAAGAGCACAGTGCAAGAGCGTGTGGCTGTGTGAGTGTGAGACGAATGGGGGTGGGTTGAGGAAGTTAACAGTTCATCCAGCGTATCTCTCACATTCTGCTTCACAGTTACTTTTTTGTTTCTCTTTGCTCGTCAACAGGAAGGCCGCAGGGCAGACGAAGGGTGATAATGCAAGGAGACAGACACAGACACGCACCAACCTGCACACACAAGACACACACACACACAAACACACACACGCGCACGCCTGAGAGTTGTTGCGCATGTATGGCTGGTGTTTTGGTTTTGTCAGCGTGTGTTTGTAAGTGTGAGAGACTGAGCGCGTTTGTCTAGAAAAGGTGTGAAGAAACGCAGGTGTATCAACTAACTGACTTGAGGATATTTTAGTTGTCTGCTATGTCTGAATCATGTCTGTCTCGATCATTAAAGGAAATAATTCTCCCTCATCTAAATCTAACGTTGCACACTTTGTCTCTTAAATTCAATCTTCCCTCCCCTCACCCCCCTCCCTCCTTCCGTCTTTTCTGCTCTTCACCTCGTAATTACTTGAAACCTAACCTTCAAAAAGCAGCATCTGTAAACTCATCACCTACATCCTAAACAGATCCTCCCATTAGCCGTTAGACGTTCTCTCTGACAAATTTTCATCTGTTAGTTAATCCTTGTGCTCCATCTTTGCCGTCTGTGATTACATTTGAGTGTATTTGATACAAGCGCCTCTCAAAAGTTTAAAAGTGGAAAGTTGATTATTTGCAAAAACAAGCAAAAAAAAAACCTGCCTAAACTCAATTTTCCAGTTGAAATTCTTCTTCATACCTGTGGTTTTGCATGTTTTAGCCCATCATCAGTATACTGTATGTTTTTAGATACATTTGCTGACTTCCAGACAGTTGCTGGTATCTATTGGCTTCATTACACTATGAAAATAAACATGCAGACAATCAAATCACTTTGAACCAGGGCTGCAGCCAACCATTATTTTCAATATTGATCAATCTGCAAACTATTTTCTCCATTAATCAATTAAAAAAAGTAAAAGTTTTTCTTCACATCTTCCTCAAGTGCACAGACGTCTTCAAATGTGTTGTTTGTCCAACCAACAGTCCAAAATCCCCAACATATAGTGTTCAAAGTGATATAAAACATATTTTTTTACATTTAAAAAAAAATAAATAAATAAAAATAAAAGGAAAATTACTTTAATTGATGATAAAAATAGCTCTACTCTGAACAGTTTGGTTGCCATAGATCTCATTTTCAAATGCCAAAAAGCAAAAAAAGGACAAACAATAAGCAAACATGGTCGCTGGATAACCAAAGCTGCTGTTTGGAAACTACCTTTTAAAATGGTTATCGTACCTTTTTACGAAAGACAACTGGGATGTATTCTTTATCTCAAGCAAGTAAAAGTAGATTTTTATCCTGCATTAAATGCACACCAGAGGCCACTGCTAAGGTAGAGAAAAATCAATCTTCCTCAAGAGATCCTTTTGAAAATGGTTGGCAGAAATGTCAAGTACAGTATACACATTTTATGGTTAAAGGTCTAAAACCACCAGTATGATCTTTTTTGAAAAGAAGAAGAAAAAAAAAAAGACACTTGATTTACCTGCTTCTGCATCTGGTATTTGAGTGCATGGCTTTTGATTTAAGGTCACCTCTCAGTCAGCTTACTTTAAAAGGTTTTTATATACACTCAAATACACCTCAGCCTCTGTTTGTTTGCTTGCAGTTTAAGATACGTGTGTTGACACGGATATATCAGCCAAGTCTGCGGCCCTGTAATAACAGAAGGCCGAACAGGTTTTTACACCTGCATGTTAATTCTGACACTTTGGTGTTTCCCTTGGCTCCGAGGTGCGTGTTAAGACAAACTAGAGTTTAATTACTGGCCACGCAGTCAGTCCCCACACACATGTTAGACTGCACTGTAAATACACACATGAGGAAAAGATGGATTAAAGTGGAAAATGGATGAAAGTAAACAGCTCCAACCTTCTAACTCTCTCCATTTCTGAGAAGTCAAATAATTGCTTGACATCTCATTCCCTGTCTTTCTTCCTACTTTTACAATCTCCCAAATCTTATCACCTACCTAGATTGTGTTGGGGTCATTACTCAAAAAAAGTAATGTATTACACATTACTTGTTACTTTATAAAAGTAATGCATTGCTTTACTTATTTAATCTCTGTGGAAAGTAATAAGTTACACTACTTGTTACGTCTCAGATGCATTGTCACGTAGTTGTCAGTTAACAATATAACATTAAACCTTATATATGCCCACATATCAGCACAAATACCTGTCCTAATAAGGAAGACATATACAAGATCTTTCTCTTATGCTCTTTAATAAAGTAATACCGACAGCAAAGTTGGCGAAAACCAGCCTAAAGAGCATTTCACAGAAAAATGTTGGGGCGAGACAAGGGTCAGTTGCATGTCTGAATAACGCTGGACCCTTGGCCTTTCAAGCAGACCAATCAAGGCGGCGCTGGCAGTAGGCTAAAACAATATAAAAGAGGTTGGCCTTCCTAACACCAGTACAAATATTAATTGCCTCAAAATAATATACTATATCAGTAAATAAAATAACATAAGAGACTCTGGGCTTCCTAAAACCATTAGACGTATTTATCATTAAAGCAGTGCGGAGGAATCTCTCAAATCGTTTGTCAGACTACCTGTTCCTCCTCGGAGTCAGCACAAGACTGCCCAGGCTGAAGAGCATCTCTATGGTTGCACTAGACGGCGTCGGTGTGTTGAATTTCATGGATATAGTCTTTATAGCAGGGAAACGGTTCAGGATCTCTCCCTCTCTGACCCTGACTTCAGTGTCAGAGTTTAAAGAAACTGTATCCTCTTCATGGAAAGCACAGAGGTCATTCTCACTGCCGCTGGAGGTGGGGGTCTGTTGTTTAAGCGTTGCATCCTGCTCATCGTGGGAGAAAGCACAACACTCTGTAGTCAGCAGTGTCCTCAGGGCGTCTCTCTTCTCCTTTTCTCTCAGACGCCGCACTTTAAACTTCAGCAATGTTCAAGCAGCAAGGAGAACATCTTTGCTGTCCAACACAGATGCAAAACGCGTCTTGATGCCCTGCGATATAGAGAGATTGGATAAGGTTGGCTATGTACAATGTAACTTGCGCTGTAGGATAGTTATAGACTCAAGTCAAGCTGACGTAATATAAAACAGCGCTGCAGATGTAGGCTAATCACAATCAAGTGGGGAGTGGTTTAATAGGGGGCATTCTTCTTCAGTAAAGAATTTATAGAAATTAATAGAAAGAGCAAAGTGTTGCATCTCTGTGGAAGGAGTTGACAGGTGAGAGGTGCAACAGCAATTGACTGGATAATCAAACACGCAACCCCGTTCTTTCACAGCTAAATTTAGGGTGAAATTTAGAATATTAGCTTCTAGGTTGAAACTGAATGCATTGCTAATAGATTAATCAAGTCAGTTGCAAGCATCATGTGAGTTAGGGAGGGATCGTGACCTAAATAAAAACAACTGGAATGTATTCTAGGCTTTTGGATTTCAAATCACACTATAGGCCTTCCTGTACTATGGGATCAGGCAGACCTGCTGTCATCTGGGAGAGTACATTTTGCAGTGTCAGTGTCTTAGACATCAGAATTTCCAGTATTGGTAGGAGACTGCCATAGTAGCCGTTATCTTCACCTTGCAATATGTCCAAGGCCACAGTGAGTGGTTTCATGACTGCAGTAAAACCTTTAATACCTAGTCGACTTTAATACCTTTTAATACCTAGTCGACTGTTCAATTCAAATCAATGATGCGGGATAGGGCATCATGGAACTTCAAGTTCCATCTTCTTGTTGTCAGCACAATGAGTTTTCTTTCACACGTGTCCTCAACGAGCTCAGAGGTCACGGTAGAACGGCTGGTCTTAGTCCGAAGGGCAGAACTCTTCCAAGTGGAATTAGTGTAGACTGATTTAGACTCGGTGCTCGTTGTCAGCCATCAACATCATTACTTGAAATTAGGTTTAGTGTATGATGCACATCTCAAGTGAAGGGAGAGAGAAAACTGTCCTTCTGGGTCGGTGGAGAACACTTCTCCAACACCTGTGAATGTCACATCTTGATCGTCATGACCTTCTTCCTCAGAATCTGATGTTGCAGACTCATACATCTTGGAAGCCTTGATAAAATTCAACCCATAGTCTGTGACAGTTGCTGTGACTTTGTGTGACAGTCCATAAGTTGAATGAACCTGTTCAATTTCACATCCTACGTGTGTCGTCTTTTGATTCTCTTGCAGGCAACTGCAGGTTTCTCACGATGGAATTGCTTGGGTTAATCCAGTGGGCAGTGATTCCTAGGAAGCTTTCACTGTGGCTAGTCCAGATGTCAGCGGTAGTAGACACATACTCTAAACTCTCAAACATTTTCTCTACCTCACTTTCCATCTTGGCATAATATTGTTCCAGATAGCTTGCAAAAGTTAGGGGTTAGGGCTAGTTAACTTTTGATGGCGGCCGTCCCTTCTGTGTTATCTGTATTTTGCTGAGTATGTTTCTGAAAGACGGTGGCACTACTGTAGAAGCGGGCAGCATTTCTCTGCTATGTATGATGCTACAAGCCTCTTCATCACTGATTTTGCTACCTAAAATCAAGCTTTGGCTGCTTGGTTGGGGTCTGCATACACTCTGGGTCCGGGGGTCTTTTGCTACTAGCTTTGTATTACCATGTTGCCTTTGTAGGTGCTTGGAGAGATTTGATGTTGTGTTCACAGCAGTGGATAGTTGTTTCTGGCCTGGTCACAGTTTGCACTTAACTGTCACATTCTTGTCCTAGTAATGTGCATATCTCCACCTCTCAGAAGTTGTAGACCACTCTGCCATTTTTGTCTTATCTCCCACACGAACTCTAGCCAAAGTCACGAGAGGTCAGGCGCACAAGTGTGCATGAAAGGCACATTTGATGATTTTTTTTTTTTTATCTGCCCATTGTCCAGATACTTGAAGAACTTATGTAACACAAGTAACAACATAATTGTTTGATCACTAACTGTAATGTGATTACTGAATTTTAGAACAGTGACGTGTTACATTACTACGTTACAGACAAATGTAATGTGATTACAATGATGTGTAACCCCCAACACTGCTTATTAATAATTTAGATCAATAACACCAGCCTTAATGAGAGGACAAAACACATTATGAGATGTTAGCCACAATGGTCGGTTTCCATAGTGAACAATCAATAACTTAATCAATCTGTCCGGGAGAGTCACAAATGATGATGAGCAATCAAGTCCAATAATGTCTCACCATTACCAGCACAGCATGTCTGTATCAATAATAGACAAATCATGTTTAAAAAACCAATCAAGTTTATCTGATTGTCTAAAAGGTTTGCCAATAAAGCTGCTTTTCGTTGAGATATTCCTCATATTTGTGATTAAGGTGAGTAGAAATTGATCGATAGAAAGCTAACAGTCAATGGCAATTTTCCAAAACCAATTATAAACAAATTAGTTTGCTACACTTTTACATGTGCCAATATGTCACTTTGTGCATTGGCTGTATTAGTGTTGAATTAGTAAAATGTGAGCAGGAAACGCACCAAGGCTGTGAATCAAACCGTGTGCTTTTCACCGGCACGCCGTGAAAAACAACAATAAGTGTTTGTGAGAACGTGCAAAGAGGTGAGAACCAAGCTGATCACCTCGAGTGAAAAGGGAAATATGCCGTTACCAAGACAACACGCCTTTAAACACCTACTGCTCCGGAGAAGAGAAACAAGCATCACGATCACGACTGCTGAACACTTTTCGAAAGGCAATGTCTTAATTTGTTCCTACAAGTTTGCACACACCACCGATTCACAAACACATCCTACGCTCATGCACGCCTTTTTTTCTCTGTGTGTATGTGTGTGTGTGTGTGTGTGTGTGTGTTGAGTGGAGCTTGAGCCTGGAGTCATTCTTCCAAGAAGCGTGTCGTAGTTGTGCTGACACCAAATAATGTCACTATTGTAGCGCCCGGTGCCGCCAATCTCGGCGTCAGCCCCAGTGTCTCCAAGAGAGGCCTCGCGATCGCCTGAATGAGACGATGAATGGTCCTTTGTCTGCAGGCCTCGTGTCTGAAGTGCAGCCATAGAGCCTCTGACACAAACACACACAAAGATGCACACACACACACACACACATACTGTTGTAACATCCACTCATCTACTGGATACTTTTGTTAGGGTAGAAGCCAGAATGAAACATTACGTCTGTGTTTTACAGAGATTACATTAAGCCAAGCATTTACCAGCACACACACACACACATCTCCTCACACACACACACACACACACACACACAGACAGATGCACAGATACGAGACCTGGGGAGATGGATAATGAGTGACTTTAAATCAGTGAGATACTCCAGCCCACGCATTGTAATTATCATATATATTGTATTGGCATTTCACTCATAGCTCAATGTCAAAAAAAAGCTACATATTTAATCAAAGGCGCGGCTCTTGGATGAAGAGCACCTGGCCGTATAGAGCGTGTATCATATCTGATCTCATTAAGCTTGTTATTATTGTCATAAAGGAGCAGTTATATACATTGACCTCGGGGAGTCATAAAGATGCTGTAATGGAAAATTCAGCGCTTTACTACAAATCTCATTTTTAACACCGGTTTAGAGGGAGATCCTCTGCTAGGTTGACAGCGCAGTGAGGATTCTTACTTGTAGAAAATGTGCTGTTATTTTCTTCAGCTTAACACTATGAAAATTAAATTTGGGGGAAACAATTCTGTTACTTCACAGCAGTCGCCAAGTGCCCTTGTGCTGAATAAAAAAAAAAAAAAAAAAAAGAGACATTACGATAAACTCCCTGCTCCACCTCCTTACAGGGAGAGACATTTTTTTTCTCTGTGATAGACAGAGAAGGTAAGGAATTCATAAACAGGAGATAAAGAGAAAAACAAAAAGAAAAGTTTTTTTTCTCAATACAGCAACACAATTGAGCAGAAAGCAACATATCCAGACAGCTGACGCCAAGCCTGCTACACCCTGAACTGGCTGTAGTTTGGACATTACCTGACTTAACAGGGTGACCTGCTGACCACCCACTGACTTCTGACAAAACTGCTCAGGGTGTGTGAGTGTGTGACAGGTGAGCTTCAGTCTGCCGGGCTCCGGGGACAATGTGTAGGAGGTGTGTGGGAGGCTGTGAAACGGAGTCAGTCAGATGGAGTCTGTCAGATTTTGGACAGCCAATATTGTCTGGGTTTCCCAAAAGGCATCAGGACTGTTCTTGTCATGTGAGCTCATAGCGGGACACAAGGGAGAGGATCAAAATGTCAGCGGGAAACCTCTGGGAAACACAGATGATGGCACACAAGTGAGAAAGAAAACACCTGTATCTTTCTATAATAATTGTCCATTCACACTGAATGTCAAAACAATCTTTCAGTGCATCAGTACGGATAATTATTCCCCTTGAGACACCCGCTTGGTTTCTGTCATCAAATGACTGCTCGAGTCTAAAAAATGTGATTTTATCAGCACTATGAACTGCACTATGTGTCACGAACTTTCTAACACGTCAGTGCAGTTGTCAGACAAATATGTCACCACAGAACCTTTATTGGTTCAGCTGCAATGAAATGCAAAATAAGTAGCAGAAAAAGTACCTCTTAACAATGTTGGCAAATGGAAACGCAGACAGGTGGCAAATCAAACAAATCATAACATAAAGTGTCTTAGTAATTTTTTAGGCCACCAGAAAGGTTTTAACGCTCCTTGTCAGGATTCTACATATTTCTGGAACTCTACTGGAGGGATGAAACTTCACAATTTTAAAAGATATCCTCTAAAAGAGAGCCAAAATTGTGATGCCGCTTCCTCCGTCTAGAAGCTTCGCAATGTGTAAGTTCATGAAATCTCTAATTCAGCATTTCTTTCATCTGTCTTTCTGAAAAAGTGAAATATGCTCCTGGGGTGTATTATCCATATTTTAAGATAAATGAGTATCCACAACAGCACTTGCTAGTAAAAGTTAAAACCTTTTGTAAGGTTAACAAAGTAAAACAATAATTCATTTGTTACAGCTCTACAGCATGGCAGTGTGCATAGTAGATCATTGTAATTTGGTTTCTTCAATATCTGTGATATCCACGAACGCTCTCTTCTAATGTCATTTTTACAATTTTTAGCTTTATTCTTTGCTGTGTAAAAACATCCTCTCTGTCCTGCTGTTATCACAGACATGTCTGAAATAAGCAGTCTCTTGCCTGGTTCTGTTGAATTATTGACATTTAACTAGGTGGTTTAGGGCTTATGGGAAATCATGTTTGGCAATGCCCGTTAAAAACGAAAATATTAACATTGGTTTCTAAAAAATTGCCATCCTTGTGTAGACAAAGTGAATAAACTGCATGATAGGGCTACAGATAACAATTATTTTCATTGCTGATTAATCTGGTGATTGTTTTCTCAATTAATCAATTAATCGTTTTGTCTATAAAATTTCAGAAAATAGTCAAAAATCTTCAGATGTCTTGTTTTGTCCAGCCAACAGTCTAAACTTCCAAAACATTCAATCTACTACCATGTATGATCAAGAAAAGCTTGAAATCAAATTTTTTTTAGCATTTTTCCCTAATTTTCTGTCGATCAACGAATCAGTTTATTGACTAATTGTTGCAGCTCTGCACAATATGCTGCTGAGGAATTGTATGTTCCAGGGCTTGACTTTTAGGAATTTGCATCATTACAGATATCAGTGGGATTTTGAATGAGCTTTTACTACCTCTGGAACAGAACTTCGTCTCTCTTTTTAGTGTTTTGATGATGGTGTCCAAGTCCAAATCTCTCATAGTTGTTCAATTATGTTGAGATGAGGTGAAATAAAACTAAAAAATGCAAACTGTACTATGATGTACATCATTTTCATTCTCATTCAGTGAAGCATCTGCATTTGTTATGGTTCTCCACCTGTTCATTCAGGTTTTTCCTCTTGATTTGTCACCAGTCTCTATGTCAGCCATGTTTGTAAAAGGTATGTCACATAACAGTAATAAGTTAGCTTTGTTCGTAAAAGATGCTCTTCCAAATGTATTCAAATTTAGTGTGGATGTGGACTCAGACAGCAGCTAATAAAACAGTAGGCAGCTGCTCCACTGCTGCACCAACTTTGGTTACTAGGAGACCAGAAGACTACACATGTAAAGGCACTTACTTTACCTAATATCTGTGTGTGCCTTTTGTGTTTGTATGTGTGATGTGTGTATGTGTGTGTGTGTATGTGTGTGTTCTTGTAGGTGCCAAGTGGGCATGTCATTGTTATGTACAAGTAAAAAAGAACGAGGGGGTTGAGGGAAGATGAAGGGAAAAAACCAAGAAGAAAACAACTCTCAGTGTTGGATATACTGCAAGATAAAAGACTGCAGAGCAATTAACCTGCTGGAGTGGAAACAGACAAAAATAATGAAGACATTCTGAATAATTCACACGTTGGCCAATTGTTTTGTGTTTATTAATTCACTTTTTACTGTTCTTTTGTTAACAGACTTCAAAGCTCAGCGAGTACAAGTAAACCAAAAATCTTGCGGTGAACTGATTTGCTTGCAACAATATTACTCTTAATGAGATGAATTAACTGAGCTCTCAGCTCAGTGTAATTGTGGTGCCTATTCTCTTTCTGTTGGCCTTGAGCCACGGCACATTCATTAACAGTCTCTCTGTTGCTGGATATTACTGTCATGTTCACAGACTGATAATATAAATCAATCAAATCTTGAAAGAGAAAAGAGGGTGGAAATGTCGGAAAAAAATCAAATCTTGATGTGAATGCCTGGGAGCATCTTTGAGTTTCCTCTCACAACCTGAAAACACAAATCAGGTGGACTCTGGATTACTGATAGAGGTGAAAGTGTGTTTATTTGTATCAGCACTGTGATCTGTCCAGGTTGTTACCCTCCATGCTATGATAGACTTCAGCCTCCTTCAAGCTGGTACTGGAAAACATAATTTTTTCCACCATATTTTCAGGGTCAGAGCTTAATTTTGGTCTTTTTGTATACAGCACAGTCAGAAAAACATCTTTCTCGTCTCTCTTTACACTGTTAAAGCAAACCTTTGTGAAATTTGAATGAGGAAAAAGCATATTCTTTCTCAAGACCGGGGCCACACTAGCATTTAAAACAGTGACATCTCATTTCAATGAAATCGCTTTGATTAGTAGTGAGTGGATGAACTAAATCGGCACAAATCTTTCACGCCGAGTTCAACTTTGACATGTGAATTTGCTTGAAAACAGAAAGCCAGAGAGTCCAAAATGGAGAAAGCTATCATGGATTATTAGCTGTGTTGCAAGTTTTATTTAACCCTCCTCTCTCAAGTATAAAGTGCTCCTTAAAAGAAACATGGTTTGTAGACAGTTCATAGACAGGAGTTGATTTTCCAAATGCACCTTGAGTAAACTCAATGTCCCATTAGCAACTACGATAAATAGCGTGCTAACTGACAGTGCTAGTTTGGAAAACTAGCATGCACTAGCATGTTCCCAGCTGCTCAACATGTTAGCGGTTAGGTTGGCTGGTACAATAGTTCACCAACTGGCCCTGCAAGTGGTCACCAAGCTTCTAGCACCGAGAGAACGGAGAACATCACAGTAACTGAACTTCTCTGTGTCACTTTCTGGTGTTATAAATGAATTCATAAGAAAATCAAAACCACCTATCAAATAAATACATGTGGGGGTTTTGCTCTTACAGACTTGGTCGGGTACAACTAATAGCGATACTATGACGATACTGTTTGGAGCCAAATTAACTGCTCGGGCAAGGTGACACACTGGCTTGACACAAAACTGTCTCTTTGTGTTTCTCAATCAGAAAGCTCCGAATCACTTTCAAAGTGAGGATAAAAGACAATGAACTAGAGACAGTACAGGAGTTTAAATATCTTGGAATTGTTTTGGACCCTTGGCTAAGGTTAGACAAACACCTAAAAAAGAACTAAAGAACTGTTAAGGCCAATCTTCAAACCTTTAGGCAAATCAGACACTGCTTACCATTTCATACAGCTGCTCTAACCTTTATGCACACAATCACTAACATCCCTTTATAACCAAGCTATCAAAGATTTCATCATTGCAATATTCTAAAGAAGTGTAATATTCTCAGTTCTGACTTACTGAATTACTCCAACTTCACACTTACACTTAAATGTCTCCACCATCTAGCTCCACCTGTTTTCACCACTTTCATAACTAGACTTGACTATACTGCCACTAACACCCGAAATACATCAGAGGGAAACTGTAGAATTAGGCACTATAAGACTTACTTTGCACAAACTGCATTTTCAATTAAAGGCACAACCCGCTGGAATTTCCTACCTGCCAGTTCAAAGCAGATTCAGGATTTTAAAACCTTTTCAACGACTGTCAGGTCCTGGTTAAAACTTGACCAGAACTGTAATAATGACACCAACTAGTCTTTTTTGTGTACTTGAGTTCATGTTATAAATGTTTTGTTTTGTTTTATTTGTCTGTTAGTATGTTTGTTTGTGTGTCGTCATGGATGGTGGTTGTTCTTGTTTTATTACTATATGCACTGATTTTACACTGTAACATGTAATTTAAATGATTGCTTTAACTATCAATGCCCATCAAGGGACTGGTGTTGGAAATTAGCTTCGGCTATATACACGTGTCCAGTACATTGAACACTGCTTCTGCAACCATCAGTGTTCTTTCCACTTGTCCCTTACAAATGAACTAAACATAAAATAAAATCATTTTAACTTACTTTAGCTAGCTATGTTATTTGACTTTAGCTAGATATTGCTGAGTAGCTGGCGTTACTGGGTCATTAGCTGACTTTAGGTGTGTTTACTAGCTATTTCTGACATTTTAGCATGTCACAAATCAATTGATGGTTTTGTCCTGACCAACAGTCCACAACCCAACGATATTCAGCTTACTGTCAAAGCAGATTAAAGAAACCAGAAAATATTCACATTTGAGAAGCTGTAATCAGAGAATTTGGACATTTTTTTCTAATAAAATGACTCAAAATTATGAATTGATTATCAAAATAGTTGGCAATTAATTGATTAATTGTTGCAGCTCTGAATATATAGCAAGGATATTTATAACATGAAGACGTTTATAACAAGAAAATATAATAAATCTCACTAGTTGTTTTCCTGGCCTTTAGTCCAAGCGAAAGTTGCACAGATTCAATGAAATTTCTTTTTAGACATGATCATTTTAGATTGTTGCTGACAGTGATATATAGTATGACAATCAAAATCCTATAATAGTTACCACACACAAAAACAGACAAATTACATTCATACAGATATTGGATTGTGTTTTGTCCGCAACATATTTCCAATATTCACTCACAGCCAGCTAACAATGGCAGGATGGAGGCATAGCGTATCTTTGTGGCTGTGTGAGCTGTGTGTGTGGGCTGTGTGTATGCACTGTAGCTTTCAACAAAATAAAGACATAACAGACGGCAGAAAAGGAGGATATATTTGAAGGATGGTCGGCTGCTGTGACTCTACTTGTACTGGTTGATCACTCACTCAAAAAAAAAAAAAAAAAAAAAAGTACACCATGAAACGCAGCATCATTTAGACTTCAGCGATGCCTGGATCTCGTGGGTGTACGACACTCACCAGCCAAAATCTCTCTGACTCACACATCACAAGTATTCACACAACGCCAATAGAGTTTGGACTCGAACGGTTATATTTATGGGTGTAGCGTTGCCACCGCCTAACCTTCTGAATCATCCTCGGCCATTATTAGGTGCGTCAGGTTATGCTGACTATTTTAAAGCTCCTTTCTTTAGTTGTAAAACTACAGTAAATTTTACATAATTGCAGAAAATCTTTTTCTGTGAAACTAAACTGCATTCATCCAACCTGTATATTATCACATTGATTATAAAAGGAGTTATTTGATTTGTGCACATAAGAACATGCATCTGTTTCACCATGACAACTGGCTGATCTTCCTAGTGGATCTGCAAGACCTGTCATGCCAGTTCCCAGTGTATCCTGGGCCCAGAGTGGTTTCTGAAGAGAAAGAATGTTTTCTGTGACCATAAAAATCATGAAAATAGTTTTGTTTTAATTGTCATCAAGCGCTCTAAATCATCTTTTCTCCCAGGGCCATATTAACACTTCATTGTGCCCTTGGACACCAACATTCAAGTGCCCAGTTATAGAACTAAATACTAGTAAATACACCACTGTGTCTCGCCAAGGCTACTCGCTGACAGGCTCGGTTGATCACTTCTTCCTTGAGCTGCTCCACAAGATCTTGCACTGTGGTGCACCACAGTGCAAGATCTTGTTGTGTAGGTGCGGAAGCTGCTTGCAGTCCCAATAGGTGACCATGACCCAAAGGTCGCACGTGCAGCAGGACCGTTGTTACAAGCTGCTGCTGAGGGCTTCTTGTTATTCAGGCTGTTCGCTGTCACAATGTGCGAGCCTTTGCTAGCTCCCTCCATGTTCACGCTACTGGTGTCAAGGCTGCTAACATTAGCAGTGCTAACGTTAGCTGTTCCGACGGCCGGTGAAGAAATATCATCACTGGCTGAGCTGTCCTCGTTGCTAGTACCTGCCTTATGAGAGCAGTTGTTAACAGTAACAGAAGTGAAGAAACTACCTATTTTCAGTATATATTTTAAATTCTCTACCTTTCTTATCCTTTTTTAATTTTTGTTTGGCGCTCCTCTGCTTAG
The DNA here is from genome assembly GCF_963924715.1 of Thunnus thynnus. Taxonomy (NCBI): domain Eukaryota; kingdom Metazoa; phylum Chordata; class Actinopteri; order Scombriformes; family Scombridae; genus Thunnus; species Thunnus thynnus. The sequence continues at coordinate 12,211,580 of NC_089535.1, forward strand.
CTGCCCTCTACGCTTCTCCATTTTTGCATTTTTTGAAAGCAGGCCAAGGGTACACCTACATGATTGTTGACAACGTCACCCACATCAACATCAACTTGATGTTGATTTTGCGTCATCTTTGACCTTTTTAACTTTGCATCAACGACATGTGATGCAGGTTGACCAATGAGGGGAGGGTCTGTCAGCTCGCGGTTGCATGGTCGCACTGTGTGAGTAGGCTACAGCAGCACCAGCGGACAGGAAAACGGGATCTAACCAGATATTTAACCAGACACTTGTGCCCCGGGCCCTTTAGAGGTCTGGGGCTTCTGGGCAATTATCCCATTGCCCTTTTGATTAATCCCTTTCCTGTCTTCTCCTACAAATTGTTGGCGCTGAACCACTATTTCCTGGTGACTGCTCACAGGTTAGGACACCTCTGGAATCTCCTAAATATTGGACAAGATAGGAGCAATTTAGTACATTTAAGGAAGTTGATAAAATGAATTTACACCTAGGCCTTAAAGTAAAGTAGGGCCAAGGTTATTGGATGTTGCCTGATCCTGAATGTTGTAGATATTGGGCCTTATGCAAGAACATTTGCATATTTTTATCCTAAGACTCTCTTTCATTTTTCTGTGAGGTTTGCTCGTACGAGCGTTTCAAGTCGGATTCGCCAAACACTCTGTCTGAACTTGTCATAAATCGCTCGTTTCAGCCGGATGAATGCCACCTGTTCATGAGCAGGTGCACATTGCATAATCAACATCCCTAAAATGCCCATATAAAGCTCCATGTTCTGCTCCATTTGTAGGCCAGTTTCATTCACAAACAAGTTCCTAAAGAGTAAACACACCGCGCGGCTTCAAGTCCTGCTTTCAGAAATCAGAAGACAGACACATAACAAATTTAGGAGTGGCAGTAGTAGGAGACCCAAAGCAATTAGAACATATGAATCCAGCTGCCAACGATGTGTCATCAGAGCAGCTCCGCGCCGTGACAGAAATAAAGAGGGAATGCTTTGACGTGAAGTTAGATGCCAAAAGACGTCTTTCTAAACCAAAGCGCCGCGTGATGGGAAGCAGTGAAGGGATGTGACAGTCACAGAGACATTAGAGGAGAATATTATAGCCTACAGGTGATGTTACACTGTCAGCCGCAGCACAACACGATACTGGACAGAGACCTGCCGAGAGACACAGAGGCAGCTGTCAGAGTGAGAGAAGTTTCCCAGCAACTACTGAAATTGTAGAAATTGCTGCACCAAAATATAAAAATCACAAAATATAAAAAAAAAAAACCTTTCAGTAAATTGGCAGCCATGATGATGATAATATGGTAAACAGAATTATTTTGCATGAAGTCAAACAAGTGTTTCTCCCATGTGAAGAAAGGCAGAGATGACATGTACGAGAGGTCTGGACGACTCGTAAATTGCGTTCATACCTTCGTTCATTTGTTCGTAGGAGAAAATTGATGAATGCCACAAATGTTCTTAAATCTCTCGTACGTGCATCTTAAGAACAAATCTGTTCATTTAAGTGGTTTTTGCATGAGGCCATTTGTCTTAAGAGTTTTATGACCAACGTGTTTGGATTGGCCGACAGATGTGGCGCTTCCAAATAATCAAAGGATGCCGTCTGCCTTCTAAATTTGTCTCCATGTGTTTTGCAGGATTTGAGACGGCTTGTGACATAAGCTTTTGGATGTGCTGCAGAAGTACCAAAAGTCCCATCATAATATAAACCACGTTTGCATCTTTAGTCAAACTTGATCTGCTCTGAATCAACAGTACACTCAGGATGAGCCCTAACTATTTATGACACACAGAATAAATGAAAACAAAGCCGAGGTCTTGAGAGGTTTGGTGATTCCAGTCTGGTATTTCTACCACAGTTTGTATGCAGGATGTGTGGCGTCATCGGAGCTGTGATTTCTCCTCTCCAGTGGAGCAGTTTGTAGCTAATTGAACTGCAGTGGAAAACATCTCAGCTGCACGTTTCTGTACATGTGTGCATTGAGTATCGACATTTTCTTTATTTTATAACATTATAAAAATACAGTTCTGCTGAAATTATTAGTTGATTAATTCAGTTGCTGGTCAATTGATGACAATTTTTAAAGCCAGTTTATTATATTATTGTCGTAATTTAGTAAAACCTATACCAAAACAAAACATGTGGATTTACTCTTTTTACTCCATTTCAGTGTTATTTTAAAACCTTTGTTCCTTTTGGGCTTTGATATCATTTTATCTCTATACATACATATCTGCATATGAATGCAGAATCTGTAGGCAACAGGATTTTGGTGCCGGAAGTGTTTGTAGTCCATTTGTAGTCCGAGTAGTATTGACCAATCACAGGCTTTGGTTGCATGCAGGTAGACAGCCAATGTGGAGAGCACGGGCTGGTGGAATGCATTGGCCGAAATGCAATCTCAGAACCCATCAGCTATCATCTGATGATGATTCACCGTTTTTATTTATTTATAATTTAATAATTTATTTGTCTGCATTCATATGCATATATCTGTTTATAGAGATCAGCTGAAATGTCGTCTGGAGTGTCTCAAGCTAATCAGACTGTAAACAACGACCGGTGCACAGATGAGGAAGTTTTGGCCAGGATATTTACTGGCTGCACTGGAAGCCCTGATATATTGGCCGTTGCCCCCAGAGGCTAAATTGTCGTCAGACAGCTGATGTGTTCTGAGATTGATGTAATATGATGTAACACAAATTTCCCATCATTTTTGACATTTAGCCTAATGGGCCAAACTATTAAAATAATGTATTAAGTAATCATAACATTAATTGATAACTAAATTAGTAGCTGCTTTTCATAAAGTAATTGCTGTGTGAGTTGTACTGCAGCGTGTTGTGTGCTTAGGAGAAGTTATGATGCTATAAAATGGTATAAACTTGGGTAACAGGGAGGCTCACACACACATGCACACATATATACACACACACACACACACACACACTCCACATATACATAAAGAGCAGCAGGTGTTTGAAGAAGCAGATTGTGTAGATGAGATGCATTTAGTTTATGTGTGATGTGTATTGAGAATATATTTAGTGTGTGTGTGTGTGTGTGTGTGTAATCAGTGCCAGAGGTGGCTGAGGGAGAGTCTGCATGTCCGCAGACAAAGTAGTACCTTGTACATGAGTCCATGTGATCCACTGGCCGTGCGCTGAGCTCTTTTATGTGTGTGTTTACACACACAGTATACTGGGAATACGCCTCGCGCAGCATGCCTCCTCACGAATCAAAGGACTGCTGGCACGCAGGGCAGTGGGTCTGTAAAAGCAGAAGATGCAGCAGTTTCGATGAAGACTCGCTTGTGTGTTTAAATATCAGTTTTTGCTCTACTTGCGTTTCAGTGCTTTTCAAGAATTCAATAGACCTTCATGTATCTGTGTTTCTATTCCTTTTTTTTCATAAAAGTCTGAGTGTTTTCTGTACTTCTCTTCCTTTTTTTCTATCTTTCAGTTTTGCTCTCACAACAGAACTTTCTGAGTATCTGTCACAGAAGTTCAGGTTGCCTAGCAACAGGGTCGTGCTTGTCGCAGCAGGTTGCCACAATGACAGTCTCTAGGTGGGAGCCTGGCAACAAAGACATCAGGTGTTACTTCCCACTGCTTGTCTGCGGACACTTCCATCGACCTCCAACGGCTGCAGTGTGTGTGTTAGTGTGTGTGTGTGTGTACATTGTGTGTGTTCACTTCTGCGCCAGTGAACAGCAGAGGCTCTGCTGACGCTACCCATGTCCCTTTTCCGTCTCTAATTATGGCGTGCACGCGTGTGTATGTGTGTGTGTGTGTGTTTGTGTGTTGATTTCTGCTTGAGTGATCGGTCACTGAGTGCAGCTCACAGCGGAAGCTTTGCTCACGCCGGCTTGTCAGCCACAAAGAAAGACACACTTCTGGGTGGCTGGTCTGGTCAGGCCAGGAAATGAGACACACACACGCATACAAACACACACACACACACACACACATTCCTCATAAATTACAGAATTTAGCTAAGATGAACCTTGGAGGAAAGATACAGGCAGGAAAAGAAGAAATTATCTAATGACGTCTATTTGTTTCCTCTGCGCATTAACCACTGATTTCTCTTTGTCCAGTTTCGGGGTCGGAAGTTTCCTCGTTTTCCGTATTCTCCCCTCTTCTTCACCTTCGTTCGCCTCGCCTTTTCCCTGCATGAAGATCTGTCTGTTGACATTGGCAAGCGTGTGTGTTGCTGCTGGCAGCAACAAAGTGAGAGTAGCCTACTGCAGCACACTTCTCTACCAGGCCACTGCAAGGGCACACATGAGCCTGAACAACACAGACGTCATGTTTCCTCACCAAAAAAAAAGCGACCTGTCCGTGGCATACATAAAAGTGTTATATTCACATTTCTCCTGTGAAAATAATGCTGTAGGTATGTTGGAGCAACCGTGCATTCAGTGAGATTAAGTGCTACAAACACTTCACTCGTATACTATTGTTGATGTAGTGTATGTTCTTTTTATTGCAGAGACTTCAACAAGAAGACATCCTTGAGTCACTTTACTTTTGAATTGACTGGAATTGGTCCCTCTTTGCGTTTTTAGTGCACAAATGCGTCATCATTTGTGTCTTAGTGTTGAAATTGTATGATTCACTTTTGGAATGATTGCAGCGGAACTACAATTTTCACACATTGCTGTTGCACTCTAGACAAATCTGCATCTTATGAAGTATTTTTTGTCTATCATTGAGTCCTATGAGTCTTTTTTTTTTTTTTTTTTAAACTGAACTTTGTGATTAGTGCTGATTAGCAAATGTTAGTGTGCAAACTAAGATGGTTACCGTTGGAAAAACAGAAACTGAGCACTACAACAGCACAAGAAGAAACCACCAAGGCACATAGCAACACAATACAGATAAAAACAACAAAAAAAACAAAAATACAGCAATGCCAGTGACTAGTTGCTCAACATGTTTCAAGGATTATTCTAGAAATGAGTGCCCCCCCCCCAAAAAAAATCAAGAATAAAACAGATTTCTGCACTAGAATTAAGAAAAATTAGACTTGATTCTGTAAAATTCTGGCATCAAGTTGGTTTGGAAAAATGTTCAAATATCACACACTAGCAGGTTTTTTTTTTTTTTTAAATAAGACTTTCAGGATTCAGTTAGAGCTGCAAAGATTAGTTGATTAACCAATTAGTTGATCGACTATTTTGATAATCAGATAAATATTTGATCATTTTTTGAGTAAAAGTGCAAAAAAACACTGTAAAATGTGAGGATTTGTAGCTTTTCTGTATCATACGTAACAACAACCTTTTGGATTTTTGACTTAATCAAACAAAACAAGACATTTTAAGATGTTACCATGGACTCTAAGAAATTATAACAAGCATTTTCACTCATTCCTGACATTTTATAGATAAAATAACCAGCAGATTAATCAATTATGAAAATAATCGTTAGTTGACCCTTGACCCAATAATGAGATGAGATGTAGATTTTTGCAATGTAGTAAACATACCTGGTTACAGAAGTGAACACCAAAAGTGGTTTCGATTCTTCGTCTCCCACACATAATATTGTCAGTAGTATTTGATGAATGTATCTGTGTAGGTCCTTGATTCTTTTGCCACTTAAGCTATTGTTAAATTGCCATACCTTTATGTTGGTGATATTTGTGATGTTTGACTGATAATTGTTGGCATATTAATCATCCAACCAGTAAGTGATGGTGTAAACGTGGGAGTAGTGATGTATTCCATTCACAGCCACAGAAACCATTAACAGGCTGATTTAGTGACTCAGCAGGTCCTTCACCAAAAAGAACTACTGAAACACTTCATTCAGGAAGTGAGAAGGTCATGACATAATTTCCTCCGCTGCCAGTCCAGGAAGCGGGAATACACCTTTCCAGTTTCCGCTCCGGTTGAGATCAGGTTGTTAACTTTCTCTCGAATAACTCCCGTTTTGAAATATTTGTGTAAAAGCTGTGGCGTGTGTACGTGTAGGCTTCTGGATGTCCCGCTGTCTCTAGTTTGTCAGTAACTTTGTCTCATTTCTTTAAATCCTGCTGTATTTGTTGAGACAATCAGCAACACACAAAGTTAAAAACAACAACTTTACTTACAGAGTAGCTACACATGAAAAACGAAACGCTGTGTCCTTTTATTTACGCTGTTATCTGGACGGCTTATGGTAGGCAGTGTCGACACTTTAAATATATTTTATAGACAATAAAAAAGAGTCTTATTTTATACAGAGTATATAATGTAAAAGCGTATAGGTGGAAATGACACAAACCTTTAATTTGGAAGTAGCCATAAAGAAAAGATGATAATAAAAGTAGGATTACTATATAAATGTAGTCTAGAGATGCTACATTAGACTCCAGAATAACATGATAACCAACTAAAATGTCTGAATCCAAATATAGTTGAGCTACAATCTGTTTTTTGGGGAGTAGAATAAACTAAAGTGCAGAAGCTGCTGCTGAGATGGAAAGGTCAAGAGAGCGAGCTAAAACCACTTCGTAGCCCACAGTTATTGATTTCTCCCACAGCAAAGCGTACTGTAGGAAAACATCTGGGGATGCTTCTCTGTGTTTTAACTCCACTTTGTTTTACACAATATCTGGCCTCTGCCCCTCGGACCAAACAGAATAGATTTTGCAGTACTCTCCCGGTTTGTGCTTGTGTACTGATCAAACACAGAAAGACACACACTGCGCAGACGGGAGGGCGCAGACAAAAAAAAAAAAGAAAAAACCCCCCAAAAAAACCCCACAATGTGTGAGCCATCAGACAACTGAGGATGCGAGAGACATCCGCAAGGAGATACTTGAACGCAGAATCTGCTGGCGCTTGCGTTGTTTAAGTTTGTAGGAGAGTGTGTGTGTGTGTGTGTGTCGAGTGTGTAAGCAGTTATCTTAATGCGAGTGTCCTCCCTCCTCGTCTTTGGTTCGTCATCAAGGCAAGCCGAGATACAGCCTGCTTTTGTCTGGCTCAAACAATGGACAGTATTGGTGTGAGTCACCCTACACACACACATATACACACATACACACTAAGCCATTCATCCATCAATGCCAGCGAGAGAAAGCAGGCAAAGCTCAAGTTATAATATGGCGGCATGAAGATTGTGTAACTATATTTACTCCTGTAATGTATATTAGAGCTGCAACTAAAGACTATTGTCATTATTTCTCAATCAAACTATTCATTATTTAGCTTATGAGATGTCAAAAACTTGTGAAAAATGTCAATATCACTTTCCAAGAGTCCAAAATATGTCTTCAAATAGCTTGTGTTTATCTAACTAACAGAGTTACAAAGTGAAAAGGAGCTATTTCAGGTTTCAGGTCATTTTTCCCCAAAGATCATGTTATGTGATTCACAGCACTTCTGTGACTTGGATCATCAGTACAAAATATTAACAGCTGCATTAGATATCTGATTCTTTAAAAAAAAAAAAAAAAAAGTCGGTACAAGGCTGTACATAAAAACCAAAGTGCATTTTGGCAAGAAACATCCAATCACCAAGCTTAAATGTCTTTTACGAGTATTGCTAACAGTGAGCTGAAGCTAAAAATAGCTAAAAACGACGAGAAAACAGCAGCTTAAATCAATTCACTTTAGTGCTGGAACTAATTATTATTTTCATTATCAATTCATCTGCAGATTTTTTCCTCGATTATAAAATGTCTGTTATAATTTCTTAGAGTTCATGGTGACGTCTTCACTTGTCTTGTTTTGTCTGATCGACAGTCTAAAAAAAGCTTCAAATTCTCACATTTAAGAAGCTGCTATCATCAAATATTTGGCATTTTCTGTGTAAAAAAATGTTGAGCATTAAATTATTGGGCTATCGAAATAGTTGCAATCGCTGCAGCTCTAATTCATTTTTGGATTCCTGGTCAATTGTGGTTGATTTCAGCACTGCGGTGCCATTTGAAGAGTTTAGAATTTCTTTCCGCTAAGATTTGCACCTCTGATTGGCCTCCAGAGTAGCCAGAAAGGAAATGTTAAAGTATCATACCAGAGGCTTAAAATGATCATATTTTCTTTCTTTCACAGTTCTTATTTTATTGAGTTTCACAATTTACATAAATTTGCAAAAAGAACACCATTCCCACAGCGAACATCCCCAACCCCCTGCTGTCACTCGGTAAGGTTAAACTTACTCTTATTTATAGGGGAATGTACAACATAGTATGCCTGTATATCAAAGTGTACACAATGAAAACCATAGTTAATACAAGGCACTTAGTAATGTAGTTCAATTGAAGAATGAAAAGCATTTAAATGAGAGGTCAAGCAGAAGCAGTATGTCCAGGCCCGGAATGTCAAAAAACCACGTGTCAGGGGTCAAAACACGATAATTTCATTATTTATTCCTGTACGTGTGTGGAGGGTTTGTCAAAGAACATCAAAAAAAAAAGATCTCCACACACTTGAAGTTAGACAACACATCCCACATCCCATCCTGTGAGTCATAACCAAGAGAACAAATAGGCGTAAATGAGTAATATCAGAAAACACCTATTTATTGAGACAAATGACTTTTTGACACCGCTTATAAAAATATTGCTGATGTAGTTATATGATACGTGGAAAGGGGAAGTCCTTCGGTACTCAATCAAATAAAAAATGTCCCGACATTGAAACAAAAGCAAAGCTATTCAATACCTAAAGGCTATAAAAGTAAACTATAACAAAACGAGTTGTAGCTTGTTCAGCGTCTACATGGAAATTAAACAAATAACCTGCTTACCTTATCAGCTCAAGTTCCACGTAGCCGACCGTTGTGCAATCTTCAAGTAGGCATGATTGGCTGGAAAGACGTCACGTAAGAAGAGATGCTTAAACACAGATGAAGGATCCATATTTTTATCCAGATCATGTTGGGAAATCAATTAAAATGAGATAGTAGTTGTAATCAGTCTATGCAAAACGATCAAATTATCGTACATTATGGGACTATTGGCGTTATTGATCGTACATTGTACAGAGGGCAAAATTATAGTACAAATATGATAATTATCGTTCATCTGGCGACGCTGCTGACTTCATCCCCATGGCGACGTTGGCCGAGGCTCGTGGGTATCGTAGTATTTGAGCCAAACTGACGGATTAAAAACTCGATTTCTCAAAAACAAAGTTGAAATAATTCAAACTGGTTGCCACAACGCATTTCTTTACGTAACATTAAGAATATCATTTAAAGCAAAAGCATTTTACTGGGGAACACACAGAATGGGGAAAATCATTTTTGTTAGCAGCGGCTCCTCGCAGCTCCAAAACCCAAAGATATGAATTTACTGTAATTATAACAAAGAAAAGCAGCAAATCCTCTCATTTGAGAAGTTTTTTGGCATTTTTGCTTAAAACAATAACTCAATTATCCAAATAGTTGCTCATTAATGTACTTTTTACTGACTAATTGATTAATCTACTAATTGTTTAAGCTCCAGTAAGCATCATAAACCTTTGCAAACATTTCGATTTGAAACTTGACCATAAAACACGTCCTACATCGATCCATAAAGCCCACAGTCATAAGTCTCTTCTCCCAGCCTCTTAATTTTCCCCTCATTGTGTCTCTCTGCTTCCATACAAACAACACCATCTTGTTGTAATGTGATCTGATTCTAAATGAGAGACACAGCTACAGTATCTTAAGGGTTTAGGCTCCAGCAGCATTGCCAGCCAACAAGACGTCGCCCCTAAGGGCTAACGTGCCTGTTCAGCTGTCTGTTTTCACCGCACAGGGCTAAATTAACCATGATGCTAATTGTCAGCCAGGGATGGCTCTGTCTTTCTTCCACCATTTGCATTTATTCCTCAATAGGCTCCCATACTGTACCCAGATTCAGTCATTTCCATATATATTTATATCTATACTATCCTCACTTCATCGCCTCCTACATTTATTTCACTTCGTCTGTCACCATTTCTTCCCACTTACTCTCTTCCTCCACTAGAGCAGCTGAATCATATTTTTCTTTCTTTACACTATTATTGTATAATATCTCCCTCATTGTCCTGTTTGTATTTTTTTCTGCTCGCAGTGTTAAGAGGAGCTTACATGTGTTTTGCTTCTAAAATGAAATAAGAAATCCATTTCTGTCAAGGACTCAACGGGACGAGGAAACAAAGCTTTCCGTTACAAAGTGTTTCTCTCTGTCAAATGTAAATATTCAGACACTCGGGATCATGTTGATTGAAGTGGACGAGTGCTGAAGGACGTTCTATAGGTTCTAGGGGACACGGGGGCCTCGGTGGGGAGGCAACCCCGGCACCGAGAGCTCCCGTTGGGACGCCCACAGTTGGGGAGCCCCAGGCATGTGTCAGGGCTAACCAAAGGCAAATCGGCGGGGGCCAAGGACGTGCTGCAACACTCGACACAATCACACTTAATATTCTGAAGTGTGGTCTGTTTTAATGTGTGACGATGTAAAGGCAGACATGTAAATGAGGAGTTCCAGTGTGCACATGTATGAATTGTTAGTATAATGGCCTACTGCGGTGCCGAGATTAGTTACGCAGTCTATCCGGTAATAGCAGAGGAAGTGATGTGTGTGCCATTGTGTGTCTTTTGTTGATGTCTGAATATCTCCATGATGCCACGCTGATTTTGAGAATCGAACTCCGATGTGACCGGCGCTGAAAAGTGAGACGACAGAAAAAAAAAAAAACCACAACACAGATTCTTCCATCACATCTTTTTCCTGTTAGTTTATTTTTCAGTTGCTTAGAAAAACAAAACAAACAAGAGCTCACAGATGACCCACTATTGCGAATCTACAGCTTTTGTCTGTGCACCGACCGGAGCCTCGTTTATTTTTTTTCAATATTCATGAGAATATGCAAATGAAGGTGCGTCTCATTCAAATGTCGAGTGAGTCATGTGACCCGAGCAGAGGGGTCTAAGGGCACGCGGGGTGGGGAGGCTCCAGTGCCACAGACGACGACAAGGAGGGAGAAGGGGGGGGGAGAAATCCCACCTGCCCCCATCTGCTGTGAGAGCGAGCCGCTCTTTGCATAATGCAAACTGACCGATGGGTAACTTTTTTTTTTTTTTTTCCTTTTTCATAAACTAAAACACAGTAATACCACACTTACACACTTGCCAGCAAGCTAGGTATCACAACTGTTTCAGATGTCTGGAAAACCCCACCAGAAGAGGAAATTATATATAAATGAGCTAAATATAATTTAAATAGAGCCCTAGAAATAAAATAACGACAACAAAAGACAAAAAAAAAAACAACAATGAAACAAATCACTTCTTGAGCAGACACACTCTTTACAGACGATTAGGCTGCACCTGCAAAAACATTAGTGAGTTTGAAATCACCCTTTTCATCTAACTAACCTTCTGTGATGTGTTTCTACCACACAGGATCTTAATTCTTGATGCAAGACAGAGAAAATAATATAAAAAACACTTAAAACTGCCCACAGAGATTCAATGGGAAAACTAACTATTTGTATGCATGTGCATATGTTCATGTTCGCGCGTGTGTGTGTGTGTATGTCTGACTACTTCCGAACAACGAGCTAATTCCTGATAGCCACACAACCACAGTCTTCCTACAGTACGTGTAACATTTCTGTTGCACTATTCCCCTCCGACAGCTCGATCACAATGGTTTTTTTTTTTTTTAAATACTTGTAAATATACTGTATGCGGATTATATATAGAGCCCATTTACAAATGGTACATGATTGGCTTGGTACGTCAATATTATAGTACACACGTTAGCTGGAATAAGGGTCACATATGACTAGCTAATGAGGTCATACAATAAGATTTTCTTCTTTTTCATTGTCATCTTCAAATACACAGGTTAATAGTTGTCATTTTTCTCAAAAACAAAGCAAGATCAAATACAGTCGATATTAAACACTTGCAAAACGTCCACTGCAAAGAATGGCTTGAGTAGGAGAAAATCTTTAAGAAGCCTTTCACTTCTGTTTTCTTTTCTCTATGAGCCATGCTCTCTTTTTTTTTTGTTGTCACATCACCTTTTTTCCTCTTCAAATGTGTATTTTGTTTTGTTTTTTTTTAAATTCAGCAACAGAATGATGTGAATAACCGTTAAAGTCCTCAGTGTGTCCTCCGCTGCCACAGGCCCCCCGAAACATGAGAGCTCCTATAAAAATGGATAATTGACAAGGCCACTAGTCCATTAAAACATCCTAAAACCCCTCGCTATGCTCAACCCACTTCTCTCACTACTGAGATTTTTAATATTAATCCACAAGCACTGATTCAAATTCAATTCTTTTTTTTTTTGAAATTTTAAAGCAAATTGCCTCAAAACAGTGCAAACAACTCAAACCTGTGCAATAAGGCCTACCACTATAACATCTCATACGTACATTTTTTATCATAAAAACAAGACTTCAAAATGAAACGACGACAACAATAATAAAAACAATAAATGATTAAAAAAATAATATCATTGATGTGGTTAACAAAGCATGGACATGCACGGCTTAACAGAAGAGAAGAGACATTCCCCTGTAGGACAAAAACAAAAGAATTAAATCTAATGCTGCTCCCCCCCCCCCCCCCACCACCACCACCACTGCAATATTTCTACTGATTCTATTGCGAACACCGGCCCCCGAGCTCGGGGAGCAGGGCGCTGGGGTGCTAGAGGGGTGTGTGTTGGGAGTGTGTCGTCTCACAAGGGCTCAAGCGGCCATCTGCCACCCTACTCTAGCCAGCCTGATCCTTTATCCTGAGCCCAGCCTGGCCCAGCAGGCCCGCTGTCTCATCCCCACAAAAAGGCTTCCTGCTGGGGGTTGGGGGGGGGGGATGGAGAGAGAGAGAGATGTGGTGAGTTGGGGGAGACAAAGACGGGGAGGAGCAGTGGGAGCCCCACAGCGAGGCCCTTTGACCTGGTCCCTGGCCCGGCGGGGCAGACGGCCCAGACAGACAGCACCGTGTCTACTCCCTGCCTCCTCCTCCTCCTCCTCTCTCTTTTATCAGCCACTCAGACCCCAGGGGCTGACGGAGAGACAGAGAGAAGGGAGGGTGGTGGGCAAACGAACACAATGAAGAGACTGACACTGACTACCCCCCTCGCCGCCGCCCCCCCAATTCATCTTTGGGTACAGATCTCTCTATTCCCTACGGACAGGCTGCTGCCCTCTCCTCCTCTCCCCTGCGTGACCCCTCTCTTGTCTGTTCCCTCCTTTATCCCTCAGCAGCCACAGCCGGGCGAGCTGCTGGACTCTTGTGTGGCCAAGCACGCCCCTACTGGCCGTCTATTAGTGTTTTCTCAAATCTGTGTCAAGTAGGCTTTCATTGTTTGAACGCCACATGTAGTGTTGCCTTGATGGCTCGGGGGTTGACCCGTTTGGTGGCTAGTGTGGTCGCCTATCTTTGAGAAACGATTGAGTTGTACGATTAAGTTCAATAATAACTTAAAGCATGTATTTATTTAGGCAGGAAAAGTTATTCTTAAATTCTTGTGTTATGGGTAAACTAGAAGAGAATTTTTCCCTCGGGACTGTCTCCTCTCCTCCCAGGCAGAGGGGGGGGGTTTGGGGGGGGGCCTAGGCAGTGGTGGTAAGCTTTTGGATGGTACGGTTGTAGTATTGGGTGGTGAGAGCCTCCAGGGGGCTCCAGCGGTGTGCGTGCAGCTCGATGACCTCCATGAGGAGCGAGCGGGTCAGCTGGGATTCGGCCGGGCAAAGCATCTTGTCCCTGACGGCCGCTAGGAGCTCCGTCATCATCTCTGGAAGCTGTTCTTCCAGGAGACGCCCCGTGCTCTGCAGCTGGAAGGAGAAAAGTGGCGGGAGGTCAGAGAGAGTGTGTGTGTGTGTGTGTCTCCCTTACAGAGAGCAAGACACAACGTCTGGCACCTTGTTACTGTGGATACAGTCAGACAGCAGAGGTTCACACACCCTCTGGTCATAGAGCTGTGTGTACGTGTGCGTGTTTGTGTGTGTGTGTGTGGGAGCACGCTGGTAAGTAATCAAGACTGGAAGGCTGTGTTTGTGAGCATCTGGGAACTGTTTGCCGAACAGAGCTCACCTGTCTTTGCTCTTTCAGTTCTTGAACCTCTCGGCCTTATTTTCACCCTCAGACTTTGTGAGCGCTTTCTGCTCTCATACAATATGAATCAGATTTAATCTATAATTCTACTTCACCTGCGCTACTTTATTATTCACAACCCTCAGGAGAGACTGGCAGAGCAGAGATGGTCAGAACACAAACATTGCTGCTTTATAATAACAAAGATGTGTGTTTGAGATGCTTATAAAACACATTTGCTTTTGTACATACTGGAGATAAAACAGATAAAAACAAAACATGGGCTTTATGAGATTCAATAAGTATGATGTTAGTATTTGTTTATTACATTTGTTCAGATGTTTTTTCTGTATTTAATTTTGCACAGATTTCAAAATCAGCCTGTAGGTTCAATCAAAGACACAAGTATTCTGCATGTTTGTGTGTGTGTGTGTGTGTGTGTGTGTGTGTGGTCCGTACCTCCATAGAACAGCAGAGGACTGCATCCTCCTTGACATCTGTGGACTCTAACAGCTACAAGGGACGAGAGCAGACAATGTATGAATGTTGTGAAACACTTTATTTTACAGGTCCCTTGATTTTGTACCGATTTCCTGGAATTTTTCGATGTTTTGCAAACATTTTGGTGCAATTTGGTACAAATTAGAAGAAAACATGGGGGAATTGTTGGTTTAGACTGTTTACATTTGGATTCGAGTAATTTTCCAAAATGTTTCCAGAAATTCTTCATTTTTATGTGATTTGGTAGTAAAGGAGAAATGTGCTCATGAGAGTTTTTAAGAAACTGAAATACTAATATTTAGTTTCACACACAACTACACACTGAGAACTGAGTCAGTTCTGTAAGTTTAAAGGTATACTACGCAGGATTTTACTTAAAAAAACAATGTATAGACTCATGCAAAAGTAATCCCTCTCAATCATCACTGGTGTATTTATCTGCAGAGACCCCGCCCTCTGCCTGTAATTTCTTATTTTCTTATTATTTTGTTGTGTTCGGGACGCTTCTGGGCGTCGACCTTTGGGGCAGTGGGTGTGTAGCATCCGACCAATAACAGCACGCAGGGTGTGAGGTTGGGAGTCATAGCGTAGCGACCAGATTACATCGCTGTGTTTCTATCTGATTCAGTGTTTCCCTGCTTCTCCGTCTCCCTCTCTCTGCTGTGTGCTGCTCCTCTGCTGTTGGTGTGTGTTTGACTGACACACACACACACGCAGAGCAGAGAGTGGGCGTATTTATTTGTACTTTAGAAAGTAACCGCTGTCAAACAATCAGAAAATAACGTTTTATTACTCTGATTCATGGCTTCTTTCTGGACAGCACCGCTCGCTCTCTTCATTCACTCTCTAACTCGCCTGACCACCGCTGCGCTCTCTTTCTCTCTCTCGCTTTTTAGGTGATGGAGGAGGGGCCGACTTTGAAATGTTGTGTGTTTACAAACACCAACCAACAATTCCTGCATAGTATGCCTTTAATTAGTCTAATTTATTTAGGATTTTGGCAAATTAACAGCTTCTTCTGTTTTCTCATATAATTTGTACCAAATTACACCACTTTTTTCTGTAAAATGTCCTAAAAATTAAACATTATACACCAGCAAATTACACAGAAACTTTCCAGGAAATAAAATGAAGCGTTACAGATTTTAGAGCTGCACAAAATAAACTAAAAACAGGAGAAATCTAACTGTAGCAACATCAAGAAGTGCAGCAGAGTGAACAAACATACATAATGTATATTTTATATGTGGGCCACATGAGGAGATTAGTATTTGTGTGTGTTAATCAGTTCACAAGAGAAGGAGAGAAGAAAAAGACCTAATCCCAATTGTAAATATTTTCTCTATTAACATTTTAAATCTTGGAGGACAACAGAGCAGGCTTTCATCCTGGCAAGCTTACTAACCATCACACATCAAGGCTCGCTTTATGCACACTGTATATCCACATACTGTACACACAGCGTAGCCAAAAACAAACAGCGGAGCTGGTAAACATGCTGGCTGGCTTTTCCCCCGAGCTGGCCCCATGGACAGATGGGCATACAACTGGCACTTTGAAACAATGCAGGGAGGGATGGCGACAAAAGGGAGGTAACCCAACACGCTAGAATATGAGCGTCTAGTGTCAGATCAAATAGGCCGTAAGGTTGCTGAATACTCCTCTTCTAGCTCGAACGCTGTTTTACTCCTTACAAGTCTGTTTCTAAAGTGTTTGATTAAGGGAGGGAGGTTGGAAAGGAAGTAACAGGAAGGTGGGAGGGGAAGTGAAGTGATGTCTAATTAAGCCTTGGAAGGGGTAGACCTGCTGCAGTATGAGCAAAGTAAGACATAAATACAGGATACAGGGATTTACTTATGGAAAAAAATAAGTGAGATCATGTATTGAACGCGCAGGAAACCAGTGTGTTTGGGAGCAGGATATGTGATTGTAATGTGAATAACATCAACAGGATCAAACTGAATAATAGCGAGGATAATGTTTTTGCATTTTCAGTTGGCAGTTACATACAAGCCGACCAAAGTCTGACTGCGTCCATGGCTTTATAGGTCAGGTTCACAATTTTTTTTTCAAGTTTGTCCTAAAACAATATTCAGGTGCCCAAACAAACATTGACACGTTTTTCTTGCTGCAGTCTTTCCTCCTGTTCATACTCGCCATTTAGAAATCCCTTTATAATGTACTTTCAATGTAAACCGATGGGGAACAAAATCCACAGTCCTCTTGTGCAAAAAATGTATTGTGAAAAAGAAAGTTTAGATGATATGAAGCTCCAGTTGTCCGAATTAATCAAATCGAGTTGACATCTTTCAAAGTCTTTTTTAGTGCTTAATTCCCTTTTTGTATGATCTTTCCACTGCAGGAAAACACCGTCCGTCATGACTCAAAGAGGGAATTTTTTTTAACCAAAAGATTAACTTGAAAGATATCCGCTTTATTTGACTAACTCAGACAGCTGGAGCCGCACAGTGTCTCAAGATAAACTTTTAAATACAATTTTTGCTCAAAAGAGGACTGTGGATTATGTGAAAGCACATCTAATGGTCAGTATGAACAGGAGGAATGATTACAGCAAGAAAAAAACACTTTCAATGTTCATACGAGCACCTGACTATTGTTTTAGGACAGACTTGAAATACTGTGAACCTCTCCTTTAAGAGAGAACACTGTCATGGAAATGATGGCTGAATCTATGGAAAAAAGGAACAAAAAAAAAATCACTATCTGATGCTACGATCCACCTTCTCTGCGAGCTGGCCTCTTGTTTCCACACTGTAAGCTTGATGGTATTCCACCTATCATTCAGGCCCGGCGGTAGTGCAGACGTCAGCTCCTCAGTATGCTTAAACGGGTGTGGTGACAGTGTAGCCGTTTGATGTGGGAACTGGAGTCTCGTCGCTCCCAGAGAGGGAGAACTATGCGACAAGTAGGATTAGCTCATAATGAGTTCTCTGGGGAGGCGAGGGTGAAGTTTTGCTCAATACGTTTAAAATGGTCTAATCTATACTGATCATCAGTTCTATCCTTTGCAATAGCTTTTTTTTTTACTCTCTATCTGCTCTCCTCTATCGCTCCTACACCATAACATACATTCCATTGCTCCGTTTTACCTTCGTTTTCTAGTAGAAAAGGAGCTTTTTCCAGAATAAAAAGGTCTCTGTGAGACTGTTTAACACATACAGTTTTTTTTCCTGCAGAAGCTGACAACATTCAGCCTTATCGCCTGTCAGTTACATCATGAAGTAACAAAGCTAGCTTCACTGGGAAACCTTGGGTTTGTGTGATTTCCATTTACAGTTTATTCATTCAAAAAGACATTTGATCAGGAACATAAAAAGCAACAAAAACTAGGACAGCTGTGATTCTCTTGTAGCGCTGAATGAAAGAAATGCATTCAACATGACAACAACACCTTCAGTGTTTGAATGAGCTCGACTAGAAAAACATCCTTATTCATGTACATTTTCTGCTGAGGCTTTTACTGTCTCTCGGTTTGACGTTTTTTTGATCAAACGCATGTCTATTTGTAAATGTTGAAACCTGTCATCACACTGCTGACTTTAAAAAAAAAAAAAAAAAAAAAAAAAAAAGAAGAGAAAGGATAGACCGATACTGAGAGGAAAACATGTTTCATCTGTATACTAATGACACACGGGAGCGCTCAAAGTTAGAATTATGACTACTTCAACTTCAACTGGGTTTCCAATAGTTGCATAGCAACAGCAGGTCTAGCGTTGGACCAGCACTTTCCATAAAGCCGGACTCAGACTGCAGGAGTTTTTAAATCCTAACTGATTTTGAAATTGGGCTGCATCACGTACATAAGGAGGAAGTTCACAAATGTTCTTCTCTCTAACCTCAAACATGCACACACTGCAAAATAGTAGCACATCGCACGCTACAGGATATTATTAAGATTATCGTGTCAGAGGGAGCAACGCACCGCCTCACATGATCTCGTGTGATCTCATGGGGGAGCAGATGTAAACAAAATGGAGACTGACATGGTGCAACAACTTGAGTAATGCTTTGAGGTGAGAAAAAACTAAAGCAGAAGGCTAAATGAGTCTGGCTGCGTCTCCTCAACCATTTTTTTCATCCAAACACGAGTTGTCTGTTCTTAAGCGAGAACCGGAGGTGAGATTCTGTCAGTTTTGATATCTGTCAACAGTAGTATGCTAGCTAACGTTGGCCTCCAGGGCTAGGATGTTTACTGTTGCTCGGCAACACCGTCAGCTGCTCCGGGACTAACGTTAGCTTGTTAACATTTCTTTCTCCCTGTAGACTTGTCTCTCTCATTAGCTATTGTAGTCCTGCTCGGAAAGTAGTGACGTAATAATCCAGACTTTAACTCGAGGCGGCCCCGGTGAGTCTGTGAGCAGTTCTGGAGGTTTAAGATTGGATCCTTAAAAACCCCCTCACATTACCAGATAATCTGGGCTGAACATCGGTATTGACCCAGGTCCCAGACCAGATTTCTCCTCCGATTGCTGGGAGGGGTGAATTGGAGATAAATCAGCCAAAAATTCCTGAGGTCTGAGACCAGCATTAGTGCTTTTCTAACTGCTTAAGAAAAAAAAGGCCTGAAAACAATTAAAAAGTAAAAAAGATTAACAACAGTTCTGAGACTTCAACGCCTACAACCGATTGATGCTCAAAATACTCAAGATACAGATTTTTTAAAGCAAACATACATGTGCATAATTACTGTCATGGAGTCGACTATGAGGGCTCGTGCTGAATTTCGAGGAGGGATACCAAGGCACAATATAAATAGCTAATGATGTCACCACCAGACACAGTGTATGCATGCTTTCTGCAGTCTGCAACTGCAAACCAATATCCTGATGAAAGCCTCTGTGGGCCACATGCAGGTCATTTGCTTTAATAAAAGATGGGTTTATCTGCGAATTCAAGCGTCCTGCCACCTGTCCTGAATTTCAGGACTGTCATGTTCTGTTCCTGCATAAGAAAGCCATGTTTTTTTATTAGTTCCTTTGTCTTTTTTTTTTAAGGTAAATAATATCTTAATAAGAATCCAGTTTTTTTCATTTTTGCATGAGCAACTTACTAAAGGCAGCGCTTTAAATATTTATTTAAATATAATTGAAATATTAATTTCTGCTTTGCCAGAGAGTAGGTGTATAAAAACCTTTTAGTGCACATGTCTTTTGGCTCAGCGGCTGTTCTAAATTTAAACGCTTACCACAAAGTTTTTTAACAACCGATGTAACCACAGTAACATGCTGAAACAGTAGCAAGCCTAACAGACAAACAAAAGAAAGGAAGACTTCTGTCTTCCTTCTGACAAATGCACACTGAGACTACATTCAACAGAAAAAGTTTGCAGTGTTATATAAGCGTTAGAGCTGCAACTAATGATTATTTTTCTCAATTAATCTATTAGCTGGTCTATAAAATGTCAAAAAATAGTAAGAAATGTTAATCACCATTTCACAAAGCCAAATGTGTAACCTCAAATGTCTTGTTTTAGATATTCAGTTTACTATAACAGACTAAAGAAACCAGAAAATATTCAAACTTAAGAAGCTGGAACCAGAGAATTAACATTTTTTTCTTAAAAAAATACTCAAAACTATGAATCCAATTATACATTTTTAAATTTTGTTGATTAATTATTGCAGCTCTAATAAACAATGGCTCAAATGACTGCTTATAATGTGAAAAAAGTATCACTATAAACTCTGCAGTTCCCCTCAGCTCCATGAAGCATTTTAGCATCTTTCAGCTCATTATTTCAGTTTTACAGCCTCTGATTTAACTGTCTTGGTTCAGTCTAACCGCTCTCATCAGCATCGTTTCCAGACACATCGGGCAGCAGTTTTCAGCCCTAAAAAAGCTAATAAACCAACTGCACACTACCTGCCCGGCACTTAACAGCTGACAGAGTTGGCAACTAGCTGCTGAACATAGCAGAGCATTTTAGCTGCTAAAGAGCCTGATATTTTACTCAGGAGATGGTGGAGAGCAAAACAGAACTAATGGTAGAGTGAATGTTAGATTTACATTCGCCAGGTGACCAGAAACACAACTCCAAATGAATGCTGATGTTGCTCCACATCTGGTGGATGTATAAACAGGCAGTTGTTTGCTTACACATTTGCTAAACTTAAAAGCTGAGAATATGTCAGTTTTGTGTTTACAGCTCAATGTGCTGCCCCAAAGTTGCTAAAAAAAAAAAAAAATCAAATGATATAACACTTCTGGCAAGTGATCATGGTGTGTAAGGGGATATGTGAAATTCCATTTGAAAGTGCGCTTCAGTGCAGACTCACTTGAAGATTATCTAACGTATTGTATATGTGGATTGCGGCATTTTAAAAACCACTAGAAAACGTGTATATTATCAACAGCCTGTCAGTCTTGAATAGATGAAATCACCACTCATTACTCAACACACTTCCTAAAACACCTCAGTTGTACTTAATCGAATCGCACAGGCGTACACATACGCTACAACGCGCAGGCACATGCGCTTACATATGCAAGCACACACAGAGGCGAGCGCACATTATAGCGTAGCTTGTAGCTGGAATTCGACAACTACATGTTACAACAAGTCAAAACAGCAGATGGATTAAAAAAAAACAAAAAAAAAAAACAGGAACAATCACTCTGGGAAACACTGGCTCGCAAACCAAAGCACACACATATAGCCTACATATAATTAAACAAATATTTTGACAGTTGTTCACAGGTGTGTTCTGACCTGAAGCATCGTCAGGCTAAATGCGACGCTGCTGATGCGGGACTACGGAGGTGTGTTTTGTGTGTATTGCTGACTGATCACGCTGCGTGTCCACACCCTGGGTCATGCTGCAGAGTCTCCTAACAAGCTGAGATAATGCCCTGGGCGTACACTTAGACAGGGTGTTGATGGCATTATAGTGTTGCGTCGCGTTTGTCAGCCAGACGCGAAGGGTGTGTGTCGAGTGCCAAAACAGGAGGAGGTGTGGACGCGGATGGTGAAACTACCTGGCGTGTGCCTGAACCCTGCCATTATTTCCTCCTCCCTCTACAAACATTAAAAATAATTTTCACTCCCGGATTCTGTCGTCTCCCCCGATCCTTTCGCTCTTCTCCTCTACCTGCCATGCCGTGCGTAAACTTCCGCTGCAGTAACTGTCGACCCGACCACAGTCTCCTCCACTTCCTCTCACCTCTTCTCTTCTCTCTTTCTAACCCCCCCCCCCCCACCACCACCACCCCTTGCTCACTTCCCCTTTCAATATTCCATCTGTCGTTAACCACTTCTTGTATCGCGGTAGGGCTGGTGTGGCTACCCTATATGGTTTCCATGGTGACTGAGGGGTGGTGTGCGCAAAACAGTGTTACCAGCTGATGAGAAATGAACCTGGGGTCATGCGTTTTCCTGGAACTCATGATGTGCTAACTGTTTGCACCACTGACCAAACCCACTGTGGTGTCTGCTGTCTAGACTCGGTCTGGCCGAAAAACAGGAAACTCAAGTCTTTGTGCATGTATTGATCGGAAACAGGCGAAATATGCAGACACAGCCGGGCGCTTTCTTCTTATTGGAACATGCGGATAGGGGATGACTCATTATTGACATACTTATTGATTTAAAAAAAGAAAAAAAAAAAGGTGCAGTTGTGTGCTGAACCGGATACAGACCTCTCGTAGGCAGGTGTAGATGGGACAGACCAGCACCCTGAAAGGTTCCCCGGAGCTGCTCCTCATGGTCCCAAACACCTCGCACAGGAAGGTGATGAAACCTAACCACCTCTCCACGTCTGACTGCTGGAGCTCGTCACGACGTGCAAAGTCCCTCTGTGGGGAGGAGGAGAGAGAAAAAAGATACACAGTCAGATCCAGATTTAGTTTAGGGGATACACTGACACGCTACAGTCCCGCTTTTGTAAATCTGTAATACAAGCTCTAAGTAGGCGGTAGATAGGTAGGTGGATATTAAAGTGTGTCATAAATTTATCAGCAGTGATAAACTATCTTTCCTGGCAGAGCCATTAATCACCATTAACATCTTTACCGTCTCTCTGATGGGAGTTTTTGTAGGTGGCACACGCGTATTAACCTCACAACCTGAAGTACTTCAAGCCAAAAAGCAGTTGAAAAACACATTAAACATATTCATGGATTTCTTTTATCTGCCAGAGGTAGAGGAGAATATGTTAATTTAGTTTGAAAGTGAAGGGTAGTGAACCGTGTCAGTGCTGTGAAAGTGTTGGGGTTAATATGGGTTAATGCTTAATGCGCACTTGTAGAGATGTTATACAGCAGGTTAAACGAAAACTTTATTAACGCACTCTGCTTCTCATATTTTTTTCTGGAGTGTACCGCCTGTTACTGCCGACTCAAGTGCACTGGAAGAGGCTCATATTCTCACACACTCGTACAACTACACTGAAGTCCTGCCTGTGAGACTGAAAATACTCTCCGGGCTGCAGACGTACACAGAATATCAAGCTTTGAATGGGATCCAACGGAAAAAACCCTACGCTGTCGAAAACAAACGTACCGTACACGCTCAAAAAAAAAACAACCGCACACACCTCTCACACACGCTTTACCAAGGACATCGCCACGGTGTTTGACACATAAACAAATCAGCGAAAAGAGGAAGACGTAGTGAAGCCGACAAACAAAGATGGCTGAAGTGAACAGAAAAGACAAGCTTAGGTAAGAAAAGAAGGTGATGAAGAAAGTGTCAATAGTATAGGTGAGAAAAAAAAAAAGCCTTGTGAAATGAACAGCATACTTCACAGGTAACGGGCTGGCTATGTTTAATCACAGCAGCAACAAATCCTGATGCCTCTCTTTTAATAAGCAGAGCGGTCACACACTAATTGCCCCCATATTGAGATCCAGGGGTCTAGAAGCAACATAGTACATCATTAATGAAGGCCTTCATGAGACCACTTATGACATTTAAAATGTTTTAAAAGCAAAAAACCAAAATGTCAAAGACAAGAAGGGGGTCGGTGCTGGCTGGGAAGTGGAATGAAAGAGAGCAACAAAGAACAGGAGGGACCACACAGCTGTGAAAAGGGGGAATAAATTTTAAAAAGCGGAGAAAAGGGGGTAAAAGGATTAAGGCAGGATTTGCTACTGCTGGCTCTGGGATAAAAATCTCAGCATCTGAAGAAAGAGATGTTTCAGTGGAAAAAAAAAAAAAAAAAAGACACAAAAACAGAAGGGAAGAGAAAAAAAAAAAAAGAAGTGTAGGAGTGTAGCTTGAAAGAGCATCTGCAGGAGAAGGAAACAAGAGTAGGAGTGAAGGAAGGGAGGGAAAAGGGAGGAGACATGACGAGGCGGCGGGTGGGTTAACATTTAGACTTTGAATGTCATCGTGAGACAGCGTGTACGTCTCGTTTGCTTACTCCTAGACAGTTTGCTGCTCCGGCAAAGTCGTCTGGCTCTGGAGAGCGGAGCGAGGGGTGAGAGGGAGGAGAGCGGTTAGAGAGAGAGAGAGAGAGAGAGAGAGAGAGAAGGGGAAGTGTACAGGGAGAAGTAGTGAGGCGCTGGCCCGTGTCGTTCTGGGTGAGGAGAGGCGATCAGACGAGGGGGCGCGGGAATAGAGAGCTCATGAGGGACAAGGAGGGGAAAGGAGGGTGGAGGCAGTGAAATGTATAACGGCTGAGAGGATGTTTTCATCACGGGTGCGAGACTGGAATCGAAGGGATGGAGGGTGAAGGGAGGGGACAGGTCTCTCTCTCTCTCTCTCTCTCCCCTGGGTGTTTTGATTCGCTACTTTGCCCACTGACATTTACAACATAGTCTGCTTCCACCTGAAAGTGCTCTACCATATAAATCTAAGGTTGAATGAAAACTGCTGAAATTACAGACAGGATTTTGTTAAAGTACTTTCTATACTGTATGTTTTATCTACTCTATTATCAAGCGCTGCCAGTTTAAAATGACATTTAAATGGGCATTTTGAGAGCATCTGCTTAACAATAACTTGTGTATTTCTTCAGATATTTGGGTGGAAGCAACACAGGGAGGAGCTAAAAAAAAAAAAGTAAAGCAATGGACTTTTATTTAAATAAAGGAAGGTAGTTTTATCAAAAAGGTTCATTATCAATTAATCTGAATCATTTTTTTGATGAATATATGAACCTTTTAGTCTATAAAATGTCATAAATGAGTGAAAAATGCCACTCTCAATCTTCCAGAGTGCAACGAGATACATTCAAATTGACTGTTTCGTCTTAACGGTCTAAACCAAAAAAGTTATTTAATTTTTTCATTATATAAAACAGAGAAAAGCAGCAAAATCCTAACAGTTAAGAAGCAGAAACCAGATAATGTTTGACCTTGTTGCTTGATAAATAACTTCAACGATTCAATATCAGAACTGCTGCCAGATCATTTTTATGTCGATCGTCTTGAGTTTTAGCACCAATCGTGACTTCATTAGTCAACTGAGAGAACCCACATCAAGCTGTAACGGAGCCAACAAACTGAAAACAAAAACCCCACCATGGTTTTGGATATCAGCCATCAGAATGTGACCTAGATTCAATTATATATAAGTGCACACAACTTTTTTTTTACAGAAGATAACACTATTTTCTAATTCAAAAACTGAAGATCCACTGAGATTCAAAACATTGGTGCTGGAACAGACAGGAGCGGAGTCAGTCATGTTTTGACCATGGAGAAGCTACTGTGTCAGCTCATTATCAAGACTGCAGCTTATTGCCGCCTACAGTCTCCAACAGCAACAAAGAGAGATATTTATTAGACAGGGATGCAAACTCATCAGGGGTGAAAAAGAAGAACAAGATTTATTTTGTCCCTGTTCGACTGTGGCGCCTGGCCTTAAAACACATCCACCCACACCCATGTTTTGGTTAAGAAATTTCACATAGGCGTGGTTATGTTGCAAATAGGGGCTACTAGTAGGCTACAGAGAAAACAGATGATAAGGAAAGAAGGGATGTCAGTGACTCATCGATTATCAGTTAATTGCTGTTAATAATTCAACCGATTAAAAATATATTAACTGATAATGCTGAAGCTGAGGGACGTGCAGTGTAACTGTGAGAAAATGTTATGTAGATTTCCTGCAGTACATGTTTGGACCACCGGGTGAAGCCTCTTACTTTTTTGATTGAGTGTGTTTGGTGACGGCCCGTAACGGCTGCCCTGATTGTAAAACAAACGCACCTCCCTGCCTTCCGAGGAAGATAAAAGTCGCAGCGTGCCTCGATCTGCTCACCGTGGCGTTCGGGTTGATGAACTCTGAAGCATAAAGTTGTGAAAATTCCACTGAGTTGTTGTCTGGCGGCTGTGCGGTTTAGCTGTCTGAGGCTCATGCTAATGCTAAACTAGCATGCTGCTAACGTTCAGGACCAGCAGGTCTCCTAATTACATATTATACTTCTAACAGAATCAACACAGAAGTAATGAACTGTATAAGCGACACTCCTCTGCTCTGAGTATGAATCAGTCACTCAGAACTATGAGCTGAAGGTGAACTGATGCTCTGTGTTTAGATATTTTGCGCCGGTCTGTGTCACGTGCATGCATGCTGTAAACAATCCCATTGGCTCATGAGTGTGATAATCTGTTGTTTTTTTTCTTACACCATTGAAGTCCACAAACAAGAGAGAATGAATGGGAATTTATCTCTTGCTCTCTCAACAACCTCCCTTGACAAATAAACTTGTAAGTGCTCTCTGATGGATAAAACTATTTCAAAATTGCCTCAAACATATTCTTAGCAATTCTGTACTCCAAGACAGTCAAGAGAGATAACTACACTACTTTGGCAGCTACAGTAACAGATCCATCCATTACATCTAGTCAATAAAGAACTTAGTGTTGATATAAAAAGCAGGTTCATGGAATTATTGAGACTGTTATGAAGTCTGAGTTATCTGAACGCTGACAAAATATAAGAAAATAAAAGAGATGAGGAAAGCCTGCAGCTAACAAGATTCTCTCCAGCGCTCTCACCTGCAGCATGTTGAGGAGCAGCGATCTGAACTTGGTCCCCTCCACCATGAACAACGCCATTTTTTCACAGAGCTTTGCTGCCGTGGCGGCGAAGCTCCTGTCTGACACGGCCTTGGAGTAGATTGTGCTGACCACCTGAGCGAGGGTTTCCTCGGACCGCGCCGAGCACTGCGCCTCTTCCATGAAAGAGGCCAGCTGCTGCTCCACGCCGCTGCTGTTGCTCCTCATGCTGTTGAGGAGATCCACCAACCGGTCCATGTTCTGCGATCCGGAGCCCGACGCCTGCACGCGTGCCTCCTCCTGAGGAAGGAGAGGGGGGCGGGACATTAGTGGTAAGAGACTGGTGATGATACAATTTCCAATTTCAATATGAGTTTGGGCAATTAAAGAAAAAAAATAGTGTTGAAAGATGATTGCAGCAGGTATTATGAGAGACATTTTAGTACCATCAAAGAACAATATATGTATACAGTAAATAGATAAAAAGCTACTACCAGTCTAATTTGTTGATGAAATGTGGTTGAGTTTCTCTCTTTACTTACACTGCTTTATATGCTATTATATTCACCTGCATGACAGATGATACTCACTTTGCTTCCTGTATACTGCGTATCCAGCCACAACATGTCAATAGCAACATCATCGACATGATATGAAACCAAGTCAGTGGCTTGTGACATAAAAAGCTACTTATTTTGGTTTTAGTGATCTGTGTATGAATTTCACCACACGTCCAAAAGAAAAAAGACATTAAAAAGATAACATATTGAAACTGACATGAATTCAGTAGTTAGATATTTATGGAGGGGTTATGGTGAAAGCCTTGTACTGACCTGCTAAACTATTAACAAAATGCTGCTTAAATAAGTTGCAAAATAAAAAGAAATACTGAGAATATTATATGCTCTAATTCAGTACTCCCTCATCAAGTAAACACTGGCTCCTAGTCTGGCTTCATCGATTCACTGGCGTCACTGAGGATATGTTTATCGTTTTGTGCTTTGCTGCCTGCTGGGGAGTCCCGTGCTGTCAAATCAAACCACCCCTGCTGGTAATGAGGTAGGTGTAGAAAGAGGAGGCTGAGAGCAGCAACACAGCCGGGCTGACTCGCCAGTTTAGTGCACACAGTGGAAAACATCAAAAACTGTTAAGCTAATGCCACTTTAGTTTCGTCACCTCCTTAGTGAGAACATGTACTCCCCTGCCAGTCTGAGTGTGTCAATCTGAATGCTAAATCGCTGAGTAGATAAGTGACTAAAGCAAGGCAGTGTGAGAAAAGTGTTTTTCTGCATGTCTGTATATTAAAGACAGAGCATGTACGGTATGCGTGTGAACATAATGAAAGTAATTATAAGACTAGTACACATACACATTAGTCCTGATTGCGTTAATACTGAATGACAGGTTCTAAGCAGCTTTTCGGTACCTTGTCCTTTAGTCTCCTCCTCAGCCTCTCCTTTGACGACTGAAGCAAGCTGATTTTGGGCTGCTTCGAGTGGCCCTCGCTCGCCTTACCACTTCCTGGTGGGTTAACTGTCAGATCTGGGAAAGCCGTTGTGTTGAATGTTGACTCGGATTTGGGCGATTCATTGGGACTTCTACTGCTGTCTTGAGGCTCCTCTGTTGGTCTGAACTGCTCGTTGCCCACTTTTACATTCTCAGTCTCTTTGTCTTTGGTTGTTCTTGGGGGTAATCCTTTATCGCATGTGGGATTTGTCTGTCCATGCCCCTGACCTTTCTGATTGTGATGCCAGCGCCGGTTCTGGCTGTATCCGTGGTGCGGGGGTCCTCCTTGGCGCTGCCCATGTCCCCCTTGATACTGGCGAGGCGGCCGGCCAGCGCTATTGTTTCTGTTATCTCCCACTTCTGTCAAAGTCTGCTGCTGTTGGTTTGGAGACTGTTGTTGGGTTTGATCCCTCTGATGCGGCGGTGACTGCTGTTGTATCAGCAGAGACTGGTTCTTGCCTCCTCCTCCTCCTCCTCCTTGAGGCCGCTGCTGTCTCCTGGAATGTGAGCAGGTTTCAGTTAGCTTCATTGTGATGTAGTAGCAGCTGGCTTGTACCTTGTAACTCTGACCACCCCTCTGTGTCACACTGTCACCATGATGGTCTACAACCTTTTCCTTTCCCCTCTGTTCTCAAAACTCACTACAACACGTTAGCTGTGTAAAAAGGGTCCTCGTCTAGTCAAAGCGACTAACAGTTCTCCTCTGTAAATATTACTATGAAAATTCAAACAGCAACCTGTCATCTACTAATACAAACTAGAACTTCAAAAGCCCAATGACTGCTTACATGTGGATGCACAGCGTGGCTGTGTTTTCCTGTCCTGCATAGCTCTGTCCCTTTTGCTGTACTGGCTCTGGGCTTGACAAGCTGCTGACATATGGTCAAAGGGATTAGCCACCTTGGCACAGAGGAGGCAACCAATTATCTGCCTCAGCCTGTGAACTAGCATAAACTCAACTAGCAGCGGCTAGAACACCTTTGTTCAGATACGCTCAATTCTGTAAGTGATTTTCACACACGAGTTAAATAGTGATCTGCACATGAAGGAAATTTTATTCTTAAGTTTGTAAGCACATAAAAGGGATTTGCATTTCTGGGCATTGGGATGTATATAGTCAGTCAGTGACAGATCATTTGTAATTCAAGGTGGATGATGAATTTCATTTTGGGTCGCTTGAAGTTGTCCCTGTCTTATTGTGACCAAACAGTCAGAAACTCAGATGTAAGCGACTGGAAGACCAAGTTAGGCGAATTTTTCAGTTTCAGCAGCCAGATACCCTTCGCTGTAGTTCACCACAAACTTGCTTCACTTCATCTTACCTGCCAAGGGACCACAGATACAAAACCTGGTACAAAGCGCCTCTTCTATTTGCTTTATTTTAATTTGTCATTAATATTTTCTTACATAGTCCCTGACAAATCAATTTAATAAAAACACACTATAACTAACAGCATAAAGGCCAACATGAAGAGTTGTTGAGAAAGCCACAGCACCTTGGACTCCAGAGTAAGTAGGTAATCCACTAAATGAGCCACGACAAATTAGATGAACCATTAAAACTGGGGGGGGGGTCCAGCCCTTATGTTTGAAATGATAGAAAGCTTCAGTATAGTAGTTGTGTCTGAATTTAAGTGGTTATAGCACATATAAATGTTTAATGTTGGACCATGTCTGTCTGGCCATCTCAACGTACGTCAATGTACTCAGGGACAGGTTTTTTTTAAAAAGTTTAAATAGTACAAAAAGCACTAAAACACCTTGCAGTCTCAGTCAAACTGTACTCTCTTTCAAAGAACCAGAGAAGAGAGGAGGGCCGACCATGAGGTGTCTTTAATACAGATACAAAAAAAAAAAGATACACAAAAGCAAAACTCGTGACACCACTCGGTCTGTGTACTGTAAGCCTTGTAGGAGGCTGGACTGGCTAGAAAAGAAAGGCTGTGCAACTTTCCGAACAGTTTTTTAGAGTTTATCAATGCCAACACTGCAATGTGGGTTTTATCGTTCGCTCACAAAAAGCCCTTCTTTGCACTTTTTAATTTGCCAAACCTTCAATAGCTCAATTATTTAGACCCAAACATGACAAATGAATGAACAAGCCAGACATTTTTGAGGTTGCAGAACAAAAAGGTACAAGCTATTCTACCCTGTGAAAGAAAGCTGTGTGGTACTGTCACAGGCCAAGTTAAGTTTGCAAACATTTTTTATAAAAAAAAGTTAATTCTATCCCAAATACGGGGAATAAAGCGAGAAAAGAGTTGTGAGCCTGAAAAGTTGTCCAGGAAGAAATGTGTACAATGTATTGAATTAAGTATTCTATGGATTTAAAACTGCTCTATAACTGAAATCAGGCATGGCGCTTGAAAACTTTAACCACTGGTAAATAAATTAATATAATAACCTTGGAAATGTTCTTTGGGCTTGAAAGAAATCTAATGTATTCCTACATGCAGACCAGACACATTACATGACCAGACAAACTACAGCACAGATACAGAGCAGAAATAATGGATTTGATTGTAGCAGCAGAATAGAAGAGATAGCTTTGGACTGACCTTTGTGGAACTGAAGAATGAAATATAAGAAAAGTAGTTTAACAAACAGTCTAACACCAACTTTTCCACTTCAGCCAAACATAAAAACTTTTTTGTGATATTTTGATTGGGGTGGGGGGGGCTGAGGGGGGATTAGAAGGCGGGATTAAGAACCGGGACATCATGTTCCTACATAGCTAGTAGGGCTTTTCTGTGATATACTGTATATTGCGATATGAAAAAACACAGGAGTTTCACCAGACACATGCGCTATGTTATTTATGTACAGATATACAATTAACAATCATAATTTTCATCATTTGGGTACTTTAAAAGTCTATCCTCTTCTAACAAAACAAAACAAAAAGAAGATGTTGTTATAAAAATTATGATTACACTGTGTATGTGTGTTACTATTTTACACAAATCATGATGAATTGTTCCGGTTTTGTTCTGCAACATCAGTAGACTCATCAACTAAGGTTAAAGGAAGTTCAGCATTATATTTGTAAAAAGGAATCTCATCGTTATCTATGAAGTCTGTACTTGACAAATTAGGGGAAGAATTGAAACGCCCACCTGTACTGTATAAAAACTCATTGTAGGTGCTCCTGGAGGAGTCTTTTTCTTTGTAACCTCATCTTGTGTGTTGCACTGTGAAACGCTCCTTCTTGTACAAGAAAATAAATTCTGTTAAACTTTGATACTTCGGCTCCGGTCTCTATTGCTTTAAAGGTTATTATGAAGAAATTCTTTTGACAGATGTAAGTACAAGTAGGTCTGGATACTGCAAGTTTTGTGTGTGTGTTGTGTGTTAAGTGTTTATTACATTAGGGCATGGACCAGCACCGTGACAGTAACTTTTAACTATTAACCAGCACCAGGATGAGGTGCTGCTGATAACAGGAATACACGCGCTCAAAAACCGCCTCGTGAGACTGAACGCCTGCCTCTAGCATCCGGACGACATTATCTGTGACAGTAGAAGCGTCACAGGCATGTTTACAGGCAGGTGATACACAGACTCTGCATGCACAGCGATCAGTTCACTATGTGCTCTGGTGAAGGGGTGCACTTGATCAGTTGATCAAACAACCAAAATGGGCCTGCTTTGGTTGTTTGATAAATTGATAAGGTGCACCCCTTCACTAGAGCACATTGCGAACTGATCAAACTCCATGTATCGAAGAACTCTTAAATCAGACTAAATTACGTAATATCCGCTGGACTTTTCTTGCAGATTGGTCATGGAAAATGAGAACATTGCAAGTTTTCCTTTTGTATCAAGCAGCAAAAAAGTTGTAGCGTGTTGTGTTGATTTGCCTTACTTGACATTGCGCTTCCTGCAATGTGACTATTGCACATGCGCACATCGCAATGTTGATGCTGAAACGATATATATAGTGCAGCCCTAATAGCTAGCTACCTGGCTACAGTCATGAAAAACAGCGACAGAAAAAGGGAGCCAAGTGTGGATGTAATCAACGCAGCTGTACAAGTTGTTCTAAGTCCACATACAAAAATTACTCCTACACTGACATATTTCTAGAGCTGCAATGATTAGTCAATCAATTAATCAGTCTATCAACAGAAAAATTAATCGGCAACTACTTTTCAAGAAAAAAAGCCACCCAAGACTTGATGGCTCCCACATCTTCTGCTTTTCTTTGTCCTGCATTGTAATAAATTCAATATTTTGGGATTTTGTCACATTGGACTCTATAAAACATCAAAAAACAGGGGAAAATACCCATTAAATGTTTTAGACTAATAATTTAATGGGGAAAATAATCTGTAGATTAATCTTTCATGAAAAATATTGTAAACTCTACATATTTCTCTGATTGTTGCGAAAAACAATAAGTTAACTACTAGCAACCGTTACCGCGGCTTCCATGTTAACTGAAAAGGATGTATGACACTTGTTAATGTTGACTGTTAAGATCCAAACAAACAAAATAACACTCTCTACCAACAAGAAATATGCCAACATGAAGAGAATGATGAATGAGAATGATGTCCTGTCCCTCCTGTACAAACTCGATGTTGTCACCCATCTGTATGTATGTATGTGTGTGTACACTGGTAGGAAGAGAGAGAAAGTGAATGTATGCAGGTGTATTTATAGCCCTTTTTGTGTGTGTGTGTGCTCATTTGGTTTATGTCTTGCCTGGCCCCTCGTCTTCACTCTCTTGGGGAGGCTGGGAGACAGTTCATCTTCAGACTCTCTCCTCTACCTCCAACAGCCTCTGACACTATGCAAATATTCTCAGTGTCTTTCTAAGTCAGACGTTCATCGTCTTGACACGTTTTTAATTGCATGGCTAATCTAAGCTCTTCTATAATAATATAACAGTAAGTCTGATTTTTCTTTTTTTTTTTTTACAACTAACATTAACTTCTACATAGCTGTTTCTTGAAGTTTCAATATTTTAACCAATGTTTTACTTCATCATAATCAGTGTAATACTGTAGCTTAACGCTGACAGGCAGAAATTGTGACATCTCATTTAATATGATGGCAGAAGGTGAGATTTCAGAATCTTTTGCAAAGCCACGGACTGCTCGACAGAGACGCTCTGACAGTTGAGGACTACGATATCTCAAACACAGACACACACACACACACACACACACACACACACACACACACACACACACACACACACATCCACACACACACACACACACACACACGCGTTCGCTCGTCTCGTGATTAATTTGATCTTTACAGCAGCTGTTAGTTTAGGCTCAACTCTAATAAGCCATTCTCCTGATCTACTGGCGATGCGGAGAGGTGAAAGTGAGACAGTAATTAAATGTTAATCAC
Organism: Thunnus thynnus; assembly: GCF_963924715.1. Classification (NCBI taxonomy): domain Eukaryota; kingdom Metazoa; phylum Chordata; class Actinopteri; order Scombriformes; family Scombridae; genus Thunnus; species Thunnus thynnus. The sequence goes on from NC_089535.1 coordinate 12,244,956, forward strand.
ATTTAATGACTGTAAGCTCTGCAGTAGTTTGAGTGTTGCTCAGACTGACCATCCATCAGTCACATTACTGCCAGGGAGATGTTTGCACTGAGGATAAATGATGGGGCCACTGATGAAATTTCATCTCACAAAATCTTGTTACTTGGAAACAGGTTGTCTGGAGTGATCAACTATCTAATCAAATGAGAAACTGTAATTTATTTATTTTTTTGTTTTTGTTTGAGATGATGAGTCTGGTAGCATCGAGGTAGTGATCAGATTTAAAGTATCTTAGTGTGATGCTGTCTGTGTGTGTCTCCTTTTTTTTTCCCCAAATCCCTCTATTTATACTCTACCTACTCCTTATTTTGGGCTGCTCAAGTATTTGATGGAAACAAAATGAAACAAAAAGAAGCACTTTATTCTTGTCTCACCAATTATCAGTTGACCTTTGGATGTTGAGCCTCTGTCGAGTAGAGTGAATCGAGTTCACGCCGTGCCATATGTTGAAAATGTGTTCAAGTCTCATTCTTTCCTCATGTTGTCACTAACCTGGCTGAGACTTGCCGCATTCCCCCTGGGCCAGTAGGCAGAAGTATGGTTAACTGGTCTCGGGTGAATTGATCAACCACTCTACAAGCAGGAGAGGAGGGTATGCCACAATGCAGGCGATTGGAAGGATGGAGGTATAGATGAAGAGCGAGATAAAAATGGCAGAACAATTTGTAGCAAACGGCGGAGGAGGAGGAGGAGGAGGGAGGGCATTTTTGTAGACAGCATGAGGAAGACAGGAGATAATAGAAGACGGAGGGGAGACATAAAAAAAGCAAGGAAGCAAAGCGGAAACAAACAAAAAACTACAGGTTGATAACTATGTCATTCAAACAACATGCGTAGAGAACTACAGGAAGTGGAGGATGCCATGGTAACTAAAAAGGTGAAATGAATTTGACAGATATGATCATGGGAGGAGGTAGGATACTGATGATCGATCATTGGCTGTTGCTGTGGGTGTGTGTGTGCGTGTGTGGATGGAGAACTCGTCGGCCCATTGGACCGTTGGTTGACCCAGACTAGCAAATCGATTGGCCCGGGGGAAAAGACGCCTGCAGGCAGACAGTCAATAACGCAGCCCGAGCTTCATACAGGCCACAACACACTGGTTTAATGGACTGTGGGGAGACGAGTTTTGACTGCCTGACTGAGCATTTGTATTATAGCCCGACTGATACAGGACTTTTTAGGCCGATACCACTATTGATATTTGAGAGTTTAAAGAAATCTGACAATGATACATCAGCTGATTACTTTTATTTAAACCCATATAAATCCATAACATAAAAAAACACACAAGCTTCCCTACTTTGGCATTCCTGTGTTTTCTTATTTGTCGGCTGATACTGATACATCTGCAATAAACTAATTATATACATCAATAATATCAGTCGTGCTATAATTTGTTTTTCTATTTCCATTGTTGTTTAAAGTCTTAAAGGATATGGCTGGCAATTTTCTATGTTCTCATTGTCAACAAATGTGCTGTCGCCGCTGTGCATGTGTGGGAATTGCTGTTAGGATTACAGAGCTTCGCTAGTTTGTTGTGCTACATATCACAACCTCTTGACTTTGTATTATATTGTAAATTTCTCAAATAACTTCCCGCTCATGTGCGGTGGCGTCTGCCTTACACAGAGGTACTCTCCGGAGAGTGAGAACGTGATCGCTGTTATTAATCCTTGGTGCACATCCTCTGTGGCTCACTGACATATTTTTCATAGTTTTAGACAACAACAGAGGTCTGCAGAACAGAGGAGTGAGATAAATCAGGCTTTGGATACACACACACACACAATATTTGTAAGTAGGATCGACTCATTGTTGGTTTGGCTCTGCACGTGAGATTTGGTGACAATATGAAAAATATAGAAAACCGCCAGTATTCAAAACGAAAAAACCTCAGAAACATACTTGATGTATAGTGCATACATGCATGTATACATTGGAGAATATAGTCAGTAACCTTGAGTTGTTGTGGCCAGAAGATATCAGCATAAAAGCTTTAGTGGGGTCAGAGAAACATGCAGACTGGCTGTTTCCTTTTACTGGAGTGAATAAATGCATATAAACACACATACACACACAAACACACACAGAGCAGACATGGTCCTTGATTATAAAATAGACAGTGCAATTGGTACTCTGTGTGCTGACATCTAGAGCCTCACAAACTCTTTAACAATTATATAAACATGTCAACACTCGGCTTTAAAGCTCAAATGAGACTGTTTGTTCGGCGTATCTCTTTACAGCAAACGTGTGAACAGCGGATGCTCGATCAAGCAGGTAGCTGGTTTAGCGATGAAGTGTTAAAAAAAAATCATCTTTCTTCAGTTGTAAGCGTGAACATACTTTGGACCAAAAGAACACTTGACTGAATAAAGTCGACCGGAGCTTTCTAAAAGCTCCACAAAAATGTTCCATCTTTTTAGAAAGAGAGAGATAGAGAGAGAGAGAGAGAGAGAGAGAGAGAGAGAGAAAAAAAAAAGGGACGAGGAAGGAGCATATTAGCTCGTACTTTGCCCCTTTGCTGTTTGGAGCAGCGAGCGGTAAGCAGCACATTCCAGTAAATCACAACTAATTTCAGCCCTGCTTGACGTGCCTACTAAAGTAGAAACACATGCACTACCTCCCCTTTCTTTTCCTTCCAGCCACAGTCAGCCTACGCTTTTCCTTTACTCAATCTCACAGTCTCACTCGCTTTTTCTTTTTCTTGTGCTTCTCTGTGACTAACAACCGTCAAGTTGCACGATGCACATGGTGTATTTGCCGATATGCTTTGTACACAAAAAAAGATTTATATTAATCTCTGTGTTTCATCATCTGCTTCCAAGTTTTACTATGAACTTTCCTTCACCCAGCTGTGTTGATACATCAGGCACAATACAACACAAATGTAACGTTATCTGTGTGGTTTCTCATGACAGTGGATGTTTATTGTCACAGGCTACTGGTTGTTTTCTGTTGCACAACCTGTACGCGAAAGAATATCGACATAAGAGGATTACCATGTCTCATGGACAAACATATGCAGTTGATGTGTTTGGTGAGCAAACAACACTAAGCTTCATAAATGGCAGTATGGAGAAAAACTGTGGAAGCTTTTTTTTTTTTTTCTGTGTCAGTTGACAAATTCTTTACTACAATAACCTGTTTCCACACTTTCATATCTAATCTTTTATACTGAAGCAGGGTTGCTTGGCCAGGCTGGATAGGTGTGATGACTCATTCAAATTACATTTATATTTTCTGTGTCTACTCTCCTATTGTGTATGAAAGCCTTCCCGACTACCAACAATGATGACATTCTCCAGTACCTTTCCTTACCAACTTACTGGATTCGCTACTTAAATAGACGAATGGTGGTGTGAAAAACCATTACGAAAAGCCCAGGTTGCTTTCACCCCCCCACCTCTCTCTCTCTAGTTGTTGGGTTTTGTAAAGACAAGAATATGATTCCCAGAAAGTAGGGCTGCTGGATTATAGCAAAAATCAATATCACAATTATTTTGGTCAATATAATCACCATTATTTAACAGGATTACTCAGTGACTTTGGAAACATCATGCATTTATTGAACTTGAGTAACCAGGTCACAGTGGGTTTTCTCCAGAAAGCTGATTTCTTAACTTGTCATGTAAGCGAGACACCTGCTTTCTGTAATCAGAGTTTGGGATCAGAGAAACCTGGTTTCCACAGGTAGGTTTTACTCCCCGGAGAACACCGATTTCTCTGCCATGTATACGTATTACCAGGTTTCTAATCATCTTTTTACAAGTAAGCATGTGCACGGTAACAGACTGCAGACAGAGAAAGCGTGGCGCAGAGCGGCTGGATGAAAGCAGAGATCATTATACAGAGCGACGCGTCCTCGTATCTAAAAAAAAATAGAATCCAAAGTCTGACTGAAACTAAAGCAAAGTAGTTCATAGATGTCTTTTGAACTTGAACTTTTGACTGTTTGTTAAATTCAGACACATTCACGCTGTGAGGAAGAACTCTGCCTGCCCGCCTGTCTGTCTCTCACTGCGCTGTACGGCTGCTCCGACACACGATGCTCTCGACACAAGACACGACGAGAGCATCGTTGTGAAACGTAATGCGTCACAATAATCGTTTCATCTCGATTATCTTGTTTTCATAATTGTTGGAAGCCAAAATGGTCATTGAAAATAAAATTGGATTAATTGCCCTACCAGACATATCCCTTGAAATCTGCATTTTGAGACCAGTTACAGCTTAATTTCTCTCTCCAGCCTGTCTGCTAGAGTTATACTTTTCTGTCCTGTCTTCTTATCCTCTGCCTCATCTCTCCTTTGATATTTGGTACAAGGAGGCAGAAGAGGGCTTTTTCCAAGGCTTTATAATGCTACATAACATAACCACAAAAGAGATGAGTGCTGATACGACGCTAAAGTTGGGTTCACATTACATACAGCCTGGTGGGAAATTTGTATCAAAAGTTTCAAAGGCTTACACTCACCACCTGAGCAAGTTTAAGGTTTACAGGGAAGGATAGATAAGAGACGTCTAGAGCGGACCAAGCATATGTGTCCTATGATACTGATGCCAAACTGAAATACATTTTCAATTTGAAATACAAGTCAGAAGGTTTTTGTTTAGTATGGCAGTATATCGCTGCCACCATGACAAACCTTTCTTGTTTTAATATGATTCTTTTCATGTTATTAACATGACACTTTCTTGTTATAATGATATATTTTTCTTGTTATTACTAGATACAAAATTATTCCATTTTTATACGATTTTGTTCTTGTAATGACAACATATCACTTGATCTTGTTATATCGCAATCTTTCTTGTTATTTCATCGTCTTCAGTTTTCCTAGCCGATGTAGGCAACGTTATCATCTCTTTAGACACTGACTGGATCTTTTTCTTGTTTTAATGATATACATTAATTATGCAAAATAAATAAGATTGCAAACAAGATAAAGTGGTATGTTATTACAAGAAATGTTTCTTGTTAAAATGGAATAATAATAATAATAACGAGAAACTTACATCATGATCATTACATCAAACCATCTTGTTATAATGTGAAAACAGTCTTGTAATAATATAAGGATTGTGTTGAAACGAGAAAAAAATGTCATAATAACAAGAAACTGAGTAAATGTTTTTTTGTCATGGTGGCAGCAACATGCTGCTGTACTTTAGCATTAATTAGATGGATCACAGGTTGAACTCTTTAGGAATCCATATATTCAAGAACTGTTTGAGCGGTGTCTTCAGGCACGTCTTGTTATAATATAGCATGTTTCATATTTTCCTTTTCAATTCTTTCCAAAAATGTTAAATGAGTTGGGCTGGGGTGACTGTGGAGGGAAAGTCATGCAAGAGAGTACTTTTCTTTTACAGTTTGGACTTCAAATTAGCCTGGTATGCTTTTATGCAAGCCATGTCTCTGTAGGACAGAGTGGCCCAACTCTTTGGTCAATGTGTAGTTGATCCTGTGCAAGTCACTTATTCTGACATAAATGAAGCTTCCACATCGATATTTCCACCACCCTGTTGGTGTTAAGCAACCATCAGTCAATGTTTCATGTCATAACAAATGATAAAAACAAACAGTTCTCGGTAGTTGACACAGACTTTTGGGCCCCACTCCGTACGTTTCAGTTCTGCTCAGTTGCTAAATTATACCTCCACAACAGACACGTGCGTATACCAGACATGTACACAAACACACGTACTGTACGTAAAACTGGACATTTTGTGAGCCCTCTAATACAAGCTGTGCAGTAGACAAAGTGTGCTTGGAACCAGAGTGCACACAAAAAAACAGGATGGTCTCTTGTTAATATTTCTAGATCACAAAACAAATACACTGAAACCTAAGCAAACTGCTGTTGGTCCAAGTTTATATTTTTGTTCTTTTCTTTTTGCCAGCACTGCGCTGCGCCCATCGCACATAAACACAATAGCTCTGGACAGCACCAATTATTCCCTGTACTTAAAAACAAGGATGAAAGTGCTTTTGTCCATTTGGTACAGCTAAAATTTCCTCTTTTTAACCACAAATACAACCCAAATATTTTCTCTTGGCCTGTCTCTTAGCAACTGAAGAACAGTTTTCCAGTGACATCAGGGCAGGGAACGAGAGAACGAGAGAAAGAGAGATGGGGTTTTTTTTTTTCTCTTAAGGACCTGGTTTCAATGAAGTCAGACTTGGGTGAAATTAGATTTCAGAGTGTATACAATTAGAGCAGATGTGCCAGTGCAAAATTTTAGTGCCAGAGTGGCAGTTTAAACTTTTAAGGACACGAGGATAGGTTAAATGTCGCAAAAGCAAGACGAGTAAATCCATAATCAGGAAAAAAAAAAAAAAAAAAAAGACAGGAAGCTCGAGTATTGTAGGCAAACATGGGTGACTGAATAACTGCCACATATTTTGTTGAGTGACCTATTAAATGTGAAAAAAACCTTGAATGTCTCCTCAGTGTTTTTTTTCTTTTTCCTGTCTGCAGTGAAGTGTGGAGCCTGCATTCCTGTGTTGACATTGCTTTGGCTGGGGAGAGATGTTAAGGCTATAGGACTGGCTGTGCACTGACATCTGACATCAACACAGAAAAACATTCCCTCTCACTGAGGTAGGTATGTGTGTGAATGTGTGTGTGTGAGTGTATGTGTGTGTGTGTGCAGGGCTTGCATGCGTCATTACCGTCGGTCATTCCTCCTGCGTCGGAAGAGCTTTTTGGTGTGTGCGATCTCAGCCTCATTAGGAAGGGGTGGGAAGACCTGTTAGAGACAAATCATAGAGGAAGAGACAGTTGTTGTCAAAAGCAGCAATGCACATTATATAATTTTGTGACAAGTATCTATAATATAGAATTCTTCACCACTATAACATGGAAAGGTACAGAGAAAGTTGCTTGTTTTTCTTATCACTACAACATACTAAATCTAGGGTTTTCCTTTATTTATTATAGGAAGCTGCGATTCTAAATTTCTCTTAAGAAATCTTGGCTCTCCATCAATAGTGAACATGATGTACTTGAGCATTACTGATGCCAGACAACTTCAGGAACTTTAAACATTCTAACGTTTATACAAAAACAAGACATCTTAAGATTTTTGACAATTTTCTGATATTTTATAGACTAAACAATTAATCCAATAATCGAGAAAATAATCTGCAGATTAATCAATAATGAAAATAATCATAGGTTGCAGCCCCTACTTTAACCCCTGATATTTATTTTATTCTTTTCATAAGGGACCATGTATAATATTAAGCATAAATGTTACCATTTGATATTTTGCACCAACTCAAAGCAAATTTTCATCTACATATGTGTGCGTTTGCATTATAGCATACAGCTACAACTAGAAATGTCCTTAAATACGTCTCTGCATGACAGACTGCACGGAAACATCTTGATGAAGAAGATGATTATAGTCAAACGTGACTATAAACTATTATACCGTTGCCATCGGTAATGTTCGATTCTGATTAGCTGGTATGGATTGACTTTCATGCAATATGTAATTGTAGGGAGGCTTAGCCAATGAACTTTGAGCGAGGGTTATCTGTGTAACCGATAAAATAAAATAAATGAATAGTAAGAGGGGAAGGGAGGCAGTGATAGATAAAGAGTTCCTGTTTTGCTATATGTTGCCAAGCAACACCAAGGAAAGAAATTGGGAGTTACAGGAACTACATTTAATGATATTAAAAAACAGAGAAACAAGATCCAAATTAGTTTAACTAAGTAAACAATGGGTATTTTTTTAAATTTGACTACATTTGGCATTTTGTAAATTGTATTATCCTAGAATGTACAACTTTTTGGTTATACTCCCTTAATTACACAGTCCATTCCCTATGAAAGGGAAATAAGAGCATCTAATATCCATTAAACATCAGCCCTGTCAATCAAGCAGCATGCTCCCCCTTTGCTCAGCATCACTGTGTGCTGTTGCCATGGTTACAGGTGGCCTAGGACTAGCGCCGTTGTGTAGACATACAGTATGCGATGATAGAGGGTGTCGTGAAAGAACAGGTGCATAAACACAATAGTGTGCTGTGCGTTATGTGACAAGTAACCACACTGCACAGAGCGTGAAGGGTGGATATTAAGAGTTTGTGTGAGCCTGAGGAGAGCATCTGCTTACCCCATCAGCAAAAGCCAAAGTCAATTAGTGTCAGTGTATGTATAATATTGGAAACAATGAGTTTGTATCTCAGTGCATCTTGTCTCATGGCCAGTTTTATGTCCACAATGTAATGACAATATTGTCTTCTTTTTATTAGCTAGAGAAACAGTGCATATTTGAGCGACGCTAATCTTTTATCCCTTCGCATTCGTTCTTCAACGCCAGTTATACTGCGGTTTTGGATTTTGCCTGCGTTTTTTTTGGTTTCCACTGGTAGAGATGTTACAATAGGTTGAGTTGATTTTGCACAGTCACAAGAAAAAGTCAGAATTTGTTTTCACTGAGGCTCATAGAGAAATATAGGCGAGAGAGAGAGAGAGAGAGAGAAGGAGAAAATGAAAGGCAGAGTTCAAGAAAACGTTTCTGAAATGTACTTTGGAGCTGTAATGGCTGAAGGCAATCTTTTACTAATCCACAAGGATAGCATTCATGTGTACAAATAGAGCAAAAGCCATACCTGCACAATACGGTCACGGCTTTGAATGAACTCACTAAAGTATAAATGCTTGTTTCTAGTAAGTGTCTGTAGGATTCCTGGAGAGTGTCTGCCCCTTATTTTCTCCTTTTGTGCAAACATGTTGTACATTCAGAAACACACAGATATTCAAATGAGTTTTGAGCTTGATATTTGACACCGCTTCTCTAACCTACTTCTCCTAGAGAAGCTGCTGGGGGATTGTTGGGATTCTGATTGAATCCAGATGTGAGCGGTAGAAAGTGTGTGCATGGAGGGCGGCGGGGGTGCGTTTGTGTGGCACAGTAATATCCAAAAGGGGCAGACAAACACACACTTAAACTGTCTGTTAGAACAAAGCTTTCCTTTGACCGCAGCAATTCAGAAGGCTTCGTGTATAAACCCAAAAGTATTAATATCTGCGAAATTCTGCTGTTTTTCCAGACTTCATCTACTTGCCTCTGCAGCGCTCTGACAGGGAGAAAAAAGTAGGTGGGGATACAAAAAAGAAAGAAACCGAGGAACTGTTGCATGTTTAGCTACTGTAGTTTTCCTCTAGGATATCATTAGCTGTAATTCTGCCTTCAAATGGTAACCAGATGACAGTGAGTGCTCTCTCTCACACACACACACACACACACACATACACGAGACACATATTTAACAAAACCTTTTAACTTATAGCATTTTTTTGTCACTATTTTAGATAAATCTGCTGTAAATAAAAAAAAAAATCCTTTTTTTTTTTTAAATAGTGCAAATCTACATCCATAAAACGAAAGCATTTTTTAGACCGCAGCAACACAGCGGAGAAAAGCACAGTTTCTAATGCGTCTGACAGAAACAGAAAGGGAGGAAACGGGAGATGTAGAATTGTCTCTGCGGCTGAAAGAGAGAGCGCTGCGTGTGTGAATATGCTATCTGCAGGTAGCAGCCAGGGCAGGGTAGGATCAAAGAGAGGCGTTTGCTGGCCTGGTCCCCAGCCAGAAGACCTCTCACCTCGTGGCAGGCGGCGTGAGCCCTGTGGACGTGACAAGGATGGCGAGGGGGGTTTGGCTGTGTGAGTGGGAGAGACGACCGGGAGCAGGACAGAGACAGAAAGGGACGGTGTGGATTTTGTATGTATGTGTAAGTGCATGTTATAAAGAGAAAAAGAATATAAGGAGCACTTTTCTCAATGTGGTGACTAAGTGTAGGTTACTAATGGGGGATGAAGAGTATGCCCCAGAGAGGGAGGGGATGACAGGAAGAAGCCCCTTTCACCCTAGGATCCGTCTTTAGTCCTAAGTGGGTATTCACACTGAAAATAGGGTTGCATTAAAAAAAACACATAACAAGCTGCATTTGTGTGAATGCGTTGCTATGGGTACCAATGAAGATGATGTTATCGAGGAGGTTCAGTTTGAGTAACAGATCCGTAAACAGCAGGACTACGGATCTAGAAAGCTGTCCTCTGTCTTGACAATCACAAGGTAAACAGTAGAAATGATCCTGATCTGATCACAAAGCAATCTACCGTAAATATGTGTTTGCATGTATTCGATTGACCACTAAATATGTCACAGGATGACTGATCTGAAAGTACGGGCAGCGATGAGAGTTTGGAAGAGCAAAGACGAACGAAAGGAACATGTGATGGTGAACTTTGGTATAGACGAGGACGAGGAGGAGGAGACTTTGAGGGAGATTTTTTTTTTTTTTTTGTCCTTGGAGTGTGAATATGTTAGCAGTAGGATTCTGGAGAAGTCCCGAGGAAAGAAGTTGAGTCTTAAAAGAACAAAGCGAGCGGATGAGAGTTGGAGGATGAGAAAGACAGTTTTGACAATGTGATTGATGTGAGGTTTGAGGGAAAGAATGGAATCAAAATGCGAGAGAGAGAACTGGCAAACGAGGGGGCTGTCAACACGGAGGGAGAAGCTTTGCATGTGCTTGTTGAGGGATACAGAACCAATGATGACGACTACAGATTCATGACAGTTGAATATGAGAAAAATGGTTTTCATCCATTTTTTAAAATTTTTTTATATATCCTTGAGGCAGTTGGTGGCATTAATGGAGTATGTGGTTATAGTTACGGATCATGGCTAAGTAGCTAGAATATTCTTTGCTAATTTGGATGCAGGGATTCATTTCAAAGCATCGAAGCATTTGTTTTTAAACCAGAGCCTGTACTAACGTTGTCAATTTTAGATTTAAGAGGCAGTGTTTTTGACGTGGACTTGCACAACACATGCATTTAAATGGCTAAACATTCTTATTCCTGGACAGAAGATTCTTTCTAATTTCTATCTCTGTCAATCTCTCATCCCTACTATTAACAGTTTCAGCCTCTTTTTTTCCTGTTTGTATGTGAGTGACAGAAAAAGAACGAGACACAGTGTGCAGTAATAGTGTTTGCCTGCATGTGCATGTACAATACGTGTGTCTGTTTTGAAAAAAAAGCTGAAAGAACAAATTATTGCGACGCACAAGCATCAAACTCAGGTTTTACCGGCTGAAACCGACTAGTGGCAATACACATCTAAAGTTGTCACACGGTATGCCAACACGCACGGCCTGCGGCAATGAAATTAATTAGTTTGCTCTCAAGTTTGAATCATACGACGCCGGTCTAGGTGCGTGTTTGTGTGTGCATTGTATTACGTGCTTGGTTGTGCGAGTCTGCGTTGAAAGGATGTTGACATACTTTACCCTGTAGCATTCCAAGGAAAATCACAGGTCACTGGGAGAGGCTACCTGCGACGCTAACACAAAGGATGTGTCCTTTCTACAACAACTTCACGTAGCCACGTAGCTCCCGAGCAACGACGACGCACATGCAACGAAAGTGCAGTGAAAGTAAACGTTGACTCAACTCCCACAAAACCAAATTTCATGACTTAACCCTCAGCAGTATCTAAAAAGGTTTTTATTTTTCTCACTTTTTGTCAGAGCGGTCATGGAGCCGGGTCAGATACCATTGTTGATCCATTCATGACAATGACGTTGCTTTAGTGTGAAAGCAGTATAAGTAACAAGGAAGGAAAGTAAGGAAATGAGAAAAGCGAACAGAGATGGAAATGTGAAGAATAGAAATGGAGAATAACGATTATAGAACTTTCTCTGTAATAGCATAGAAAGTGAAGTGCATGTCTTCCTGTCCCCTCTAGTGTGTAACAATTCTGGTATGATGCTCATTCAGTCAGTCCATTGTTTCTCGCGGCTTATTTATGTTGCGAGGGCCCTCAGCCAAAAGCAATAAATTTAAAACTGCCCCAGGGGTGGCATTACAGGACAGGTTGTTGAGAGCAGAGGAGAGAGAGAGAGAGCAAGAATGACAACGAGAGAGACTGTAAATACAAGATAGCAGGCACGTAAAAGAGAGAGGGGAGCTGAAATGCTTTGGCTGAAACGATTAGGACACATACCAGACACAAATGAATAATGATTCTTGCCTTGTCTGTATGGAAATTAGGTTTAGCTGTTCCGTTTGCTTTATGTGTTTGTGTAACTGTGATAAAAATGTCTTTCATTCAGAATTACACGAAGCTACATACAGTATAACTGTAACATTAACTATAAAAGTTCATGTCTTCTGAACACATTATGACAAGTATGTTGTCATTGTTTAAATATGTAAAGGTGCACTATAATTGGTAACCGTGTGTTTATTCATTTTAATTTTGAGGGCAAGTTTTGAAACTATAAATGTTTGCATATTCATAGAGTCGGGATAATAGAAGGAGTAGATGTCATTTTAAGAATATTTAAATGCAAAAAAAACAAATTGTGTTTTTATATTTGATCACAAAAAAAAAAAAAATTAACTATTCAACTAAGCATTTTTAGATTTCTGAAAACATGTCTGGTTTTGTGCCTAATAGTGAGCCCAAATTTTGAAATTTTATCTGAGCTCAATGTGCAATTTTTCAATCTCAAATCTGAATTATGTGTTAAATTGACTTTAAAAACATTAAAAATTGTATTTTATTTTTTGTGAGCTGTACTGAGTTATAATAAAATCTGACAGTAAATCCACAGGGATCATTTAATTATTATCGTTGATAAAAGAAATTATGAAAAATGTGAATTCCTACTGTAAGCGACAGGAAGTGCTACACCATTCGAAATTTGCACTGATGACCAGCTGCTGATTCTAGATATGCAGCGTCTAGCTCACACATGTAACTCTGAGGATTTCCCAAATTGTTTTTTTTTTCTGTAAAATCCCTGTAGTATAGGATTTGCTCTATGTTTCATGATCCCTACTTTAGGCCTTTTGATGTAACTTACTCTGCAGCTGACGCCTGCCAACAGTAGAGAAAGAAGAGATTTAGAGCTGCCACAGTCAGATACAGTGGGTGATCGGTGATAAGAGGCAAAGATGTGAGGTCCTGACATCCATGTCTCATTTAATAAGTGATCTGAGTCTGGGGCCACAGCAGAACAGACAGATAGACAGGTACATCAAAGAACTCGGGGGGTCTGGCTTCAGGAGGAGATGGAGCCGTTGTGGGATCAAAGTGTCAGAGGAAAAAGAGGAAAAAAAAAAAAACTGTAGTACCCTATAGAAATGTAATCATGCGACAACCGCTGCTGCAGCAGCAGGTTTCACGTGCTTACCGCTCTGTTCTAGCCATCTCTCTGACTGATGAAAAAAAAAAAAAAAAGACTTCAATCATATGCACTCTCTGTGTTACATTACATTGACAGTCACCTCATCTCCTCTACACGACCAAGGCCGATGCTTTGTGTGTGTGCGCGTGTGGGGTCTGGTTTGCATTATATTTGTGACGACCATCTATTTAATGGCCTCTATTCATGTAAGGACACATGGGCTGCTTCTTATAGTGAAACAAGCCAATGCTACTACTATTTTATAGCCTTAAATTGACACTGTGGGTAGTAGTCAACCTATCATGGAGAGAGAATAGGGCACAGATTGGAGGTTACCTTGTTTCTTGGGATTTAGCACACCAGTAGTACTTCATGTATATAAACCAGTTCAATAATTAAAGAAGAAGAAAAAGAAAAAGGGGCATGAAATGAAGTTGGAATACTGAATGACACATGACCTTCCTTTGTGTAATTTCATATTATCAACTCTTTAAAATCCTTCAATATTATTATACATTTGTAATAGTATAATTTTGATCAGTCTTGTTTTTTTGGTACATTTTTAACTTCTGGCTGTCATTCAGATGTGATAATTTCCAGGGGGACAAGCATTGAAATTATATATCTAACGTTTTACTACTCAGTGGATTGTACTCCACTGGACAATTATTGGACACCTCTGTGGAATTAGTCACAGATTTCCCAAGGTAACCTGTATTCATGCACGTGCTCAAAGTCTCCAGCGTCTCTCCCATGCTCAGAGGCCGGAGCAGAACAGTGCACAGTGGTGATTAAGCCAGTGTGTGTGCGGTTAATGGAGTGTCGGAGCCAAGCAGCAGTAGGACCAGGGACAATAGCAGGAAGAGACCACAGGGAGGGGGCTGCCGGTCGCCATGACCCCCTGGATATTGTTCTGCTACCCACCAACATTTGAAGGATGGAGGGGAGGAGTGAAGGACGACATGAGGAGAGGAGGGAGGAGGACATAAGGATGGTGGTAAGAAGAGAATAGGGAAAAGGAAACGGCAAATAGGAAGAAGCGAAGGGAGACGAGGTAAAAGACCGTAGAAAAGACAAGCAGAAGAGTGTCTACAAGGAGAGCGGAGACATACAGGAACATGAAACGTGTGTGAGTGGAATGCAGGTCTCAGACCGACTGACAGCTGACGGACAGACCGCCAAAAAAGAATCCGGCCCGCCCCCAATGTCCCTTCTCAACCGGAGTCCTGCTCTGCGGCACGTACACTTCCAGACAGAGGGGCCAACCAGTCTGTAATATCTCAGCTCCAGACTCCTGCTTTGTTCCCCTGTTGGTCGGCTTTGTTCACAGACCAGAGACCGGATGTCTCCTCAATGACTGACCGCTTTCTCCCTCTCTCTCCTCATTCTCACCCTGGCCTTCTGTTTCTTCTCTGGTGCCCTGCACCATTTTACGAAATGTAATATTCTGTCACTGACAACATGATAGCGAAACGCTTCTGTCATGAACTACGTGTTTTGAAATGAAACTCTCTTTATGTGGACACACAAACATGAATGTACACTATATACTTGTGTCCTGTGACAACTGTATTTGCATTACTGAGAAAACTGGTTTAAATGTTTTAAATGAATAGTTCAAATTTTGAGAAATAAGCTTATTTGCTTACATGCTGAGAAGATCAATACCAAAACTCAGATCAATACAGATCAATGCTCTCTTATCTGCTATAGTTATAAAGCTATAGTTGGGAGCCAGTTAGCTTAGCTTAGCATAAAGACTGGAAGCATGGGGAAACAGCTAGCATGACTCTATCCAAAATTTTTAAAAATCTAGCCACCAGCACTCCTAAAGCTCACCACTTAACACGTTATCGTTTGTACAAAAAACAAAGTGTAAAAACTGACGTTTTTTAATCTTTGGACAGAGTCAGTCGAGCAGTTTCCCCCTGCTTCCAGTCCAGCTAACCCTCTCCTGGCTGTGGCTTTATATTTAGTATGCAGACATGAGAGTCAGATCTTCTCATCCAGCTCTCGGCAAGACAGCGAACAAGCGTGTTTCCTAAAACGTTGCACTGTTCCTTTAACACACCACAATGACAGCTGTAACAAGTCTGAAGCTGACTCTCATGGCGACTGGCTGGACTGCTGATAACAGTGAACTGACGTGATCTTGGCAGCCAGTAAGTGACCTCATGGGAAACATCAGGTCACAACACAGTCATACCAGTGAAACCGAAGCACCCACTCTATTGCAAATGAGGAAACTCCCACAGGTACAAAGAGTATTATGATCCAATACAACCTTTTATTAAATGATATGTATGCGTCATTAACATACACCTATCAGCCTCCTCACTTCTTTTGACATGATTTACGGTATTTTTTTTTTTTTCATCAAAATAAATGTAATGCCTTTAACACATACTGACAAAAAGATGTGTGAGTAATCAAACATTTGCTGGCGTTATTTCAGGTACGGTAAGTGCTGAGAACACCCACATGTACCCACACACATGCACACAAGTTGTGGCTGTCACAACACAACATAACACAACACCGAGGATCATGCTGACATGATCATGTTGGCCTCTTTCACACATAGTTCCCAGTAAATTACTGGAAAAACCTTTCACGCACCACTAGTGATTTTCACTACTCACACATGCAGCTACATTCAGGAACGTTTCTGTCTTGTGCCTTTTCACACATGCCACAGTGTTTCCCCTATATGCTTTCAACAGCAGCGCAGCACCGCTTGCTAAATGATGAATGCCACTGCTGATATTTCACTTTGTACATAATAATCACGACAAATGCGGTGTTTCTCCACTTCAAGCAGCTGACTGGATTTAGTGGTGAGTGAATGGGAATTGATGTCATTGCTGCAGCCGCTCCTCTGTTGTCTGTGTCGTTGTTTGACCCAGGGCGGGGCTCAGCTCCTCCACACACACACACACACACACACAGAGCAAACAATATGTATTTTATCAAACTACCTGTTCAACAAGCGTAAACCAAACCAAATAGCCAAACTGTTTAGCTTAGTTTGCCACGTATCTTAAAATCTGGCAAATTTAGCTACAGGCTGATAGTGTCTGATGACTGTGTTCTTCATTCTTTCTAAACTTCACACAGTATTTTGATATCAGAAATATTATTTATCTAAAATGTTATTTTTGTTTCCAGTGAGATATTATTGAGTTTATATAGTGACTTTGCTGTTGTAAATATCAGTGTTGCTGCTCTGGAAACAATATTTAGTTATATTTAAAATGTAAATCAATTCCAATCCTGTTCTGAATTAGGATTATTACTTCAGGGCATAGAGCTTACTTCATCAGTGAGCATATTTGTTTCACTTTTCTTCTTGCTAATGTGAAAATGTACTGAGAAAAACTATAACCAGTGATGGGTTTTTTTATATAAATATAGTAACATCCAAAATGATGTGAAAATAGATAGTTGTTATTAGTCAAATAACAACCCCCCCCCTCTCCAAAGCTCCTGTAAATTATCATGTCTCTATGAACATGAATGAGCCTATCTGGAACAATTCTAAAAAAGTTACTTCACTGCTGATGTGCACAAGTACAGGTCCTGGCAATGTGGGCCAATGCCGGAATAGACTGGCCAAGGGACAGTCCAGCAGATGGTGGTAATGCAACACTCATGGATGCCAAGTGCCATAAAACTCAACAGAAGACGACGATGATGATGGGAGAAGGCTGGATGTAGGTGTATGCGGTGGAAGACGTCTCTTATTATTTTCAGGAACATTGCGGGCGAGGAGCTGTTTGGTGCCAATGTTCTGCTGCTTGTCCCTGCGATGTCACTGCTTTAATTCGCAACACAGCCATACGGCATTTTGCCTGAAATATTACTAGGACGTGAGGTGGGAAATTGGCTCCCATTCACACATGACCCCATGCGGGAAATGTTCCTGAACATTTCAGGGATAGACTGCATGTGTGAAAGGGGCTGTTGATGAGCCAAACAGCATGTGAGTGAGACGGAGCGTCCATGATACAGAATGTGTCATGAGGGAGCTGATGGACACGAGGATATAAAAAAAATTCCTACATTTCCAGGAGAAAACGTCACTGAAATTTGCCATCTGTAATTCTAAGGAAGCTGAGACTTCAGGGACTTCACAGGATTTGTGGCTTTTCGCTGTGGCTGCCAGACAGAGTCATGCATCAAAAGTTGTTAGTTCACTCAACTAGGTGAGAAATTTAATTAGCAACGTAACATTACCTGTAAACTCTGACATTTTGCTTTAAAACACTATAAAACTTTAGTCTGGAAGGGCCTTCCTGAGGAGCTAGGGCTCACCAAATCACCATCTTTCTTTAAATTGCTTTCTAAAATTCATTTTTACAAATTGCTCCATCAAATCTTTTTGATTGATTTTTTGATTGTTTCTTTTATCAGTGATATCTGGTCTGATGGTCTGTTTTACCAGTTTTCTGTCTTGTTTATTTTATTCCTATTTTAGTTTATCCTTTTATCTTTGTTTTATTTGGTTATGTGTAAAACACTTTGTAACATTGGTTTTAATATAATAAAGTAATGTATTGCACCTTTCAAAATTAATGTTTTACACACAACAATAAAATGATATCGTGATAAACAGAAGTAGTACTATGAAAATATATTATTACTCAGAACAATAAATCGTGCTGCTCCTGTTTAATGTTTTCCAGGATCCATGTGACACTTGGCGTGAATCCACAGATCAAATACTTGCTCTCTGACCCATGAATGCTTCTGTCATTACAACCTGACACTGGACATGAAGACGGGGTTAGTGTGTGTACAGGTTGACATTCCAGAGAGGCCAGTAAAGGTGCGGCAGAATCACAGGGCAAAAAGAGGAAGCCCTTTCTCACTTAGTTGCTCACACACACACACACACACACACATATACACACACACACACACACACACACACACACACACACACAAACGAGATGTTTTCCATATCCCGGGGCTATTTGTAAGTCTATTCTGGCTCCTGGAAAGGGGAAGTGAATGTTGGCAGGAAGCATGGAACGTAGACGGGGACTTTGGATGATGTAGCCTTGCCGTACAGTAGCGAGAGGTGATGACTGGGGTAAAGAGACTTGTTGTTTGTGCTTGGCTGCATGGATTACCCTGATGTAAAAATGCTGGATGGTTATTTACATGATTAACAAATATCGTCTTCTTAGAAACACGAACCAAAACATGCACATCAACCGTTAACCACAAACTAAGAAGTGAGAAATACCAGTTGTGTCATGACAACGAGCAACAAATAAAAATCCCCTGCAGCACAGACCACATGTTGTTTTTCTGGTGAAAAAGGAAAGGAGAAATGCATATAGCCATACATACACCGGCCTGTACAATTCAAAGCAGAAAAACCATAATACCAGCATTTTCTAACACAAAACAAAGTCTCTTTCAAACACACCAAAAGGTATCACAAATTCCATGGCTTATTATATACTGATACTAGTCGACAATTAGCTTTTGATTGCAAACCACTACACCTCAGTTCAACTGATGTTTACAGTGATTGTGGTTGGAGTGTTTTATTTTAAAGCGTGGTCTCTCTGAAATTGCTGGCCGACTGGAAAATGGAAACTTAAGCGCCCTCTCAGTTGTCTATCTGAGACTAAGGAGGGTATTGTCAGTGGATGGCCTCATTAGAACAAGAACTGGGCATCAGAGGCCTGGCATCACCACTGCGTGACTCCGCCTGGCAGAGCACTGGAATAAATTTAAAAAGATGGCACGGTATGATAGCCAGTGCTGACAGAATGTGAAAGAGACCATGTGAGGATGGCGCAAGTCAGAAAACAGCTCGGGGGTATGAAGGAGAGAAAGACAGAAAATGTGGCGAGTCTCCGACCATACTGTGTTCTAGTGCCAACACATCCAATCCCAGGCAGACCAGACAAACGCAGTTGACCCCATCTTTTTTTTTTTTTTGGCCCTATCTGAATGAACGGAAACGGTAATCTTGGCTTGTGAACTATACAATGAGGAAGCCATTCTAGTAGCACGACCGGGCCTATCTTGGCTAAAACACCACGAGAGGCGAAATGCACCTCGGCTCAGAGGCCAAGAGGGGAAGGAAAGAGGAAGACACTGTAGCTCAAACGCTATGAAAGATGGAAGACATTTTGGCTCAGAAAGCACGGGGAGGAAGAAAGGAAGGTGACATCAGTGACCTAAAGTGAATTCTGCCACGCCATTGAACCACAAATCACCATGGAAAACACAATGATTCATTCTTATAATCTGCAAAGGTAAACACATCTGCAAAATCAATTCCACACATTCTTTTCAGGTTGTTGAATCCAGATACATTGTATCCGTGAATACATAATAAAATTAGATAGTTGTTGTTGTAATACACCGGATTACAAGCGTTCTGTCACTTCAACCCACAGCTTGTCACTTAAATTGAGCTCAATAACCAACCAACCTACATCACTTTCCTGTAGAAGAAATCTGTAAACGTTGTACATACAAATAACCACCGGGGGTCAGTGTAACATTTTATATTCACTTATGATGCCGGTTACAGCTCAGTTCAGCTTCTGACCAGTAGGTGTCACCAAAGGTTCATTTATAACCAACTTGTCTCATTGGTAACATAAATTTAATCTACATAGACTGAGCCTATGTATCTTATATATTAACTGTTCCTCAACAGAAAAGAAAAAAAGATTTGTCTTCTAAGGCGGTAAAGCTGAACCCTGCTTTAGTTATTTTAATGATGTTTCCTCTTCTGGTGATTTTACGTTGGACCTGACTATAACAACACAACTGCTCTGCTCAGTGCACCAAGTATTTTTCATTTACGCCACCAGAGGTCGCTCTGTGACAATAATAAATGATTAGACTGCTATTTTGGTGAGAGGCTTTCAGTCTGCTGATTTAAGCCCAGTGTCAAATCAATGCAGCTGCTATAAGAAGTGTTTACCAAAAATACACAATGCCAATACTATAATACAGAAATAAGTCTGTTAATACTGAAAACATCTAGATCTACATCTAGATAGGAGCATGTAGTGAGCAGAAAGACAAAAATCTGTGACTTACAGAGCGCAGATGGGGCAGGAACCTTTCTATGTCATTCATGTCTATGCCATCATCTTCCTCAAACTTGTTTTTGTTCATGCTGAAAGAAAAGGAAATGAGAGAGACAAAGAGAGGCAATGAATGGTTTCCATCAGAGATGATACTGCCCAAGAGACGGACAGACATAAAAGGGCTCAATAACAAAAGACGACAATTCTAAAGACAACTGGGACAATATGGAATAATTAAAACAATAGTGAGACAGAGCAGGGCAGATAAAAACCCAGATCTTACCCCTCTCTGTCAATGTGTGGCAGGTGCTTTGGCATGCCTCTGAAGTGTTTCCTGTGGAAATGGCTGAAGTCCAGCTTCTCTGGCTGCACGTCCCAACCTGCACCTCTGCAACAGAGAGACAAAATACAAGTTAAGAGACATCCAGCATCCATGCATGTTCACAAGGAAAGAGCAGAAATGGGTACAAGAGTATAAAACTCTTGTATAAGACAGTTTCTACACTCTGCACACAGGAAAGAAGAAATTAACCTCAGGTGCATACTCATCTATTCAACACTGACATTCTTTATTTGCATGAACTTGGCTTTATCTGAATACTGCAGAAGCAAACATTGTGACACTGTTACTTGTCAATTATTCAGGCTGATATCTAAAATAGAAAATTTACATCAGCGACTAACAATCTCAGTCATCTTGTATTACATCGGTGTACAGGTAATTGAATGTCTGAGTAGGACGAGGTAATTATTGTTTGTCATTGGCTTTTAATAACATCAAACACATACCGGGGCCGGTTCTGTTTTTTTCTATGTAAGGTGAACCAGATTATATAAACCACCCTTTTCTCCTGCTTGACATTACTGTGCAAAATGTGATGCTGGTCCTGCTGTTTTCTGCTGATTTCATCAAATCTCAAGATGTTTTTTAATGCCCGGAAACAGACAGGAAGGAAGAGACATTGAGTAATATAACAGACAGCTGGGCGGTGAGGTGAAAAAATAAGAAATGAGAGAGGCACGAGGGTTCTGCTGTAAACTTATGCTGTAAAAAAAGATCAAATTTTTGTCCAAAGAGACTCACAGATTTACCCAAACATACACACAAGGAGCACTTTAGGGTTTAATGTCTTGCTCAAAAACACTTCAGCATACAAACTGGAGGAGCTGGGCATCGAACCCCCGACCAAGGGAGCTAAAACTGAACCTACAATCAATATTTTTGTTTTAAGATGGTAATCTAAAGAAAGCTTTTTCACCTAATTTAATTAATCAAAATCATTTTTTTATTGAATGCTCAATCCATACTGGACTACATCTCCGTCTGACTCTGCATGGGAAGGAGGTGTTTGCTTACATCATCCCACTGTGCCGGCTCCATCCTTCACCGTGTGCTAAGATGTGCCAACGTGGCCGGAACTAAGTTACGTGAAGCTGCCGTGCAGCTGTTACCATGGCAACCAGTCTTCCCTCCAGTGTAACTGATTTATGTCTCACCCACTTCCTTTCTTTCCCCTCTAAGCTTTCAGGTCTAGCCTTTCTTCAAAATAAAAAAAATAAAAAAACATTTTGTCACACTTATGTTGAACAAGGTTTTATGAAGATTTACACACAGACCTCACTTGTTGAAGACTAACAAGATTTCAAGAATTGAGGCCAGATGTTTTTTAGAGGAAGCACTCCAGTCTCCTGTGGCCAGATGTAATTCAAACGTGGCCATTGAAAGAGACATTAAAACAAAATACTTTTCATCAGAACAAACAGTTCCACTGTGTTCAGTGATTCAGATTCATAGATTAACTTCAAGTGAGTTCGAAGAGACAGAGCTGGCTGAGACAACTTCCTGAAAGTTAATTTTCTGAATGCTATGTCCCCAATTGCCTAGTTAGTCCCCGATTACATGCTCCTTTTGATACCCACTATAAATGCCAGCAATTATCTGGGTCTCGAAGATGAAAGTTGGGAAATATTTCTTGGACCAACTAGGAGAAAACTACTTCTAAATTTAGGAAACTGCAGATCCCTAATTCACAAGTGGAACTGTAGATAAGACAGAAGTCAGGCTGAAAGGAAATCAGAGGAGCAACCAAGAGAAATAAAAGGGGATGTTACAAGGAATGAGATCAAGAGGCAAAAGCTGAGACTCATTATGTCTCTAAATCAGTCACATGACCTCCAGAAACTATGGTTGGAATTCAGACCCAGTAGACTGTACAACATATTAGGTTTGTTAAAGAGCAAGGCACCTACCCGTATGAGTCCATTGTGTTAGCAGCCCATATATCTGTCCCCAGGATGTCAAAGGAGCCGTCTCTGTTCCCGTTCTAGACAGCACACAGGGAAAAGGAAAGATGCAAATTTTCAGTATGACGACAAAAAACAACTAAAAAACAAACCATCACATACAAGGCTTACCTATTTCACATTTATAAAACAGCTGCACTACTAGGATGGCTCTTCTTAAAAAACAGATTCCCTTTTGAATTTTGATCATAGTATTTATTTTCAATTGAAGATATGTAGGTAAGCTGGAGAGAAAATTCCTAGAAAACAAGTTTTCTGCAAACTTGGTGACTGTGATAAATACTGTGGCTCTATAAAATCTATGCTACCACAGTTCTTAAGTATATTTATTTATTCCACCAATTTAATATTGCACATCCATAAAGCTAGAGGACTTGGGGGAGAGACAAATGTAAAAAGGATGGTCAAAATAAAATATATGCTGCAGCTTTTAGTTGCCAATGTGGGTCAAACCCCCAAAACACTGGATCTTATACTTCCTATAGTGCAATTCAGTATCTTTGGTCATTAAACCTTCCCTGCCTGGTAGATGTCCATGTCGGTCAGTTTGTAACGCAGGTTTTTCTCTTTTCACAGGCTGAGTAGAGCTTTTCATGACGAGTAAACTGTTCTTGATGTGCAAAATTGGTTGAGTGCCCCATTTAATGTTGGTAAAGAGTTGATTTGTGGTGACATGTTTAAGGAGGTTGAAAATGGCTCAACAGTCTAAAGGATATAAAACAACAAGTGTGACAGAAGAAGCCAAAGTATTGGTCCCTCAAAAGTCTCCCCAAGACAGGGATTTTTCCTTAAAAATGAATTTTCTTTCAAAAAGGTGAGACACACAAGACAGAAGACACACACAAACACACAGAGATGTGCCTGTACCTTAGCTGGGCCTTTGAACTGGTTGTTTCGGCCCCTGCTGCCAGAGCGGGAGCCAGAACCTGGTCTGGACCCTGAACTCGGCCTGGAACCTGTACTGCCGTTGCTGCTGTGTTCCCACTCGTCCTGCAGAGTTGGAAAAAAAAAAAAGAAGACTAAGGATTCTGTTTCATTCATGCTAAAACCCACAGCAGATGGGCCAAAGGATGCATTGATGTTTATCCATAGCATTCATTGATTTTAATAGTGTTATAATGTCACCTTACACAATCTAGCCTGAACATTTGCTGTGTGTGTTTATGACTTGCTGAATGAGGGTGCAGTTTAACAGAGTGCCTCTCTCTTGGAGGTGTGGCTGGTTTGCCTTTTTGTCAGTGGAGACTACTGTACCATCTGTCCTGCTTTTGCATTTGTGTGCATATTAGGAGTGCAACAACAACAACCTGTATTGTATTCTATTGATTAACACAAGGCTCTAAAATCAATACACTCAGTAAATACAACAATTCAGCACAAGGTTTGTTCAAAATCTGTTGAACATTGCAGCACTGTGGTCAGTGAGCTGAGATAATAGCTCTAATGTTATTGCGACATTGTTTATGATTTCTCTTTGTTGTTGATTAGTTTAGTTTCACTATACACTGCGACAGAAAACATGGGTCCTAAAAGCTCTAAAAATCTCAGATATATTTTCAAAAGCTATTTTTACTGAATGTATTTATAGGAATTCAAAGTACTAATATACATACTGACATTTCAATTCTAGTCTCTCTCTTTACGTCTCCAATATTTTGGATGACTCTGCTTTCTTTGAACCTCTCACGCTTGCCGTTTCTGCCTCACCACTCACTTCCTGGTGAGTCATAGCAATGAATCTCTGAGGGGCAATAATACTCTAAATCACTGCAGGCTGTAAAGTCAGAACAGAGCAGAGCAGAGCAGCGCACACACACACAATATTTAGCAAACTAACTGACTGATAATTCATTTAGGATCATCCAATTACTTGCACCAGCATCACAGTATCCCATGTTAGTCATTAAGAGCATACTTTGTGTGCAGCAACTGCAAAGGAAGCAGACAGGCAGTAAATCGCTTATGGCTTGATGTTACTCATGTCTTCTAATCATACACTTGAACAGCTGACAGAGAGGGAGAGACTAACCCAAATGTACAGAACTGAGAGCTGAGGAAACCTATGCTTTAATCAGTGTGATGCTCCACTGATTAGAGGGTCTACATCAGCGCAGGAGAAGACATGGAGATGGCAGTAGAATCAGGGCTATAGCGGAGGGTAAACATCCGTAAACACCATTTTCACACCCCTCAAATTCTGAAATAGTGTTAACACATACTTTGCACTTGTTAATGCAAAAAACTGTAAAACTGTGCCTACTCTTGCAGTTTTTTCAAAAGATTCTCGGATTTTTTTGTCTTTGGAACATTGTATAATATTCTCATGTTGTCCCCTGTATCTTCTTCACATGATGTGGTTAGCAACCTCCCACTTGGACCAAGAAGTCTAGTTATGAGCACTAAGCAACACTAAAGTTGCTTAAGTGTAGCTTTAGTGATTTTCTTTTCATCAGTGTTGTTTTAACTGTCTAGTTTATCAAGGTTGTTGCTAATCTAATCTAAACTTGATAGCACAAGTTTGATATCTAATAATTCTCATGACATGACATTGTGGTGTTTATTTATAGCTGTAACTAACACTGTGCAAGTTTAAGTAGTGTTTTGTGAGTCTTTAATTTTTTTTAGAAAGAAAGGGAAGGGATGAGGAGAGCACAAGTGCAGGATGCAACAGTGGAGACTGAAAACAACTAGACAGTGAGCAATCATTCAATTCATTAATTAACACTGTGCAATAAGCAGGACCCTGACACACAGACAGACAGACAGACAGACAGACTTACTGGCTTGAATGAGCCTCTCCCCCGTGAAGATGTCCAGCTGCCATCTTTCTTGTCGATGCAGTCATCTGTCCACTGGAGGAGAGAAATGAGAGGAAGATCATCATTCTGTTTACATGTAAATAAAGACCATTAACAAACATTAGTTTAAAAGTTAAGTTAAAAGTAACAAAAATGGATGGTAGTCAAGCAGAAAACTCTACATTACACCATATTTCTTTTATATGTGACATATTATGGACAGTGTCTTTAATCTTTAAGCCTCTGGGCTTCTTTGTGAATGTATAGATGTAAAACAGTAAGCAGGACGGTTCAATATCCAGCTGCAGTGTTGGTGGAGTACCTCCACCTTTGTCTGTTTGCATATACATTACAACAATAGGGGCAGCTGTTTAGATGGAAGCTGAACCCTGCCAGCATGTTTTAGAAGATACTAGCCCAGAGATGCCACTGCAGCCTGTACTAAACATAACCACCGCTGCAAACAGATACAGGACTGATGAAAGGGATGTCATTCATTCAAATAATAAGGTTCTGACCTGTGGCACCTTGCCACCATTGTCCAAGTCCAAGTCTCCATCTGCCTTGTCTCCCAGAAGCCCCTGCACTTGATACTCCAGCACATAGCTGTCGATGAAGCGCTCTAATTCTTCGATCTCCTGCGACCGTGTGCTCCCGGCCTCAGACGATGCAGACGCCACTGAAGAGTTCTCCATGGCAACCTGCGCTGTGATGGATGGGAGGAGGGGAGGAGGGGAAGGGAAGGAGGAAAGTGACCTGTGCAGGGAAGAAAGAGACACAGAGAAAGAGAAGTAAGCTAAAAATTCAGCATGACTAGAAGCTTTCATGTCAGAGCATTTATCTTCTCTGATTTAGAGGGTTAGTCTGTGTTTACGGACTAAGACAGACATGAGGTGTGAGGTTGTTTACATTTCATTTCTACAGTAAGTTACAGCAACAACAACCTGTGGAGTACCAGTTATGTCTCTCACCTCAACATCCCAACACTCAGCACATAACTTAATGCTTTCAACAAACATCCATATATGCACCGCTTGTTTCCAAAGTGTCTTAACAGCACGACTGTCCTGGTGCGGAGCTACAGTAGGCCCAAGTTGGGTTTGAAACTCCGATTACATCAAATCCATCTTTTGAAAACCTCTGACTCATCTCTGCTGATTTCTTTATCCACGCTCCCTCTGGTGTCACTGTTCACAATCCTCTCCATGTCCATTCCTCTGTTTGTTTTCTCCACCTCTTCCCTGCTGTCTCTCGCTCCGGTCGGTGTTTGTGCGTGATCACCTGACCCCTGGCCAACAGGGAAGCAGCTTCCTGCCTGCCTGTCTATTGCTACTAAGCTCCTTTACATCATGGCTTGATCACCAGCCATGCAAAGAGGATTTATGCCCTGGTGCACGCAGAATGGTATCTGCTGAGCCCTGGGGACTCACTGGGGAGCCCTGTGCATTTGCAGCCAAGCCAGTCAGCTACACAAGGTCTGAAGCCTTTGTTTTGGTTTTTGGCTACAGGGATATTTAATGCCGTGGCAATGAGAAGTGCTATATCCTAAAGACTCTCAATAGTCTATTTTTATAAACTGCTGCACAGTATCTTATCAAGCAACAAAAACAAAAGAAAAGTAAAGAAATAAAATGAGATCATGTGAATTATTTCAACGGTACAAAAACATCTAAGCACTTCAAATTCTCTCTACTCATCACTATACCTTGCTGCTTTTCTTTATGAACTACAGCTTTAATCTCTTCACTCTGTGTAGCAGGGTCAACATGTCCTAGTATCAATAGTATAATCCATACCTGTCAATAGTATAATCCATACATGTTAACAGTATAATCTGTATGTTGATGCTAAGGCTCTGATTAGCCTGGTGATTTGCAGCTAGCAAGCTACAGAAGCATCAGCACTCAGACCAACAACACACAGCACATGCAATGCAATGCCCTTATGTGCTATATGCATGTGCACGTGTAAAAGCATAAGTATACTGTACATGTATGGGCACACACATACACTGTATATATACATGTGCAACTTCTTCTATGTGTGCAAGTTTCCTTTTTCTTTTATTGATTCATTACTGCTACTGTTATCAGTAAGACTCAGATCTGGGGAAAACAATTCAAATTTTAATTGAATGCTAACGGTACACTGAGTGCACAAGACAAATTAAAAACTGAACTATTAGCAAAGTTCTCTTTCTGTCCTAGCTCCAACTCCATGCTGCCCCAAAAATCAGACCATTTATGTTGCAACACCACCGTCTGCTCAAACTCAGCTCAAAAAAGGACAGAGCTCACCCGATCATCCAAATCATGCCGCTCTCCAACCGGCGTTAACAACCTCCTGACAGAATAGTGTACACTTGGCAGACAAACAAATATTCCCTCGCGCTAACATGTGGCAACTTTATAAAGTCAAACATCTTGTGTTGACCATCATAATGTGCAGTGTTTCACTTTCTGTTTTTCTTAACCATATCTTACGTGTACACTAAGTGAAGCACTTCCATGCAATATCTCTACAATAAATCTTATCTTAACAACACTTATAATATTCAAATTTTTGTTGTCACTGTGAGGTCCTGATTCATCTGTAAGGTAACATCGAGGCTGCTGTTAGTTTTATACTGTTCTGTATTATACTGAATTGTATTTCTGCTATATTGTCTAGTTACATACATAATGATGTAAAAGCATTGAAAAGAACTGCATGGCCTTGATTTTTATCTCAATTCATTCATTCATTGCAACTGTGCTGAGGGAAAAAGATCTCCGTTAATTCTATCACACTTTAAATGAATAGAGAAGCATTCAATCATAGTAGGCAAGTTTGCAACACTAGGCTATTGATCCATATTGGTAGTGGTTGCAGCCTAGTCAGATGTCCTATTGATGCCCTTGACATGTTGTATAGAATTACTGCCGGAGGGGAAACTGCTGCCAATAGCTATTGACCTGTCCATTAATACAGCGCCCATCTATTCCTCCGTCTTTTTGTCTCCGTATCTATCAGATTCTTTACTCTAGCTTCCCGTGATGAGTTCATAGTATGCATGTGCTTACTGTGCAGGAACAACAAATCACCAGGTCTGTGCCTGCATTACAGTCATCCCAAATAACATCGTCATTATCAATAACAAAAAATAAACACTGGTTCTGCATGTTTATCACGGTACTGACTCAAAGTCCTGTTGTTTTGCAACAAGCTTTCATAGTAGATTTATCTTTCAGCTTAGTAACAAAAACATCAGTATTCTTCCAGAGAAGAGAAACAAGTTTGTGTTCCTAACATAATATCAGGATTAGTTCCAAGGTGGCACAACTTTCCTCATGTGAGAGTCAACAAGCCAAGCTACCGTCATCCCTGTAGGGTGAGCAGGAGACAGCCAGAAGTTTGGGTGGAAACATAACACAAGGGATTCATCACGCGTACATGAGGAAAACAAACACGGAGAAGGACAACAGGCTGGTGGATCCACTGATCTTTGACAAACAGAGAAACAGACTCTGCAAGGTCGGGAGCGCAAATAGCATCTAAAGGCGTCTCACATTTACCCAACACACAGAGTCTTGTGTTGCCGGTGCACACGTTTAAAGACGAAGAAGTGATATGGGCTCACGTTACAAGATATTCTGTAGTGTTCCCATTTCATTTTTTTTCCTTCAAAAAGTAGAAACACAGTTTAATGTAACAATCCTATAAGATATGTTTTTGTCTGTTGTTAGCGTCGGCTGCCTTCATTGTTGCAGTCATGAAGAAAAGACGGCGTCATAGTTGCTGAATTCATTCACAATCGATCCAAAATGTTAAAGTGAACTGACAGAAGTGACAGATTGGGTTTTCAGTTTTCTCAACAGCGTAATCTTTAGCTCACTGTTAGCATAACATTTTAAGCTTGGCGATTGGATTTCTCTTGCCGAAATGCACCTTGGGAGTCATAATTAACTTCTTCGTCAAAGTCAGACTTGTACCTTCAACATTTCATCAAAGAACTAGAAATTTTTTAACTTAGCTGTTAATCTTTTGTACTGATTATGGAACCCGGGACACCGGAAATAGCTCCAACAACTCTATTATCTGTGTCTTTTATTCCACATTTACACAAAAATAGAGAATGCGAGGGAGGGATGGGGTTTGATAGCATTCAAATCCAGTATCAAATCCACTTAAAGTCCAAATCCTTACAAAATCCCTTATCAGATCTTATTAGGTTTATCTTTCAACCTTTGCGAGTAACTTAAGGCTAAAAAAACTGCAATTCAAAAAATCTCTAATCAACTTTTGTTGGCAGAGAAGGCAGAAACACTACAGTTATGAGAAGCATAATATAGATTATAAGATTCAATCAGATAGACAAAGGTCATGTATGATGAAGCAATCTGTTGCAGTGGTCATCGCATTGAAGACTTTCAATTGCCCGTTGGCTGTACTAGCATTAGCCAGCCTACACCTACGTAAGTCATTAAAATATAAGACAGCCCGCACCGCCTCTCTCTTCCTCTTTCTGTCTCCTTTCCCTTCTCAAACTACATCTTTCATTCCTCCACCCCAAGTACCCCGACTCCTCCTCTGTTCCTTCCTGCCTCCGCTCTTGCTCTTCCTCCCTCAACTCTGCCAGCTGTTCCAACAAAGAACTTCCTGCTGTAATGTCCTGGCCACCCTTTAAGACTGTTGTGCTGTAGCAGCGACTATCCAACACTTGTGGACATCGATGTTTACCTCTACACCTTTTCAAATACCTAATTCAGTCAACACAGTCCTCTCCTCCGTACAAATTCAATGCAGCAGTTGTTCTAGTGAGTTGTCAGCTTGATTATCTGCTTCTTTCAGTTCATGGTATTATTTAAACTCTTGAATAAATCAGATGTGAGCAGTGATTCAGAGGTGTTTTTGTTTTTGTGTGACATTAGTTTTCCACCGAACACCAACAGCGAACACAGTAGGTCACTGAGTCAACTGAATGGTACGCTAACAACGATGAACAGTAATATGCTCTGATAACAGTCACAGCCAGTGACACTACAGGCCAGCAGAGATAGATCAAGACTGTAAAATGCAAAGCAGCATGTACTACAGTATAGCCAAGCTGAAGACCGTGGTCCGCAGCCCAGCACCATCCAGACAGATACTAAACTGGCCAGACAGACACAGCATGGTACTGGACAGCACACTGTTTCTTTGTTTGAGAGGCAGAGACAAATGCCAATCGGCACCATGTATGCTCTATGATAGGATCAAGTCACCAAAAAGCAGACAGTTGATGTATCACTGGCAAAAATGTAATATTATGCTTCCCTCTCTCTCTGCTAGCGTTAACTTCATTGATTCTGACTCACTGAAACAAACCCTTATATGTCAAAATGCATCATTTTAAATAAGATTAGAAATTGTAAAGGGACTGTAAGTATAACATGTCTGAATAATGAAACAAATTTACTTTTCTCTGGTTTTATATCTAATTAAAGTGCATTCAATTACAGCATGTAGCATAACAGCCATGTAAACCATAATCCCCTGGGGTCTAAACAGAGATACAGTACCACTACAGTAGACACAAAGTCTCCTCACAAATCATACTGGTTACATCATAGCAAAGTACAGCAACAGAACAACAAGAAAGTAAAAGAAGCTTTCAGACGTCAGTGATTTGCAGCCTGTGATATGGTTACACAACAATTACAAACCATAATCCTGACAACTGAAACAGTGTAGAACATAAGAGCCAGTCTCCCCAGTGGGAGTCCAAATCAACGTTCTCACCCCTTGCAGCGAGAGCTGCTAATACGCCTAATCTGGTCTACTACTGACTGGCTGGCTTAACAAACTCACACTTGGGCTTGGAAGTCATTTGGAGTGGTCTATTTTTGAGACCAGGATAGTGGTGTCTTCAAGTCTAATTCATTTGACATATTTGATAATACACGTGAGCATGTGTGTAGGAACTTAATCGTGTCACAAATGCTTCACGAGAGTGATAACTTGCAAAAAGCAAAATGTGAGAAAAAACACTGTGACTGTGCTTATATAATGTGCACTATGTGCACATTTGTATGCATGAAGGTCAGCTGTGGGAAAATTGCACTACTTAAGTGGTGCTGCAAAGAAATTACCAGACCATTTACCCTTAAGCAGAGTTTTTACCATCATCAGCTGGTGTGTGAACACAGATGCACAACTTAGCTGAAACCAAGGCAACTGTTAATGTGTTTCCTAATGGTGTTTACTCCTCTATCACACCACTGGCCTTTTTAGCACAGCATATATATATTGTATGAGCATGAGACAAGTAAACGAATCATGAATCTTGTTTTGTATGGTGTCTATTGTATTGCAACTCACGATTATTTTCATTATCCATCAATCTGCTGGTTTGTTTCTAGATTAATTGATTAATCGTTTGGTTTATAAGATGTCAGATAATAATGAAAAATGTCTGTTATAATTTCCCACAGCATGAGGCGACGTCTTCAGATGTGGATTGGATTGTCTGACCATCAGTCAAAAACTCTGAGAAACAGAGAAAAGTAGGAAATATTTGCATTTGAGAAGCTGGAACCAGCAAATGTTTGGCATTTCTGCTTAAAAAAATACTAAAACAATTAATTGATTATGAAAATTGTTGTCAATTACTTTTTCCATTAATGGACTAATTGCTGCGACTCTAGCTGAAACGGTGGCGACTTAAAGTTGCGATAACTGGAGGTTGCACTAGGCTATAATTAAGAAATACCATTTGTGTTTGTAGAGATAAAGTTACCTCTCTTGTAAGCCCCGCCTCCCATTCAACAAGCCGTTGTGAGGGAACGTGTTTACTCGTACAATAAGAGCTGAATGACCTGAATATAGAGGAACACACCAGTAAGCAGCACAAGGGGGTCCAACAAGTGTGTATGTGTGTGTGTGTGTGTGTAAACTTAAAACAATAGCCCCATTGTCCCCCCATGGCCTGATAGTAACCTGATTGGAGCGGATCGAGCATGTGCAGTACTGTTGCACTGTTGGGACTGTAGCCCCCACAATGCAAAACAGAGCTGCAACAATGAGTCGATGGCTCAATTAGTTGATCAACAGAAAATCAATCTATTTTGATAATCATTTAAGTCATTTTTTAAGCAAAAATGTAGATTCTCAAATGTGACGATTTAATGTTTTTTTTTTTTTAATCATACATGATAGTAAACTGATATCTTTGTGTTGTGGACTGTGGGTTGGACAAAACAAGACATCTGAAGACATCACTTTTGATTCTGGGAAAATCACAACAGTCATGCTTTACCATTTTTGGACGTTGCAACCTTAATACAAAATCTTGGCAAACGAGCAAGGGCATAAAATACAGCTCACAAGCCTCACAACATGTATGGAGTGTAGGTAGAAGTTCTGAGGCCTCACAGCTGAATGACAACAAACGTGAAAAGAGAAGCCAACAAAGGTTAGACTGCAACAGAGCTTTGGTCATTATTGGTTAGGGCTTGAACACATGACATGATGACAAAACAACAAGTAACTCTGCTGACGAAAGGTCAGCCATAGAAAGACCACAACAGTGACAATAGTCACGCAACGTTTCCAAAAACAGACTATGTAACATGCTAGAGAACTAGCCTGTGTCCCCGCACTGAGCTAAAGGCATTATATTCTCCTCTTACAAAGCTGCTGTATGTTTTCCTGAATCATGCCCCCATGTGATGATCACAGTCTCCTCATTTTCTCTTTTTCCCACTGGCTCATCAATACACTACAGGCAACATAATGAGCAGCAGTTCCCACTGAAACGAGGCTAGATTTCTGCTACAGCCTGAGTCAGGGTGTTCCAGTTTTCTGCAGGCTACTCCCACTCTCTCCATAACATGCAGCTCCTCCTCCACATTCTTCAAAGCACTGCATGCGTATAACTGGTCATGCGTCAAAAGCCCCGAACGTTACCCCGTTTCTTAGTGTATTGCTATGTGCCACAGAGGTAAGAGTCACATGCTGCTACTCGCATAAGCCCTGGCATCATTATTTGTTACCGGTGGTACTCGGGGGGTTCGTTCTTTTGTTCCCTGTCACTGTTTGACCTCCGAGGGCAGAGTTCACAGGCCCACTGACTCAATCATTCATCACAAGAATGCAGCACTCATGCGTGCTGGGAGTGCAGATCACAGGGGTGATGACGCTGCACTGACTCTGCTCGGATGCTCTAAATGAATCTGTAATTCAGGCCAAGTTTAAACATCAGCAATAACTAATGTTTCTACTCCCGGGCCATCATCGTTTTTGTGTTTCATCACTGAAAAGTTACAGTGTGACTAACTTTCAAGTATAAACTGGACTGTTGCTGTGATGTAGTCAAGTAAAATCCTAATTTAAAAGCTTGATGATATGGGTGAACCTATTGATCATCCACCAGCCACTTCACAGATGAAGATCAAAGATTAGATTGGAATCAGTTTAATGGGAGAGGACCCCCATCTAAATGCTACAATAATGTCATGAGCCACCTCTAGCGTGAGGTGATTAAGCAGTTCAGTCATCACACACACACGCGCGCTATTAAAAGATTTGGATAAAACCTATTATTCATTTATACATGGATAAGTCCAATATATTGTGCAACCGCAAGAGCAATCTACACACGTCATTACAAAGTTGCATGCAGCGTTTCAACTGAGGAGCACATAGTTTATAACTCACCAGACAATCCGAAAATTGTGCATCTGACTGACTGACCTCCGCTGTCACAAATGCAGCATGTATGCAACATCAGCGATGGGGGAATCAGTTTACATAGTGTGTCAGATCTTTGCTAGTTATCATGACGGTTGCATAACTCAGTTGGTGGTATAATCTCACGGATATAAACATATTATCAAGGTTTCTAGACTACTATCAGGTGGAAGCATTCTTAGTGGTTTCCTGCATAAGTTATATCCTTACACACATACATACACTACAAATGTTCAGCATGTGTAGGCCTGCGTTCAAGTATTGGTGTTTTTTCAGCTATTTTCTCTACTAAAAAATAATTTTGGCCAAGTAAGTCTGGGCCAATGTAAGATTAAAACATGATTACACTCTGTTTATTGACATCTAACTGTGAAATGATGTATTTTTACTCAATCCACATATGTTTAACTTTTCTATATTCATATATGGAAAAAAGAAAAAAGTTGACCAGTTACAAACAAAAAACTTGAAGAGGCAGGGTAGACTGTACTTTAGATAACAAGCCCTTTGCCAAGATAAGGTCTCTTTCCAATGAATACAGAGTAGAGGATGAGACACTGGCAGAACCTGACTTACCACTAGACAGACTAATGACTTGGCCTCTGGTTGATGTACTACAGAAGTGTGTGTGTGTGTGTGTGTGTGTGTGTGTGTGTGTGTGTGTGTGGGCAATTTGGGCTAGGATCATACACTAATTTCCTTTGTTCAAAAGGAGCCCATTTTCCTCTCAGCAGGATTGGATAAATCTGATTATCGATTCATTAACCTTTTCCCCACTGAAAAAGCTGTCTGTCTAAGAGAAATCATGCAAATCTGCTCTCGCTTTTCAGCATCCAAGTGTGCCAAATCCCGTCTCGCTCAAGTCAAGAGGGTCTCTGTTATGTGACTTGTGTTGGCACGCAAACATTCCTTTACCTCACTGAAGTCACTCTGATCCAATCAGTGTCTGAGCAGCAGGAATCTAAGTAATGTTATGAGCAAACTGGACTTAAGAACAAACTAAAAACAACAGTCAGCGCTTCTATAGGATAGACCTCAGTTTTGTAAGTTTGTTATCTAACAATGTTATTGTTATTATATTGACCTGTGTTGATTTTTAAGTTGCAAGGACAAGTTTATGGTAGCACACACAGTCCATATGGTTTGGGATCTCCTTCCTATACTAATGAATTAAACATGCAAACTAATTTCCCAAACAACAGCTTGACTGTTTCAGTTTTCATAAGAGATGACACATTCTACTTAAGATATGAGTTCAAGGTATATGATTACTTTCATATGACCTGCCACAGACCAGCAGCAGCTGTGATCCACTCTTTGTTGTGAGGGTCAACAGCTGAGACAGGCTGCTGATCTGCAGAGAGAGCTCAGCCCCTTTCTAGGGCAGACTGGCATCTTCTGAATGGCTATTCCTGTCATTCCTGTCCTGCAGGTATAACACAAGGTTACTGAAACTCAACTGTCTGCAAAGCTGACCTTAACAACTGACTATAAAGTATCCACCGTTACATTGGCTACAGTTTTTTTGCTCTATTTTGCACTCTCATAACCACGCCCATGCTGGCTGAGATGCTAGCACTTGAATGTATCAGTTAGCCAAGTGGTGTATCATGTCAGGACGTTTACGGCGGGCGTTATCCAAAATGACTGCACCTTAATGTATCTGTCAAAGTAACAAAGCCACATCTGGAGGCGCCTCCGCCCTGGTGTGTGTCTGCCCGCGTATCACCGGTAACAATGGTGACGCAAGCTTTGCGGCTAACGATAAGCTAGCTCTAAAGTACAACAGTAAACAACAGGCCACACGTTCACCGATTCAAACCACCCTTCGCCTCCTGTATTATATCAACAGGTCTGACAGTTGAGGTCGAAGAAGAACCAGGTCACTCATAGCTACAACTCGCTGCAAATAAAAACTGTTATGTGGTTACCACGGTTATAGCACTCCAACCGACAGACACCCTTCACCGGCTTATAACGAGATAAATCCTCACCCCAAGTGAGATTCTGACTCCTGGTGAACCCGGGATCACCTCCTGAGCTCAAGGCCGCCGTGTCATGGGCGTGTTTCCCAAAAAGAAAGGTGGGGAAGAGGATTAACGTTAGCTATGTAGTTGTGACTCCGACGTCCCAGACGGAGGAAAAAGGGAATGCAGGAATGTGACGTTCAGTCCGGTTTGCTGGCAGCATTGACACGTGCGCTCCGGAGCGAGGCATTGTGGGAAATGGAGTTCAGCGTGAAAGTAAAAGTGTCGCTTGAAAAGATTCTCAGAGGTTGACGTGGTTGTTTGTGATGATGTTTGTGATGGTTTGACGTGTCGTTGTATCCACTATTGTTGCCTCCTTATCAACAGGGCAAACAGTTTTGATAAAAATCAAATAAGATAGAAGCACTACAAACATTTGTATCCAACTTAAAAAAAATACTCCAGCAGCTATTTCAGCCTTACACAAATCTTTAAATTCATTATGGTAGCCCAAACAGCCAGCTATCAGAGGGATGTAATATTAAAAAAAACATATGGCCCTCTTGTTCCCTTGTTTCTGCATGTCTCTGTAAAACCATGTACAAAAAGGGCTGTATTTACTAACGAGAGAAAGATACAGCCTTAGGGTGCATTGTTTATAAAGTTTATGGTCCTTATGACAGGAATATTTTGCTTGCAACTAGCCTACAATATATACTTGTTGTGGACATCCTAATGTCATTCTAATATTACATTTTTTCATAAATTGTGAAATTTTTTTTTTTTTTTAAATCATAAGTTGACAGAAGACTCAACACAGACAAACCATGTAACCACTTTTAATAAAAAATAACACCACCAACAGGATAACTTTGAGATTTTTCAGTCTGTAAAACAGATATTGTGCCAAATTTCTGTCCACATTTCAAGATGTTGAACGATTAATGCATGATGCCAACTGCCAACACTGGGAGAATATGCAGGGCGACAGTCCATAATGTGACAGTATCCTGGCTGGTTTAGGTGAAGTTATGTCACAGGTTAACAGATTTAATGTTGCTAATCTTTTTATTGTATTGAATTAATCATTTCATTCTTTTCAATTTTTTATGCTTCTGGCAAAGGCCACCAGCAGCAGGTATTTTTAGCATATTTTTTAGATTACTCACTTGTGATTATACTTTACTGCCCTTCCACTGTCTTTGCATTGCTCGTAACTGGTTTAAACACATTCTAACATGTAAAATGTGGGCGTATAATTTACCCCTTCCCTCCCCAAATAGAAGAACCTTGACAGAAGGATATTTGTTGTTAGGTGATTAGTAGTTTATAGAGTAGTTGGTTAACCAAACACAATAAGCAGATCTGAGGTGTGAATACTGTGTGAATGTGAATCTCGGCACTATACATGTGCAGCTGACTCTTCTTAGAATAAACAGAGAAAAAAATCATGTTCAGATTATTCAAAATGGATACCCTCCATGTTACTGGAAATGTTTCATTCATGTTTTCTCAGGCTAAAATTCTGGCCTAATACTTCTCACAGAATCGCACATGTACACTTC
This sequence comes from Thunnus thynnus, assembly GCF_963924715.1. Lineage (NCBI taxonomy): Eukaryota > Metazoa > Chordata > Actinopteri > Scombriformes > Scombridae > Thunnus > Thunnus thynnus. The sequence goes on from NC_089535.1 coordinate 12,282,633, forward strand.
CAAACCAAGACTATCAACAGCTGTAATTAGGAATGACACTGAGTTGTCTGATTACCCCTCAAAACACAAATGACTGCAGATGTAAGATGTAATTTCAATGTAATCATGACCCCTTGTGGATAATAAGAAAAGTGCAGCTACATGCATGTGTCCATATTATGAATATGTATACCAATCAGGTTCATTAGTCATTATTAGACAGCTGGGAGATGGAGCCAAAACAGATTGACTGACATATCGACATACATGTCTATAAACATGCAACAGAGCTTCCAAGAGTCAGTTAGACGTAAAAGAGGCAGAAATAAAGGCAGAGAATCAGACTGTGAGACAGGTCAACACAGACAGACAGACGAAATAAACTTTGGATAAATTTCCAGGCAGATACATCCGATAGCAGTCAGGTAGACAGACAGCTTAGTGGGAAAAGTTACTCCCTGCTCCAGATGGCTGCAAAAATATGTTTCCCACCACAGTCAGAGGCTAATTAACTAGCATGGCGTGATGGAGACTCCAGCAGGTTTCTGCACCCACTGTACCCCCACCCCCTTCTTCCTCTTCCTCTTCTTCTTCTTCTTCTTCTTCCTCTCCTCAGTCTCCCTTTCCATATCACTCCCTCTCCCAGTTCTGTGTCTATCCTTAGTCATCCCATAATTACTTTGTTGTCCTCTTCATAACACCCGCAGCACCGCAAGCCATTCATCCTTCCATTTGCTTCCCATACTTCTGTGCGCTCTCTCTGTGCAGATGCTCCATTTCCCGTTCTCGCTTCTCATGTGTCCTCTACCTATAGCTTTCTAGAGAGTTGAGCTGTTATCCTGAAATCTCCACACATTGATCGTGAGCTGAATCTGAGCTGTAGCAGAAAAGACAGACAGAAAATATCAGAAAACGAATAAGAAAGTAACAGCTATGTCTTATAAATCTTGTATCTCTTTTAAATCAATGATTCTCTGGAACTGCAAATAGGTTTGAGGTTTGTCTGAAGCTTGTAAAAGTTGGTAAGATTCAAAGTAATTTGCACTGTTGCCAGGGAAACCATAATGATGGACTGCTATATAATTTCAACGTTCTAAAAACACTTGTTGCAGAGTGTGCAATACTTTAAAGAGTTGTTCACAAAAACAAATCCATTATCATTATTTTCTGCTTTATTTTTTTTCCCCTGTAAGCTTCTCAGCACTCTGTGTTCAATGACAATATAAAGACACCCACAGACGAGACAGAATTTGAATCTTTTATACGTAGATGTCATTGTTTTAAATGTGCTTAGCTAGAAATGTATATGCTGTGAGCAACCAAGGTCGCACAAATCTCAGTCTCTCAGTAAGATTTCTTTGTGCCAGCAGAATATATAAGAACATGCATCATGGTGGAAGTTTATTTTGTCAGTTTTCCTTTTGTTCAAGTCAACTTTGCTGTTAATATCTATTTTAATGTTGGTTTGATGGCGGTGCAGTGAATTCCGTGGTGCGAGAGAAAGCAGAGTTAAGGCTGAAATTGGCGTTGCTCCTCAGGTTGCCCGGCACAAAGCTGAATCCTCACCAGAGGGATGGTACCAAGGCACCAATTAGCAGTGGAGAGGGCGCATGATGATATTTCCGTGTGCTTGTGGCCTGGGCAGCTCCGTCTGTGTGTGTTATAAAAGGCAAAACCATAAACATGGAATTAGACAGTACAGGCCCCACAGCTCTTAAGGTCACAGACTCTCCCCTCCTGTGGCTTGGGAGAGCAACGGTGTGATATAAACAACACTGGCCAGCAAACTGTTATTACTGTACGTGCAGGTTTTGTAACCGGGCGGCTGATTATTTGTGCTTGTCAGTATGTGAAGTTCATTAGGCCAGTGGCCCTGATGCAGTGGTCTGCTGCAGTTTTGCTTTTTATTGTTAGGTTGACTGGGTGCAGGAGATAGGTGTGGGAGAAAGATCACTGTGAACTAGATAGAGAGAAACTAAGTGGGTGGAAGTGACTGAACATCTCTTTGTGTAAAACGCACATGCGCACACACACACACACACACATTAACGCTCAGACAAATAAACACACCGAGATTGGCCAAGGTTCAATTTGTTGAGTAACAAAAACATGATAGCTTTCTAACCAGCAGGTGGGGGCAGTAGACAGATCATAGGAATGTTGCTGTGCTATTATAATGTTTTGTAAGTCATAGATCTATTGAAGCCTACAAATACAGGGGGGGTGGATAGAATGAAAAACTTAACAATTTAATGTGATCTAACACAATACAGTATCTCTGCAATAAGTGCTGCTATATAAGTGCTATATGTGGAACTACAGTGTTAATTTGTTTGTTGAGACTGTGTCAGACAATTTTTTTTGAACTATGTGGCAAAAATAATAAAACATTTACACAGGTTAATTTAAAAAAATGGCCCCACATTATTTAAACACTTTCACAGGCAGATGCCTAAATGCCGGTTGGGAGGGGGGGTTTGTTACCTTGTTTGAGATGAATCCTCACGCAACCTCGGCAAACGATGCATTATTTGAAACCTCGAAACCTCATGATCTCAGCAGCATGAGGTCATACCAGACAGAACAGTAAGACATATAAAGTGGTGAGAAAAAAAACATTTTTACCAGGTTTGTGTCTCTGTAAATTTGGTTCAGTTTCACTTAAATCAGATTTTTTTTTTTGTGGTTTGTAAACCCCAACAAAGCCAACTTTCAGAAGACCAAAAGGGTTCAAGCGCACTAACCATTTTATTTTAGTTGTGTCATTTTAGGGTCTCTGCACAAAAGTGCTTGAGTGAAGAGAGGAGTGAATTCATCCTCTTTTTGGATCAGACATAAAAACAGAGATACAGAGATAATAATAAGTTCAAAGATAAGTCATTTCTAAAAAAAAAAAAAAAAAAGATCCATTCATTCGCTCTGTACTTCGTCCTTCAGCCTCCCCCTCCAAGAGCAGAGGGCGAGGGGCCGCTCTGCTTTCTCCCCCCTCCCTCTGTCTTGTCCTCAGCAGCATGACGCTCCCCCTGCTGTTGAACTGCGGTAGAGCGCGGACCGTCCGAGGAGGGCGCTGACAGCTCTGGGCCCGTGTGTGTGCCCGCCTGCATGTATGGTGAGCACCCGTTGAGTAGGTGGGTCTGCTGGAAGGGAGTGGGAGAGGTGGGAAAGGGGCAGATGGAACACAGAAGGAAGTTCACCAGCGACACATAGAGTGTCAGAAAGTAGAGAGGGACGGAGAGGGAGGGGTTCAGCAAGAGCCACGGGGACAGTGATAGGTAGCTTGGAGGGTGAGCAGAACTGAAAGAATGAGGGGATAGATATGCAGAGAGAGAGAGAGAGAGAGAGAGAGGGAGATGAAAAGGTGGAGGGTGGTAAGACAATGAGGGAGAGTAAAGGATGGAGAGAGAGAGAGGGGAGTAGGAGGGGTGAGAGATGTGTCAGGTACCAGAGGGAGAGGTGAGAGAGACGGCACGAGCAGCAGGGGTAGGAGGGAGGGTGACAGGTAGCCTAGGGATGGAGGGTGGAGGAGTTGGGGTTTGGGGGGTGATAATGATATCAGGTGTAGGAGGATACCGGGAAGGGTGCACGGTGGAAGGATGGGGAGGGAGAAACATACTTTTGACCTTCAACAATAGTTTTGATAGCTGAATGTAGTGAGACAGGACTCTTTTTGAAAAGTCAAGATAATGTGTGATTAGCATTAGATAAAAGTCATATTTTTTGCCCCATAAGAATATATAGTTAATAAAGTAAAGAGGATTAAAAAAACCTACTTGATTTGTATTCTTATGTAACCACTTGTCAAAAACAGACACTACCCAATACGATGTAATGTGTTTGTTTAAATCTATTAAAATGACTTTAGTCTGAACATTTGTACATTTGTGACAGATGTCGATGACTTGTTTCCTGCAGAGTTAGCTCATTTACGTCAGTCCTCAGAGACTTTTTTTTTTTTTTAATTATACCATCTCCCCCGTGACAGTGTGGTGGCAGTTTAATCTAGTCTAGTCGCTCTCATTTATGGGCTACGTAGGGGCATTATGCTGTCTGGACATGAATAAGTATTGGAGTCATTTCAGTCACGTGGAGACAAAAAGGAAAGTTTTTTTTAAAAAATTGTGATGAATTGCATTTACAGCATTTACATTTGCATTTAACCTCCTTTGGGAAAGCCTGCTATGATATTTGTTAATTCCTATTATGTTCACTTTGTATAAACTGCTTACAGATCACTTGTAAATTTGCCACATTTGTCTCTCTTATTGATTCTCAATGAAAAGTTCTCACACTGTGCTCACGTTTCCTGATATGACTGAGGTTTGTCTTCAACTTTGGTTAAAAAAAAAAAAAAAATCACTGAAGTGTTTTTGTCAGAACTTGCTTTCCCATGCATATTTCTTTGCGTGCAGTGGCTACATGGTTTCACATTCACTCCTTGTGTGTATGGGTGTGTGCGCACTTGTGTGTGTAAGTGTGTATGTGTTGAGCAGGAGGACACCAACTAGGGGTGTTAAAACAGAAATCTCTGCCCACTAACTGACCTTGTCTGAACTGTACAGTGATAGCGTAAGGGGCCTTCAGGTCAGAGTAGGGTGTTAAAATAACCCAACATAACATCTGTGCGTGTGTGTGTGTGTGCGCACGCTTGTTTGTGTCATGTCTGGGAGGGGGGAGGGGGGGGTGGGGGGGGAATGAAAGGAGTGTGTCTGGTTATACAGCGTTCATGCCCAGCCAAACTACATCCCACACAAGGCTGAGAGACTGTGGGCTTCTCGGGACCTTTTTTTAATTAAAACTCCTCACTTTACTCCATATGTGTGCATGCGAACGTGTCATGGCAGCAATCATTTTCCATTTTAATGCATTCACTTCTCACGGATGCTAAAATTGATACTTTCCAGACTTCTGTAATCTGGGCAGGTGAGTTCATTTTCAATGAAAACATGAACAAATTAATAAAGAAATAAAGTTGTTTACAGGTGAGAAATATAAATAAAAAAAAGTCCATTAATCACTGAATATGTTTATGTATATGTTTTTGTTGTGTTTATGTGTTTTGCTGTTATTTTCTTTATCATTATCATGGTTAAATTAATTAAAACAATAAATAGATCTATAAGAACTGAAAGGAAATTAGATTCCATTGTTATAACATAAAATATACAATAATAGATAAAAAATAAGATATATATTCATTCATTTATTTGGTACCTAACCAAATTTGGTGGATCCTGTCTGTGAGGTTGTTTTTAATTTTGTCTGCCAACACCTTCAATATAACGTTATCTTTCGATAATGTCGCAGTGTACATAGAATTTGCTTGTAAGAACTGGTTTTTATATCTCTTGATATTTGACTTTGAACTCTTTAACTTAAATAAAACTTACTTATAGATCAAGCATTGTCATCAACTGATTCACACGCACATTGAACTCACTCAGGTTGCTATGGTTTTACCATTATCCTTGCAGATATCTTTAGTAACTGAAGTCTGGGTTTGTTTTAAAACTGTGTCTGCGTCAGTGTAAGACATACAAGCTTATATGTCGCTTTAAAGGCAATTAAATCTAAATATGTGACAAGTTTGAGTCTGAAAATGAGTTTAAAGATATGAATATGAATGGTTTCCAGTGGTGCATTAATATGAACTGTAATCTTTCAATCTCAAAAACCAACATAGTCCAGCACGAACCTGTACGCTGGATTAATCAACATAAAGAAATACACCCGAGAGACATGGCTGCTATGATTTAACTCTGGACAACGTCTGAACAAAGTGCTAAAGCACCTGCGGGGCGTCACCCCAAATTCAGACTCTTAATGATGGCCCTGGAGAGACAGGGCAGAAGTGTGCGCACGTGTGTGTGTGTCTGCGGTTGGCCCATGGTCGTCATGGTGAGAGGAGGTTGGGGGCTGAGCTGTAGCTGTGGCAAAAGACGTGATCAAGAGTACTGAATTTGTGTGTGTGTGTGTGTGTGTGTGTGTGTGTGTGTGTGTGTGTGTGCGCCGTGGCTTCAGTGAACCACCCCCATACAGTAACGCATGGTGCTTTATGGGTCGTGTGTGCAGCAGGGACGGGGTGTGTGTGGTTTCTTTTCATCATGAACAAATGGTACAAAAACACACAGAATGTGGAGGGAGACAGAAATATGCATCCAAGTTTCACATTAATGCTTTGTAAAGGAAGAGGTACACTCACACACACTCACACTCACACTCACACCACACAAACACACTGACTCGATGTGTAAGCAAGCTGATTGGTGTTTATTGCCAATAATCGGTGGTTCCAATAATTTGGACTGTCTATTTGTGTGTGTGTGTGTTTGTGACTCATGCTGGAACATGCCTGTGTTTCACATTTCAGGGTTTTGTAGTCAGTCACGTTCTGTGTGTTGGCAGAAGTGGCTGTTTCATCATCACAAAGATGCACACATACACAAACATACAAACACAGTACTCAAGTTTAAATAAGGCCACATACACACGTCTCAATATACATGGCATTCAAAAAAATTACCTGTAACGCACACTGGGAAGAGATTTTATTGGATCTACTTTCCTCTGAAGAAATAGCTCCAATGAAAATTGTTTACAGAGAGGTCTGTAGGTAATCCAGAGTGACCAAGACTTAGTTTCTGAAAGGACACATTGCAGTTAATTAAAAAAAAAAAAGTAATTGTTTTTAGATATCTCAAAACCTGGACAAATAACACCCAAACTATCTGCACGGCTAGATATGACACGAGGTAAGTGAGACATAAGATAACAACAACCAACACAAAAATAAACAACTGTAACTGATTATACTCCTGTAGGCAGGGCCATCTCATAAAATTTGAGAAATGCTTTTAGATTGTGAGTGATGCACTGAAATATTTCTTTCACTGTGGGGTTGTGGAGAGTGTTTTTAATAGCAGCTAACCGTATGGCTGCAGGCCGAGTGGCCACTGCGGCGAAAAGGCTGCAGTCAAGAGTCCCTTTTTTTTTCATGACCTGTTTGGGTGAGGAACTCTGCTGACACACCACCAACATTTGTGCGCATACAAACACACTCATGCACGGACACGCCCATACTGCATGTGCACACACACCACACACACACACATATATATCCGTGATGCTCATATACACACACATACCTATTCATACTGACAAAAATATGTGCGAACAATACACGTGGAGAGGGACGTACAATATGTGTGCTTAGATAGGTATACAGTCACGCATACACGTCTGCACCCTGACACACACACACACATGCACATACTGTAGACACACACACACACACACACAGTATTTATTCTAAGAGTGTATCCCTCCCTGATGACCGGTTAGGGTGAGGAGTGCTGCCGGCGGAGCGGACCAATCCAAGTCATTCTACAGTTGATTTACTGTCCCACCACCAGTCCACTACTGTATAATTACCCTAACACACACATACATAGGCACCGAATTACACATACACACACACGCACACACACACACAGCACAAGCATACACTTATACTACACACACAGATGAAACGTGTAGCACAAGGGTAGAAAAAAACAATACAAGGGCACCAACATGGCTGCCACACTGACAGCTCTTTGGTGTGTATGGGTTGTGTTTTTCTGCTCTAATTTTGCAAGCAGGGTTTAATTATTGTTACTGTGTGTGTATGTGTACATTTCAACAACTACTGTGTTTCTTTACATTTTTAATTATTTTCAGTTATTACTTTTTTTTTTTTAAAAATTATCATTTTAGATAGAAAACTTGGTTTGTTTATGTCCGGCTATGCTGCGAAAATATCTCAGTAGCATGTAATTTAGTTTCATATTCAGAATTCAAACATGACTTTATGCGTAAAAGTCAAGTATGAGCCAAGTCAATTTTATTTGTGTAGCCCAATATCACAAATTGACTTTGGGGGGTTTACAATCTGTACAGCAATACAACATCCTCTATTCTTAAACCCCTGACAAAAGAAAAATAGAAATAAGATAATATAGTATAACTATGGAAGAAAAGAAAGATCATAACAATTTGAATTTTATAAGCATTAAACACCTAACTGTGAAATTTAATCAGTACTGATTAAGCACCACTGAATTTATAGTATGGAAATATTTTACTTTGATTTTTCTTTGAACTTCCCTCTTTGAATTTTCTAGAGGGTAATTTCAAGTTGTGAAAAGTTGTTTTTAAAGGTTAGTATTCAAAAAACTGTATTCAAGTTTCATAGATTTAATTTCTTTCAGATCTAAAATTATGAGTAAAAACAAAGTTGCTCACATTGAATTGTTAAACTCAAGCACATAATTTCAAGATACATAATTTCTGCGTATTAACATCTGTGTTATCAAGGACTCAGAGAGGAACTAAGAAAGACAGAATAAGGGAGCTCACTATGCTACTATAATGGCGAAATGGCACCTGACTATAAAAAAAATGTGAAACAAGTTGATTTGTATTGGAACCACAATGACAAAAGGGGTGAAAAGTTCATCGTAAACCCACATGTGTGGAAACATATTCAGAAAAAGCATCACATTGATTGCACACTGTGTAAAATCTGCCTTAATTTATATGTTTGAGAGTCACAGGCGTCCGTAGCCTTTACCAGCATTCATTCAATTATGGTTAGCAGGTTAACAGAAATCCATTACAGGCTGAATACAGACAGACACATGTCTCTCTTCTAAGATTTACACCTGCTAATGAGTATTTAGTTGGACCAAGTCTGAAATTTTGAATATAGCACCTTTTTGCTAATAATTTTTAAGCTTATAAACAATTTAAAAATCAATTTGCCCAATATATAATCCACTAAATCTCTAATCTATCATATTGTTGCAAAACAGCCTTTCCCCTATAGCGGCTTCCCTTTCTATTCATGTTATTTTGCCCTTGTCCTCACCTGAGTCTGCCTGCCTACCCGCCTGCCCCAGTCCGATTTGTCACTCTCAAACCTGCAATTGTATTCAAGGCCAAATATAGGGGTGGGAATGCTAGGGTGGGCTGTCTATGTGTCACACAACAAAGCTTTGCACAAGGGTGTAGCCCTCTCCCTTACATCCTCCCACCTAACCGCCCGGCATGGCCAAGTTGTTTGCATGGAAACGCGTCTGTGTGTGTGTTTTTGTGTGTGTGTGTGTGTATGTGTGTATGCAGTGAGGTCCAAGCTCTCCCCACCCTCTTCTCCTCTGGTGAGGCAGAGATTACTCCCTCCTCCCTCCCCTCTCTCGCTGCTTTATTTGGAGTGTTTCTCAGAGATTCGTCTCCTGTCACTCCTTCTGTCTACAACACTGACCTTCACTGTCTGTTTTTATCCGTCCCTCTCTTCCACCCCTGCCTTCCTCTTGATCCGCATCCCTCTCAATTCCAATTTCACTCCCTTTTGATATCAACGCCAACTGACTGACTTAACTGACCAAATTTACAGAACATCTTTGAGAATTCTGTTCAAGTTATTTTGACTTCTCGTAGCCTCCAGAGCAAGTGAAATAAACACTAACGGGGAAGCGCCAGCTTTTTGATGGGCATGTGATTTGTACAAAGTTACAAGCCGTTGTAAGGCATGAATTGGAAGTTCCCTATTATTACATGGTAGAAAAAATGAGTGGCCTTTAATGTTGAGAGATGGAAAGGGAGATGATTATGGTTTATGTGCTAGGGCATCCCGATTATATGACCACAAAAACCCATGCTGAGTCACATAGGTCAAGATAGGATGTGAATGAAACAAACACGCAGACATAAAGACACAAACACACACACACACGGCTGGAGGGTGGAGTGAAATGTTCTCTGATCATTTCATCTCCACATGAACATTTTTTTTCTTACATGATTTACATGAAATTTACAAATCAGCTTCAATTTTTCAGTTTTTTTTTTCTTTAAACTATGAGCCGTTTTCCAGACACATTTTAACTTCTAGCAGGGTAACAGCCTGATTATGCAATTTGTTCTACTCATGCTAATCCAAAGCAGACTAATAATTCTGGTGAAGTGCTGGAGTCGGGAATCTGTGGTTTTAATGCAAAAGAATAATTTTCCCAAAGGAAGTCAGGAGCTGGATTTTACTTTTTTATCTGTGCAGCATAAAACCTCCAAGTGCTCATCACAGGCTTACTCACTACTGCATGTACTCACTACTGTATCTTACATATGTAGTTTGTAAATTGTACAATTTCAGTACTTTGTATTTTACATAAAGTTTTTGTGTATTTTGGACTATTGCCCTAAACATTATACTAAAACATATGATACTAAACCAGTAATCTAATCTAAACTATGTAATACACATTAAAATGGCAGAATGTTAAAACACACTTTATGTTGTTCACAGTATGTTGATTACAATACTTTTCTTGTCTGAAAAAACCCTTATAATTTGCTGTTGTAATTTTGTATACAGGGTTAAATTATTGTTGCTATATGTGTAAGTACGCAGCACTTGTAATTTGTACAGCACTTAAGTCAACTGGTTGTTTTTAAATGTGCTCTTTAAATAAACTTGACTTGACTAAGTGTGTATTCAAATAAAATCCATGTATTATTTGTCATTTTTTAGCTTTTTACTTTACAAATCCAGTTGTACTGAAAATTTTAATTTTCTGTCTCATTATGTTTCAAAAAATATAATCTCATAAACATGTAATTTAGTTTCATGGACTTAAAAATATTTTTTTAATTACATTTGTATAATTCCACTTGTTCCTAGAGCAGCTTCTAACATAATTTGTAGAAAATAAATAAAGACATCATAATAATGATGATAATATTACTGCACTGCTATGTAGGAAATGGCACGCAAGTTGATTGTAAATTAATGTAATACATATTAAAACTGCAGAATGTATAATGTATGTTGTTCATATACAATGTTATGTTAAATTTTGTCAATTATGTTTGTTTTTCACATATCCTTCTACAAACCTGTATGCATTATATACTTACATTACATTAATTTTCATTACATACACTATGTTGCACATCCTTCTACATACTGCATGTAATTAAAATTTTGTTTCCTCTAACCTCCAAAAGCGACACTTGCTATCTTTCCCTCAGCTTCTTCAAAAAACTGTGTGCAGAGCCAAAACAAACCATATTAGCATATATTTCATGCGCATGTAAACATGACTGCTGACAAACAGACCAGCCCTCTTCTTTTAAAGCGTTAAGAGTGTGATTGCAGCTAATATTTCTTCTTGCACGGGTGCCTCTCGACATACTTCTGTGCTTAATTCCAGTCCACACTCCCTGCCCTACACAATGAGACATCAGAATAATTTGTCTGATAAGCAGGGAAGCACATGGCGCGCCCCATGCTCAAGTGCCCCTCCACCCACTGATGATACTCCTGAAATATGCAGCACGCATGACAGCGGCTACACCTGTGACTCACCTGTGCATGTCCGTGCCCCTGAGATATCCCTCCCCCCGTCAAACAAACACACACACACACACACACACATACACACATACACACACAGGCCACCTACACCACTGAGGGCAAGGGAGGGGGGTTCAGTCTGGGCTGAGGTGCAAGACGCCGCCTGCATGCTTTAATTTTCACCTCCCCCACCATGACCCTCTGCAACTGGTGACACAAGTGGCCTCCTGCTGCACGTCTCTCCTCTCCCGTCTGCCCCCCTATTCCTGTCTCCTCAGTTTTCCTCTCATCTCCGGCATTTTTTATTTTTCTCGGCTATAGATTTTATCGTGTCTCCGGTGGGGGAAAGAAAAACCTTTATCATGTGTATACATAAAACAAGTCACAACAAGTCCTCGTTCAGGACAGGAAAGCAATATGGCAAAAAGACAGCAAACATCTCAAGTATTAGAAGACACAAAGAAGGGATCTTTCTCCACTTCTCCTCTTGTCATCCGCTGACAATGTTACTTTTTTGTGAATATGCAGATAGATTTTTTTGTCATTTGTATACACAGCTTCATTTTTATATTTATGTTTACATGCACGTGACTTGTATATATATGACAGTTTCATTGGAGTGTGTGTTTTTGTGTGTCACAATAGGCATGAGGATCTTCAGCAACATGCATTTGTGTGTGGGTGTGTGTGTGTGTGTGTGTCTCATCAGCTGATGAGGTGTTTACTAGGTTCTGTCTCTAGCCTGGAGGGAGCCCAAGCACACTCTAGTCCAAGCCACCACACACTAGAGTAATTGGCCCTTTCACAGTGCATAAGCTTCATTACCTGCACCCCCATTTGCAATGCAGAATGTAATGTGCCACAGTGTATATGAAATGAATGCATAAACAGTTTTGGTTCAATTCATTTTTGGGAAAGTTTTGAGTGCGGGGCTCAAAATGAATGATTCAGGGGCTCCGCTAACTCCAGCAAAAATTACTCCTGCATTCGTCATTAGGCTTGTTGAGTTTCTAATGGTTCAGTTTCAAATCGTTATGTATGTTTCAGTTGGTGTTTGTTATATTTGACCATGAGAGAAACAGTCAGTCTGTGATGCAGGTAGTCAGTCAATTATTTAGTCAGGGAGTATCAGTGAGTTTCTCGGTCTACACTGCCATCTAAGACCAAAAACCTGCAGCAAAAGTGACGTTAAACAGTCTGCTATCCAATTAAAAGTACAATAAGTTAATGACGCACAGAATATCTGGAAGGAAATAATGTGTTTTTTATAAGAACATGAGTCAATCTTTCACTTTTAACCTATTAAACAAAAGGCACTGTTTGCCTAAGTGATACAATCATTTCCTTTAGTTTCTGTAGGTGGCAGTTTTTTCTTTGTCTTGTGGGCTGTCTCTGCTCTCGCTTAACTACTAGCTTCTTATTTTGTTTGCTCCAAAATAAACTGCAGTTGTACTACTGGAAACATAAAAACTATAAAACAGCAAGGGGTTAGAACCATATTCAATTTTCGGTCCTAAAATTTAATGATTTAAAATACTACTTTTCCATGTTCTTCTAAGCAGTTGATTTAGGTAAGTGGTTCCTACTCTACATGTAGATCACTCAAGACAAATATTTTTACAACACTGATATTTCATACACATATATGTTTTATTTATATGTATATATATATATATGTATATGTTCTATGTATAGGGCAGGACATCACAGTGTATGTGATACTGAAAGTGTGTTGCCAGAAATTGTTTGAATGTGTGTTTTTATTTAACTTTTTATAATCTTAAGTCCGATCTTCATTCTTTCTTCATTGTTTCAGTAGTAAACCAGACACAGCTAGATTCTTTTTTTTTGGCTTTTTCACTCACAATGCACCTCTATTTTACAGTTTTCTCACCTTTTTGCATACTCTGTTTACTGTACATCACATCTGTAAATGATCCTATGCTGATTCTCTATTACATCCTCCAGTCTTATGAGGCGATTTGATAACGAAACCCTGAACACCCCTCCTCCCTCCCTCCCTCCCTTCCTGCCTGCCAGCCTCATATCGTATGTTTTGCCACCTGCGGCTTCACAGTCCTCCGTACAACAACCAGCTCTGTACAGACACTTGTCTCAACTGAGCCAGACGTGATTCTGTCACTTTGTGCTAAGAATACACATCTGGAGACAACCACTTGAAACTGTGGTTGCGGATCACGCACATACCCACGTACCTCTAGGCCCACAGGACAACCCAGATGCTTTAACAACTATGCTTCTCTAGCTCCTTCACAACATTTCCCAACCTTTTTTTTGTAAATCTTGGGCAGTTTTCTCAAAGATAAATAACATCTTTTACAGCACATTCATACACTGAGAGAAATATAGATATTGACAGATTTCCATTTGGGATATTTAGCTGTAAACCCATTATTAAATCATTTTGTCCAGACTTGGCTTTCTTGTATTACCTCCTCCCTATTCTTCTCCATGTCACTTCATAACCTCATCCTCCTCCTCAGCCATGTCAAACATAATCCAGCGGCGATGGATCAACTCAGCTCAGACTCAGAGGTGACCTCATTCCACTGCGTCAGTGCGGAAGATGAACAAGATTTTGCACACAGTTATGCCCCATTTCCCGTATGTTAAACCTCATGTTCCAGTATGTCTCATTTATCTCTCTCTAGAAACAGCTCATTGTCTTGAAATGGTTAATAGAAATAAATATGAAATGAAAAGTAAATATATTAACATTATCAACATTGTAAAAGGGAACCAATTTGCTTACTCTGAGAAAATTCAGCGCCATCACACCTCTGCCTTTCCTGTTCCTGTTTGATTTTCACTTTTGTAAAGCAAGTGCTGTAAGTCGTCAACAATGATAGTGATAGTGACAGTGGTAAGGGCATATGTGACTGCTAATAGGCAGAGGATGTAGCCGATGCTATTTCAGTCTGAGCAGGGATAACTGGACTGGACTGTGAGACAGCCGGAAGCACAGTAATGGTCAGTGTCTCCTGGGGGTCTAAGGGTGAGGTCAACGCCACCAGGCTGCGCCTCCGCTTCTCAGGCGGCCAGGAAAGGCATTAGGAGGGGAGGGGTGGAGGGATGAAGACATGGAAAGAGTAAAGGGAAACTGGTGAGAGTGTGTCTGACTGTACTGGCTGCTGTGCACGCACACACTTGAATACACCTGCATCAGGACACGCACACACACACACACACACACACACACACACACACACACACACACTCTTATCAGTTACCTGCTGTGAAGTCTCATCTAACAGGACACAAAAGGGAAGTGCTTATGTGTCACCATAGCAACTAGTGAAATGTCCCACAACCACATCAGAAATTCTTAATCAATTACTTCAAGTAGGCCTTTGTAATGTTATCCAGATTGGTTGGAAATAGGAAACACTGTACACCAGACCACAACTATTAAAGTCAAAAAGAAATTTGAATTCTTCTGAGTTTCTGTAGCCTGAGACCAAACTGCTGAGCTCATGTTTTATTTTCTCTGGCAAATAATACTCATTTGTGAATTAGTCTGGCAATGCTAGGCTACACTTTTTGTGTAAGGAATTATAAAGTACAATAATATGATGCTGCAGCTATTGTGCATATTTTTCCATTTTTCAAACAAGGATATAATTGTTTTTTTGACATATCTGTGGAAACAGTTTCAGCCTCTGGGCGGGTGTTTTATATGGCAGCGGTTGGTTAAGAGACCTGCTGTAAACTGCGGTGTGCTAATTGGAGAACGTCATGCTGTAAAACCTGCAAACAAAATATATTTCTTAACCCTTTTTCAACAAGCCCCTATATCCATAGCACTGACTATCAACTGTTAGCAAATTAAGTGCTCTGCCCCTTTACCACATTCAATGATTCGGGAGGATTCACTGTGCTGTAAAGTTTGTCTTCTACTTGGAAAGTGGAAGCCAGTTAGCATAGCTTGCTAATGTTAGCAGTGTTTCCCACAAGACTACTGAATCATACACATTATAGACAGGAGTGAGGTTTACCTAGACCAGGGCTGTCAAACTCAATCTCTGAAGGGGCCATCTTAAAAAATTCAAATGAATTTGTGGGCCAGATGAGAAGGGGTGTATTAGTGTATTACTGCAATAATTTTTTTAATATAGGTCTAGGTATAGTTTGATCAAAATATCAGGGTAAATACTTAAACAACAAAATATAGTCAAGTTGTGCATGTATATTCAAAATATAAAACATCATAAATAGGCATACTGCTATAAATATTTCAACAACTCAAATAACAAAATATAGGCCACCTGTACATCATAAAATAATGCAAGCCTAGCAATCAACAATGCAAATATCAATCAATAATAACAATCAACAATACAAATAAATTCCTACTTCAGGAGCTGAAACTCTCAGGAAGGTGTCTGTCAGTGACACGTGTCCTGTGAGATGTTTTTTTGTTTTTCATGACAGAGAACAGCTGCTCACACAGGTACGAAGAGGTGGGAATAAATCACACATGTGCAAGTCACAAGTCTCAACACAAGCCTCACAAGTCTCAAGTCTTACACTGGTATTATACTTTCCACAGCTGCGAGGGTCCGCTAGGTCTGTGTGACGTAAATGTCATAATCAGAGGGTGCCTCCAATTTGTTGTGATCATGTGGCCATGACATTACAATCAATAGAGGCCGATCTACTGCGCGTGTGCACAATACAATAAAATGCATAATTTGAAGCCAAGTCTAACATAACTTAAACTTAATGTTAGCTTTCTAGATAACGTTTGACCAGCCAATAAGTTAGCTAAAAAGACACATTCACGCATTTCTTTCTGTGTGGGTTTTGTAGTAACGGATTAAGTTGGATGTTGTGGTGGTCGTGTCACTGATTTAATTACTTTATCTATATTTATATCTCAGTATGTCTCAGAATTCTTTTTTGTAATTTCTTAGCAAAAATAAATTTTAATTTTACATTTATATTTTGTCATTTGAAAGACACTTTTATCTCTGTCAAATGACAAAATCAACCCAAAAAGAGCTGTGGTACAAGTAG
This sequence comes from Thunnus thynnus, assembly GCF_963924715.1. Classification (NCBI taxonomy): domain Eukaryota; kingdom Metazoa; phylum Chordata; class Actinopteri; order Scombriformes; family Scombridae; genus Thunnus; species Thunnus thynnus. The sequence goes on from NC_089535.1 coordinate 12,299,038, forward strand.
CTGACCGAGTGCAGTGAGAAAGAGCGCTTTTTCCTAAGAAGTTCCTAAGAAATAGCATAAAATTTTAGTTCAACAAATGAGGAATCAAGTAATAATGAAATCAAGAAATAAGGACAGTGCACATACACACATACAGTACATCCACAAACACACAATGCATACAAGATCTTTTCTAATCTAAAGGGGTCATCACATACACATCCTTCTCATCTCTGCCATCAATGTGTTAGTCACACACAAAGTGGAAAGGCCCACCTCACAATGGCCTGACGTGGCCTACCCGCAGCACTGACCCAGAAACTTGAACCCTTTCTCAACTATCTACAAAAATGCAACAGATAGCAAAACTTTCACTGGGTGTTCACACTGATATTCTCAGAAATGTAGGAAATGCTATCTCAGTTTTATGAAAACACCGCAATCTGCAGATGGTTATTGATCTCCTGATTAAAGAATGAAATTGTGCAGGTTGGCACTAACAATACCTCTCTTGTCTCTTCTCCCCTCTGCTTTATTGTTCTTCAAAAGACCAAAAGCCTAAAATTGAAACATATCATTTTCCTGATCAACCACCCCCGTCTGCCCCCTCACTGTATGCCTCTATGCTATGATCCATAATTACGAGGTATTGAATTTTATGTATGAATTACGTCCACACTACTATTATTTCGTGGCACAATATAGTGACGTGTCAACTTTTCTCGTAAGTGATGGTTTGTAAGAGATTATGCTTTTACAGATTTTACAGATACTCATCCCAGTAACGCTTCATTACTTTGACAATTTGTTTGCTTGGCAAAGTTACCTATGCTGTTGTGTAATCATATATTTTTCAATTAATAAATAGTTGATTACATTTTTCAGCTAAATTGCCAACACTGTCCATTAGATGCTTTGTACTGCTCCTTTTAGTTGGCCTCATTCTGTGTATCACTGTGTTCAGTATACACTTCACTTACTTTTATAACAGTTGGGAACCTTAAATGAAAATTAAAGAAAGTATGTAGCATGTATTTTACTTACAAAAAAGTAGGCAGCCAAAAATAGGGAATATAAATGATTAGCAGAGTGCTAAGACCAAAAAATAAAAAATAAAACTAATGAGTTCAAAGATAAAATGAGCTCGTAGAAGACTAATAGAAGAGTAAAATAAATAAATATTTCAGTTGTTTTATCAAATGATTGGAGGTAAATTTGGAGGTTTAATGAAAAAGTATAAAGCTTTATATTTCTTTATAAACTCCATTTAATTACTTAACCAACTGTATGACCTGCACTGTCAAAATTGTCAAGAGGTGTGTGTGTGTGCATTTGTGTGTATCGGTATGTTTGTGTTATTTAATGGGGTAGTGAGAGGCCCAGGAAGGATTCTGGTGGTCCCAGCATGGCCTTTTGTGCCGTCGGCCAGAAGCTGATGCCCAAGGAGGTAAGCTGATTAGAGATCCACACCACAAAACACAGCAGCAATGACCAGAGCAGGCACACAGGAAATGTGTGTAGACAAAACTGGTATTCTATGTAAAATACTCAAAGACGTCACTATAGAAATATACCAAACCAATTAATTAATTATGTGTATCTCAGTAGGATCCAGCACTTAACAGACAAAATGCTTATATACTTTGCAGCCCTACGGTGTATCACCATTGCTGTTTGCTTTCAAGGTTATTTCTGAGCAGCTGAGGAAAACTCTCTCACCTGTCACTCATACAAGCTGAGTGGGTAGAAGATGGGAGGATATAATATTTTCTTCAAGCTACCTACGGCGTGACATATGTCAGAGAAACCAATCACATGTATAAGTCACATGTGGATGGTGTGAACAGTATGTATAAATCTTACATGTAAATGCAATATCACAAAAAAGACCAGTTCTTCTTTCACACAGTTTGCTCCCCATTGTGACCACTTAACATACTGTAATTGAAATATTTCTTTTTACCTACTTTTTAAAAAAAAATTAAAGTCAGACCCAGTCCTTCATCTCCTCCATCTAACTTGTATTTCAGCTCAAATCACAACACGTTCCCAACATTTAAAGCAAAAGCCTCAGTTGACTTTTTTATGGCAGAGTTGCACATCAGCCTCAGTTTTCCCATTCACTTGTTTCCTTCTCTCCAGTTCATTATTCACCTCTGGCATTACACCCCAAGACAGAGAGCACAGCCCATCAGCTGCATACTCTGGTCACAGCTCTTTCCCAGGATGCCCTTTCCTTCCTTCCTTCCTTTGTCCTCAGCTTGCTCCTGTTCTGCCTTCTTCATTCTTCTCATACAGGGACCCACATACAAAGGCCCAACTGCTCCATACACTCATATGCTTCAATTATCACTTCTATCCAGCTTCACTGCTATTCCAAATTATTAATCCGTTCATATGTCATTTCTATTCGACATAAATGACACTGAAATCACACCGCTCTTATGCAGCTTGCTAGTATTTCCATTTGTTCCATTTCTGCTTTTGTCTCTTAACTTCCAGACTAATAAAATGATGAGTTGAAGGCTTTCCATGATTTTAAAATGATTATTTCCTGAATTTTTTTTTTTTTTTTGCCATAAATGAAGTTTGATTTTAAGAACAGAACTGTAATTATAAAACAAAATAAAGCAACATTTATTCAATCATTTCAAATTGCAGACACATGTTTCCAAATTTGTTAAATTATGTGGAGACATTTTTTTAGTAGAATGACAAATATTGCTGAAGTACACGACCTCTCAGGTGACAAAAAAACACCGTACCAACCATATGAATAATTTGATCCTCTGTTTTTCAGCATATGCTCTTACGAGTGGTTATATGAGAGAGCCTGGACATCTTTTGGTGTGTTATTTCTTTGGTTTGAATTCATACCAAATCAGAACGATTCGGGTGAATAGTTGTGAGACATTTAGTTGTAACTTTCAGGGCAATCTTCTGCTCTCATGCTCCACCTGTTGAATATCGCTCTGCAATTAGCCCTACTGTTTTGATTTGATCTGATTAAACCACAACCATTTGCATAGATTATATTTGCAGATTCTGCACTCTTCGCTTCATTTCCTTAATCTAAGACATATTTTCGCCAGCACTGCTGAACTGTGCTGAACGGCCATTTCAGCATGAAACGTAAATGGAAGAAATCATTGCAGTAGAAAAGTTGATCCAGTTATATTGCTGTAATAACAACAACTTAAGGTTGGACTAAAGCTACAATGGTTAGTGTTAATGAGGTTTGGAGAAGGCGTCTTTGTTTTAGTACATGCAATATTCTTTAGTATGCAAACACACGAGCACTCCCTCGGTAGTGCTCGTGTGTTCGCCCAATCGGTTTCCAAAAAGCAACCGATTTTGATGAGAATTGCCAGGAAATACCAGGATCTCTATTCCCGGTATTCAACCCTGGTCATTATTGCTGGTTCACATAGCCTCCTATGAATTTCTCAAACTTGGGAGCACATGTTCACATTTGTGAAGAGGTTATATGGCCTGATACTCTGAAATCTAATACAGATACTGGATTCAAAAGACAATCTGAGGAAATTACACAAAGTTACTCACAGCATTATCTTACAGTTTCCTTTGTGTTGTAGCAGTAGCTAAAAGTTTCTATCACAAAAAAAACACTGACTCTTGACTCATCTGTGTGACTGTGCATCAATGCATGACTGTTTTAAAGTTGTTTTTTTGCTTAATTAATACTCCCTCTAAAATCATACGCACAGTTGCCGGTTTATCAGGTACATCTAGATGAAAGTAATGCAATCTGATATGCAGCAGAGCACAAGGCAGATGAGCTGTCACTCTCTCTTTATGTTGCACCTTAATCAGAGGAAATACTGTATCAGCAATGTTTGCATGTATTGTTTGGCCCTCCACGATAAGGACATTATCAGTGTTGTCCGTTGTTCAAAGTCAGGAAAAGAGCATCACTGACTCCTCTCCTTTTCAGTTTGTTATTCAAGATGAACACACTTGATTAGAATGAGGCCCAACCTCAGCCTCTATAGGGAAAGTACCGATTTTATTCTGAGAGTCCTTCTGCAAAGTGTGAAGATGTTCAGAGACGTCACGGTTCAATTCGTGCATTTCACTACGTAGGAAAAATGTCAGTTTCTGTGTTGGTAAAATGTAAATAAAAAGTGCAATTTCCCTTCTGAAATGAAGTCAAATAAGCATGTAAGAGTATCTTACACTGTTGTAATTAAGTAAATGATCAACCTTTAAAATTAAAATTGTACTGAAGTGAAGTAAATGAACAAATGTACTTTGTTGTAGCAGAATCTAAACTCAGGATGGGAACCTTTTTATCAATTTAATTCTGATCAGATATGATTATTGAATGGTTGATAAAAATCTATGCTGTTGTTGGATTTTCTTTTAATTTTCCTGAGCCCAAGTAGTTTGACAGAAAGTGTGAAAGGTGCACCTGCTGAAACTCTCCAGTCCCCCGTGACTCATGGGTGACATTTCTGATCTGTCTATGTGGATCATATCATCACATCTGTGTGTTTTTTGGTTTGTACTGTTTGTACTGTTTGTACTTTGTACTGTCTGTTATTGTGCTGTTATATGTTTTAATTGTGATCTGCAGAAAGGACTGGAGATGAAAATTAGCTATTAGCTAACTCTGGCACAGTACATCATGGTAACATCTATGTTTAACACTGTACATGGTCCCAATAAATACATAAATAGCAGCCTAAGCACCCAGCCACCTCTGGGTCCATTGTCACCCAACTTAGCCAGAACCCACGCAGAAATCTTCCATTGCAAAGATGATGCATAAACATATTCCTCCAGCATAACCTATTTTTTGTCCCAAATGAGGTCAATAGAACAACATACTTCACATTATTGAAGCTTAGAAAAGTGTAGGCTTCTTGAACTCTGTTCTCTGGTTGAATGATCATCTCTGTAAACACTGAGACACCCTGCTGAGTGTGAGTTTTGTGATCAGCAAGAGTGAAACACCAGTACCATCTGTCTCGCTGCCAAGCTACCTGACTGTCAGCACATGACGTCCGTGATCGTGGGCTGACATCCTTAGGCGTCTCAGTTGAATATGTTTACGATCACAGGCTTGTTTGAGACCTATGATGGACTGATGACCTGTCCAGGCTCCTGCCTCTGGCCCATTGCATACTGGGAGAGGCCACCCTGAACAGTGAAAAATGGATGTATGATCATTTCATTAACCTTTGCGCACTTCACTTTGCTTTGTCGGAGCCAAAATTGAGCCAAAAACTATTCTTATTCCATGTTATTCTACTATAAATAAACACATACATACAGTACATGTGTACACAGGGCATTGCTCAACCAACAGTAGCAGACAATATCTCACTTATATACACTACTACCACTGTATGCAGGTACAGTATGCACATGTGCACAACCACAACTTCTACATGAAGATCAACCCATTTCAATAAATGAAACATGTATGCCTGAAGTGCTGATGAAGCTCTCTGATGACCTAGACCTGAGGATATCAGATAGTCATCAAACCTGACTAGCATTAATATACTTTACATCAAGAGGCATCCAATTTGTATAATGTGTGGGCAAGATACACATACATCTGGCAATAAGCTGCTGAATGTTAAAACTGAATTCTAATGTGAAGCCCACTAGGTAAAAATAACAAAGTACTGCATGATTTAAATGCAGAAATGTGCTTTTTACACACCATCAATTATGCTAACGATAAGGTTAAGTATAATACGCTCTAGCAAGCCATAAGCTCATGTCCGCTCTCTCTCATAAAACTACCATGCAAAACTGCTAACAAGCCTAGAAGGTGAGTAAACTGTTGAGTGTTCAAGAAACACAACAACCATCTGCGATGTAGTTTCCTTTTCACCTCCCCCAGTTCACACGTCTTACAACACAACTGTAAAACAGTTGGTTTTCCTTCTGCACATGTGAAAAATGAGGGCGATCGATTGAGCTGGAGCTGAGTGCAGTAAGATGTTGATGGTGTGCGGCTGGGCCCTGAGCAAGTTGTTGATAGGTCGTCGGGTCACACACCCACCCACTCCTCATTTCCCATACTGCACTGCTGACATGGCAGAGCTTAAACCAGTGGTGGGCGTTGCTTTTCAAGGTGAGGTTTGGGGTTAAGACTTATCTTCATTATCTGCAACTTATTGGTTTCAGTTTTATACATATATATATATGTGTGTGTGTGTTATTGCTGCTGCTGTGCTTCACATTTGTCAGCAACACCTGGGTCCTTACAGAGTGGAGAACAGAGAAGAAGTCTATACGGTTGCGTTTGTGCACGTACTGTACATGTCATGAGTGAAAAATAACTCCTCTTCATATATACATATATGACTTCTTAGATTATTTTTTCACTGACCTTTTGTAAGACGTCTAAATGCTGTAAGTAGTAAAAGTCAACAAAGTACTTTAAAGTATACATGCAATACCATATTGGCCTAACATGAATAAATTGACGTTTGAAACACTGAAAAAAGTTTGACAGAAGATAAAAACAAAACAAGTTTTCAATCAAAATCAAAACATAGTTTGACAGGCCACTTAGTATGAGATATATTGGTATATATCAGTATAATATATGAAATGTAAACAGAAAAGAAAAGAAAAGATCTTCATTTCAACCTCTGCTTTAGTAATTTACATTTACATTCAGAAGCTTAAATAAAACTTAAATTAAAAATCTCATTATTTGCACATCTGTGAACCCACCACATCTGACATGATGTGCTACATTAACATAGTTCTATATTAATACTATTTGCACATTTACCAATTGCATATGCTGTTTATACTATGAACGTTTGCACATTACCAGTCAAAATATTGTATGTTCATTCCATTGTCTTCATTTTAAACTCTCTTTTTAAACAGCTCATTTCAGCTTAGAATATATTTTACATGTTGCTATAGTAAATTTCTATTTTTATATTATTTATGATTACTTGGCTTGTATATTTTGATTGTTATGTGCCACAACACCAAGGCAAATTCCTTGCATGTGCAAATGTTCTTGGCTACAAACCTGATTCTGATAAAAAAAAAAAAAACAACCAACATATATTTTTATGAAACAGCAAGCTCTGTTCTTATTTTAGGAATGACAAACCCTTCTGCACTTTGTTAGTAGCACAAAGTATTCCAGTTCGCTGAGTGCCAAGCACAAAACCATTAGAGGCCATGTAAACCTTAAATCAGCCTCAGTGTGTCTGCGTGTGTGTATGTGAGTCGGTGGATCTTTGTGTGTACCTGTGTGTGTTGGTTGAGAGAGAGTGAGGCCTATTTTTAAATGACAACAATTGGTTTAAGGGCACACAAAAAAAAAAAAAATATTTGAAAAAAAATTGGCAGCTACCACTATCACAATTGTTCTTGCCATATCCTAAAAGAGCCAATTTTGTCAATTTTGTCAGCTTCAGGAGGGGTAGCTGCTACTCCGTGGGCATTTTTTATAAAGCTGAGAGGAAGTGTTGAAGATGCATCTGCAGGTTGCATTCAGGGAGTCTACAAAAACTGTCAGCAAATTCCCCATTTCGTCAATGAAATACTAATTATGATAAAACAGAGCAAATTCTGGTTAACTAATCCCTGATAAGCAAAGGACAAACACCGAGTTGGGCTTGCTTATGAGTTGTTGTTATGAGTCAACTCCTCTGTTCTTGTGGATGACTTTTTCCTTTTCATCGCTGAATCATCTTTTCGTTCAAACGGTTGATGGATTATTTATACAGTAATTGAATGAACACACAGAGTGTTAAAACCTGAGTGGACACTAAATATGAATTTAATGAAGAGTTCTTATATTACTATAACTTTGTACCCTAATAATTAAGACGACGGGATCTGGATGTAATCCTCCTTCTGCGCACCAGTTTTGACAAGCTCTTTGCTATCCTGCACTCCTTCCAACTCTGTATCGTGACCCTTCACAATCTTCAGTTTGTCTTAATAAAAACGTGTTTAAGTGGACTGCCCTACCCTCAAATTGATGCTTCCTTCTCCTGCGAAATAATTCCTCCTACGCTGAGACCATGTGCAGGGATAGGCTGTGTCAAGGTCCAAAAGTTTCATATAGTAAGCAAAAGACTTGCCAATGGTAAGAGACTGCATAAAAATGAACACGCTGGAAGAGGTGGGTAGAGAGTAACAAGTGAGAAAAAGAAAGACAGATGGAGGGAAGGAGAAGGAAAGATCAGATGTAGAGAAAGGAGTACATTAAGAAGAGGTGGATGGACGATGGATGGACGCATGGACGGACGGATGGATGGATGGATGGAGAGGAAGGAGGGAGAGATTGATAGAGAGAAGCACAGAGAGAAAAAGAGAGAGGGATGAGGATGAAGTGTGAGTTTGGCTCAGTGAGAGCAGCTGTATAGAGGACACTGTGGGTGGAAGTGGTAGAGTCGTGGGTGAGCTCAGAGTTTAACTGCCAACCCTCCCTGGTCTCACAAACTGTCCTTCACACACACACTTGTATGCACACACACAGTCATTTACATACATACAAGCTTACTTGTACATACATACACACTTGCATGAAGAGTTTTAGCTTGATAATCCGGAAAACTTTCCAACTCGATTAGTATATGCTAGACATGAGAGGAATCTCTCCCTGCTTTCTGTGTAACCTTGCTCACACATTGTTGGAGACAAGTGTGTTATACCTACAGTTATGGCAGTGTTGGTGCATAAAAATGAGTGAAATGCAGTTGTGTGCTTGTTTTATTTGATGTTTAGGACACTCTGTAGATGGCAACACACAAAATCAACGGTTGACTCGGGTGGGAGTGCATGGGTGGGGTGGGGGTTTGCTAAGCTTCTACCCATTTGCGTCGATGCATGCAGTCAATTGTAGGTTGCCTCTTCTTGCCGAGACTTCTACTATGATAAATAATGAGAGCAGCAGATCCTGAAATAGAGTACCCCCCCTCCCTTGTCCCTGTGGTCCGCTCTTGTGAAGCTCCCGTCCAGCCGTGACTTTTCCAAGCGATCCCCTCCCTGCTGCCTCCTCCGTTATGGTTAGCATGCTGGCTAAATCTGTAGCCGTGCGTCTGTAATTAGGCTTCGCCTTTGCTGGATTGAGTGCTACACACTGGCAGCTGGCAGGCCGGGGCAGTGCAAACACACACATGCACACACGCACAGTGACATTCATGAACACACGCATGCAGGCACACATTTTATCTCATGTAAAATAAGTGGATAGAGGGTATGCCAGGACAGCGCTGTCTGATGGCTACAGTGCAGGGTGAAGTGCTGGGGTTAAAGAGCAAAAGGAGCCAATATGGTGCGGAAAATTCTCATTATTATCCATCTCACCTCGGCCTACATCATCTTCTGTCTCCTCTTCATCATCATAATCTCTTTAATGCATTAAATGTCTCTGCTTTCGATTCTTTTAACCTTTCATTTGTCCTCTCACTTTTCCTCTTCCCCCCTCACCCTTCCTCCCTCTTACTCTCCCACTCTACCTCATGCCTGCCATAATTTTTCCCTCCCCAAATTCTTGCTATCATTCCCACTTCTCCTCTTACCCTGCTCAACCCATCCCATCCCAGCGCTGTTGAGTGTAGAGTGGGCAGATTGACCTGGCAACACTAAAAACCACGGTAGTTATGAGAGCTTTTTACTTCCAGCTATATATATTATCCAAAAAAAAAAAAAAAAAGAAAAGAAAGAAAGAAACATGTGATGTTACCTCAGCCCTTTTGCCGCCCAGTGAGGGGGCTCCAGCACAAGGCAGCATGCACATGCAAAAGCACATGCTCATACACAGGAGCACAAACACCTGCAGGTGTGCACACTTTAAAAATCGTTGCATGTTAAGTCAAACAGTGTTCCCATGTTAAATACACACAATCGACTCTTTATCAGTTGTTAGTCCTGCTTTATTCAGCACCTAAACCTGTCACATAATGAAGCTTGGCTTCCACAGAGAATGAAAGTAAACAACATACTATGGTCGACACACTGTCAGGGAAAATTAGATAATATCATATCAAAATATATTATAAATAGTACTTTAAAAAAATAAATGTGTAATAAAAGTGAAAAAAGAGGAAAATGACACTATAAATTATATGAAAATACAAAATACTTTGGTTAAATATACAGTATATATAATACATAATTATAAATAGTTAAGATCAAAGAATATTCTATTTGCTCCAGTGACCACAGAATAAGAGACTGCCTAGAAATAGTTTGATGTTTTGGGAAACACATTTATTTACTTGTTGAGTGTTAGACCAGAAGATTGACACCACTCTCATTTATACGTTAAATACAATATGAGGCTACAACCAGCATGTGACTAGCTTAGCTTAGCATCAAGACTGGAAGCAGGGGGAAGCAGCTAGCCTGCCTCTGCCAAAGGTAACAAAATCAACCTGTCAGCACCTATGAAATTCATAGATTAACAACTTATATCTCATTTGTATAAAAAATCAAAGTGTGTGGGTCTATTTTTTGGCTGAGCACATTAGGCATATTTCCCTAAATTTCTAACTATTCCTTCAAAAACAGCTCTCATTCTCAGTTTATCTAAGTTAGATGGTTAAAATGTATATAAACACCAACTACAATAACATCTTTATATATGGACTCCCATTTGACCAACAGTACTGTATGCTTTACAATATGAAAATATTTGTAATATGTTTTAATTCTATACTACAGTAACTGATGAGAAAATGAGGGACTGCATTGCCCAACAAAAGCCAGCTATCTTCCTCAATCAAACTACCATGAAGATGTTTAAATAAAACATTTCCTGTCCTTTCAGTAGTGTGTGTTTTTCCCTCTCACTACCATGGCTTGACACCCATAACTTGTGCTTTTGTGGCCTATAACTGCCTGCTTGTTTCTGACAAGGCCCTGTGATTCCCTGTGGAGATGAAAGGCATCGAGGCCAGTCATTTATGTCTGCGTGTGGTTTTGTCAACCCTGCCAGGACGCTCTCGAGCTTCGCCGGTCCCTGTAGTCACATGCCCCACCAGTGGCATGGCTATTTTAGCTGCTCTGAACTGCAAAACCCACAATCCTCCACTGGCCAGCGCCCTCTCCTCTCTGCTAGCCATAATGATTATGTGGATATTGATAGACTAGGGGGATTATTATCATTCACTGAATATACTCTTGTATTGTCCCGTGACTGGCTCAATCTGGAAAACAGCAAACAAGTAATCATGAAGGAACGCTGTATCCGTCTTTTACTCTCTGTTTCTTTTTTTGGTCCCTTCCCCTGTGACCCGAAGTTGCCCTACAGTAGGGCCTATGTATGTTTGGACTACTTTAGCTAAAGAATGTGCAGCACTGTTGAAACATCAAATCATAATTACCAAAAGCGTTCAAGACAAATTAAAATAATCAATAAAGAGTGAAATGTAAATGTGAAAAGTTCACAAAAAATGCAATTTAAAGTAAAAAAAACCAGCAAGAATGTATTTAGAAACAAAGAAAAATTATGAAATTCTTTTTTCTTTAAACAGAAAGCTCACATTTTTTTTTAGAACGCTAATTTAAGTTCATAAATTTAAAAGAAAATCAGCTACTTGCTCATTTTCTGAGTTTAATTTAAAAAAATTTCAATATAGCCACTTTATGGGCCAGTGGTTAATTAGACAACCATGAGTTGGAATCTGTCCCCTGATGAACCAGCACTGTCTGCTGCACAAAATGGAAATATTCTAAAAGCTCTAAAGTGATTCATTATGGGCCCAGTTGAGATCTGGAATTAAGCACTCAATGTCATCCTGGAAGAGGAAAATGATGATATTGAAAATTAGTTTCATTTTGTTTTCCGTTGTCCTTTGAAAACCATATAATATTTTGTGTAGTAAGATAAAAGCTTAAAAACAACACTGACATCATGGATATATAGAAGACAATGTCGGTTGGCTGCAGTCGTTCAGTCCACCACTTTGATCCAAACTGAAATATCTCAACTGTTGGATAATATGATAAAAATTTGGCACAGAAACTTATGATTCCCAGATGATTATTCCTGATAGCTTTGGTAATCCCCTGACTTTTTGTCTAGTGCTTCATAATGAAAACACGTTGCACAACTCTTCTCCAGTACACCAGGCTTTACTCACAAACGTGAGGCAAAGAAATGTTCTTGATAGCGTTACCTTGAGGTTGACATTTGTGATTTTGTATGAGATGTCTTCACAAATGGTAATACATCCATGTTCCCCTCAGGATTAATTGAAGTAACGCCATTATCAGCTCAAAATTTAAGTTTTTCCAATATTTTGGTTTATGGCCAAATACTTGCATACTTGCAAAACTAATGATATTACAGTTTTCTACTTTGCAGACGCACTCACAGCATGGTGAAGACCAGTGTCAATGCAAGTCCATCAGAATTAATCACATAACGCCTCTCCAGCACACCGTCCTTTATTCACCAAATGTTTTTGGCTACCTCACCTTCGTCAGGGTGATGTCTGAGGCTGCTTCTGTTTCCCTTATATACAGTACATTTCACTGATTCATCACAAATCATCATAATCAATTCCTTCTTCGAAATTACCATATACAAAATTAATACAATAATTATTATGAGAAATGTTGATCACCATGAACCCAATTTCATTCCCATCAGCCTCAGCTGTACTTTGTGTTTAGTGCTAATGAGCGAATGTATGCTAACATGCTAAACTGAGATGGTGAAAATGGCAAAGATTGTTGCCAAATACAACATCAGCATGTTAGTACTGTCATTGTGAGCATGTTAGAATATTATCATTAGCATTTAGCTAAAGTGCAGCCTCACAGACCCTCACGTGACTGTAAACTACTTACACAAAGCCTGGGAGATGTGTAAAAAAGCTTTTTATCAGGATAAACTTGTAGGCTTGTAGGATTTCTTTTTGTTTTTCTGCTGGTCAGTGCACAGTTGCTTTGAAATTTTACACATAAACACATTACTTTAAAGTATGTAGATATAGTGCTGTGATGTATGTTTTTCTGTCTTTCTTATGTCTTTTTATATTTTTGATGTTTGATATATAGTGTAGTGGTGTCTTATAAACCCAAGTGGGATAAATCAAGTGTTTAACATAACATAACCAACAAACCAAACTCATTTTACATGAGACCATTGGAAGAGATCAGAGTTGTGGCGATCAACTTTCTCTGACTTTCAATATTTGTTGAGTTATTGTTTCTCATCTACAACAGGTGAGTGTATGTGCTGAGACCCACAGATGGATGCTGTTTCTGTTTAAGGGCCCCACTGAGAAAACCACAACAGACTGATGGCAGGTATCGAGACCTGCTGATAACAGACACCTTAACCTTTAAAGCTGTCTTTCTCTCTCTCTCTGTGGAGAGGAATGAATCCTACACCACATCCTGTCAACCCCACATCATCATGGCCTCAAAGAGACTGCTGCGAAAACAGCACACAATAAGCAGAGCAAAAAATGTGGGCCAGCTGAAGGATCGAAACCTGGAAAAGACGCTTTGTGAGAGCCCACAACTTTTTTTCAGTTCATTGAAAGCAAGGCTGACGAGCATGGAATCATGTTTACATTTCCTGCTGATTAAAATCATTTTTTGGCAGTTGTCTTTTTAGTGAAACAGTCACAGTGCGTGTCACTCGCTGATGGTGTTATTGCCCACCCAAAGCTCTCCCACCTCCTCTCTCAGTGGGTCAGCTGGGCCCAGGGTGTGTGGGATGTTGCTGTATGTTGAGGGAGAGGGAAACTGTGTGAAAACTGTGTAGGAGAGGCTAAGAAAAACATTACGGCCTGGCAGCAGTGTTGTAGGGAGTGGAGGATGAGGAGGAGATCAGGGGGAGCAAGGGAAGGGAATGCTTGGGTGGGGGGGAGGGAGTGCATGGGTATGGGTATGACGGAGGGGAGGAAGGTAGGAGTGTACGTGTGTGTGTGTGTGTGTGTGTGTGTAGGGGGGTGGGGGTGGCTGCTGAGGTAATATCTCTGGGAGTGTGGTTAGATCATATTCCCGTCTTCTCATGCTGTGGGTGGGGCTTTGTGGTAGGGCCGGCTGGAAGAGAGGGAGGGGATGGAGAGATACAGAACGAAAGAGTAGGAAGGGATATAGTGAAGGCTGGGTGGAGGGGGTTGAGAGATGGGCAGTGCCGACAGTTCTCACCAAAGCAGCACCAGCGTTACACCCCTGAAGTGGCAAGACTGGTTCACACGAGCTCTTTCAACAATGCCTTTCTTTCTGTCATTCTTTCTTTTCATGCTTCCTCCCAGCTGCTAACAGTTTAATATAAGTTGGATAATTTACACATAAAATTTAATGAAACATATCAAGCAGACAAGAACTCACAAGTTGTCAGAAATCACTCAAATTAATCAATTTTCTCTATTTTTTTTCTCAGTGTTTCTCAAACTCTGGCAACACTTTATTCAGTTAATTCTACTGCAGGTTCTTCAGTACAGAGACTTTTTGCAGATGACCAAATACATGTGGTAACTAAAATATTTTTGGTCATGCTAACTGCGTGGGTCTATGTTGGTTGGTCAGTCCACCACTTCGGTCCAGATTGAAGTATCTGAACAAAATGGGATGGATTGCCATTAAATTTGGTACAGCTAACCATGGTGCCCAGAGAATGAAGCATACTGACTTTGGTGATCCCCTGACTTTTCCACTAAGGCAGGTCACCAGCAGGTCAAAGTTTATAATATCTCAATATCTACTGGGAATTTTTGAACACACTTTCAACGTTCCCAAATGATGAATCATAATGACTTCAGTGATCCCCTGACTTTTCCACTAAGGCAGGTCACCAGCAGGTTAAAATTTATAATATCTCAATATCTACTGGGAATTTTTGAACAGACTTTCAACATTCCCAATTGATGAATCATAATGACTTTATTGATCCCTTGACTTTTCCTCTAGTGCCCCATGAGGTTCACATGCAACTATTAAATAGATAGCCATGAAATTTTCTACAGACATTCATGTTCCCCTCAGGATAAAATGTAATATGTTTGGTGATCTTTTAACATTTTATCATTGGGTAAAAAGAATACTTTAGTTAATAACCAAATACCTTCAAAACTAATGACATTCCAATCCCTGGGATCTAATAAGCAAATGTTAGCATGCTAACACAATTAAAGCTGTGTCTCAAATCACATACTTCTGTTAGTACACTTTCATGTAGTACACTGTGTACACTATGTACTTACTGGCGTAGTGTGTAAATTTTGACAGGGTAGTCTTGTCTCAAATCAAACACAGCCGTTGTGCACTTACCGGAAATTACAATCGCAAATTAGCATTAGCTAGTGTTAGCATTTGCGCCATCAAATCATTACAGACTGCTAAATTAACCCAAAAAACATACTGATGGCTTATATCCGACAACAGTATAGTGGTGCTTAGTACTAAAAACACAAGTATAACTTACATTTGTATAATGTGGCGATGTTCACCGTAGTTACAACGTACCCGGCCGCCATTTCCAGTTTGAAAAGTGGTCCCTCCCCTTCCGCTACGTAGCCAAGATGGCAACCATTGAGGGCGAGAAGCGTCCATAGTTCCACACTCAACTTTTTGATCATTTTGAGTGCACCATCCGGGTACTCACAGTGCACAGCATTTTTCCATACTTCTCAGTGTGAACCAAGCGGCAACCTCTGGGACTGTAAAATGAAGCCAAGATGGCGACGGCCAGAGTGGCTCGCTTTGAGCTTCAAAACCGCTCTTCAGAAACCAACGGGTGAAGTCACGGAACTACGTCCATATTTTTATACAGTCTATGGTGTGAACTTATGCACTCAAAATATTAAGTGTAAGTACAGAAGTATGCGATTTGAGACACAGCATAAGGTTAATCTGGTAAATATTAACTATCTGATAAACATACGCAAGCTAATATGGTCATTGTGAGCATGTTAGCACGCTGATGTTAGCATTTAGCTCAAAGCACTGCTTTGTCTATGAAGCTGCTAGCATGTAGATACTTACGGGGCGTTCATGGACTCAAAAGCTGGGACAGTGATGGCTGCTATTCATTCTGGAGAAGACCTAGCTTTGTAGTCTACCTTTGTAGCTGAGCTAGAGAGAGTCAAAAAGTCCCTAGCTACATTACAGGCAAAACTTGAGGAAGGCTCAACTTTATGTAAATGTCCTCAGGCGTAGTACGAGCGACAACCAGCAAGAGCCAATTGCGCTCGTTTTGATTCCTGTAGAGAAAGAAGCACAGAATTTACTTTGACATTTAATTCGCCAAAACTGAGGAAAAGCTCATCGTCGTGGTGTCTGGTCTCTCTACGACGTGTATTTAATGAGCTTCCTAAACCATAAAAAGAATGATGACATGTGGAAACAAATCGCTGACATTGTTGGTTCATTAGTACGGCGGCTACATTAGAAAACAACTGTCCAGTCAGAGCAGAGTATGTAAATTATGCTCAACACAACATGTACACATGGAAGTTTGACCACTGGACTGTTTTTATTTGCCCAGCCAATGTACCAATAGTATGTTAGCTGTAAGCTAGCTGGCAATAGATGCACCAACCGAAACATTTGAAAAATTTTCAACTAGTGTGGGTGCGTCAGATCATACCGCCCCGGGCAAATTCACATCTACTTGCATCTTTCCATTGATTTGCATGTAATCAGTCTGAACACACAGTTAGTCTTGTTTATATTCTGCTTATATTTTTATTAAGGGGGCAAGACATTTCTGAAATTAGATTTTAAGCTTCTTCACTGAAGTAAACAGCATGCTGATGGGTTTTTGTTGTGAAATATATCTGCATTGGCTACATTTGGTGTACTTGGCAGGATATATGCAGCCATTGTGTGGAGGGTTGCCAGTGTAGTGTCAGATTTTATATGAAGGCTTTGGTACAGCAAACGGTAAGCTGCATCAAAGATAGAGAAGGTCTCCCGTTTTCAGTCCATGAGCTGCAAGACAAAGATGCTATAAATCCAGCATTTCACTGCCATTAATTTTGTTAAAGATATGCTAAGTTATTATAGATTTTGTCTTTGTTCAAGGGTTGTTTCATTTAGTGTTACCCTGTCAGAAACTGAACAAATAGAAATGTTAAGAGAGCAGTTACAGTCCCTGTAAGCAGAAAATGAACAGTCTCTGTAGTCAGGTTTGAATGCATTGCTCATATGTGTATGTTAATACAGATTCTCTCGATGGCCTTTGTCTTGAAGATTGGATTGAGGAAGCTGACACCTGCCTTTTGTGTCAGAACCTGACAGATGAAGAGACTGAGGGACTAGCTTTGGCTCATGTTCTGATCCTGTTTATTCTTAACCTATGAAATGAATGTGTTGGCAAATGTTCTGTTCTTTTAAACCTAATAATGAGGGGGCATAGAGGCTGCTTGCCTTCTCTGACAGGCCATAACTGAAAAACTGCAACTTGCTCTTCCAGCAGCTGATGTGTTGTCGACACTAGTGGAAATATAGAGCTAGATGTCACAATCCTGTAAAGAATTTTAACAAAATGTGGAGTACTACTGTACATCTTTGAGTTCCATCTGTACAGGTCAAAGGTAATTGCTAAATCACCTCTCCTCTAGACTTGTGCTCTCACTAGAAAATGGGAAAGCCAAAAATCCAGTAGTTAATGTGCCCAAGAAGGTTGTGTATCTTCAGCTAGCACATATTGTTGACGTGACTGATTTTCAGACCCCAGTTCAAAGCTCATGATGAGTTATAGTCCCACACCCAGATGACAGCAACATCCTCTCTGGATGTTATTGAGGATACTCTGTCAGATTTAGAATTAGGCGGTGTTCAGACTGAAAACAGCCCTGTGTTAAAACAATGCAGGGAGCTGCATTGGTGGGTGTGTGTAGTTTAAAGTACCAGTGAAACAATTAAATACAATCCAGGAAGTGGAGTTGGAGCAACAGATTAATGCCTTTAAAGGCTAATCAGGTGCCAAAACACAGCACAGCGGTTTGTCATACTCAGACGTGATTTTACAGTCAACACACTGCCGCTATTCAAATGAATGAGAGGGCTGCGTTTTTTCACCCAGAGCTAATGTCAGCTTGAACGCCCACTTAGTTGGATAATTGGTAGTGGCGACAGTGACATGGAATGTACACCTGTTTCTGGATGTAACATTACAAAACATTACAAAAGTGAAAGCTCATATTGGCCAGTTTGGGGCGAATAAATACAAATGGTCCAGTGGTCAAACTGACAAAAAATTTGCTCTGCTTCCTGTCTGAACACACCATTTAGAGGTGTTGGTTTTTGGACAGAGCCGGCCTAGCTGTTTCCCCCGGCTTCCAATCTTGAGTCTCTGAGTTAAGCCGATTGGCTGTAGGCTCTAGCTTCATACTTAAAACACAGATATTAGAGTGGTATCATTCTTGTCATTTAATTCTTGGCGAAAAAGTGAATAATCACAATGTCAAACTATTCCTTTAATTGGATGTCCTCTGGCCTCTGCAATGCTGCAAAGTAAAAAAAAGACTGCCTCTAGTCTTCATTTCTGTACAGTTAAGTCCAAACCAGAGATAAGCACTCAAGTTAGCAAACTTTAATGTGGTATCAGATACATACCTGGTTGTTCCAGTGGTAATAAAGATGACCCGTCCAGGCAGTGAAGTACTCCACAGTCTCCATGGTGACCATGGCCATCAAGGGTCTGTGCGAACAGCAGATCTCATCTGTAAAAGGTTCCAGCACTACCTTTAAAGCAGCATTTTCCTTGAACATATTGAGTAAGTATCCTGAGATAATGATGAGTTTATCTTTCTCAATAGTAGTTAATCTCCCTCAGGTCCTGGAAACTTCAAAATAAAACGTTTAAATGGTCTGTATTGTTGAGGAGAAAAAAGAAAGTAGTAACCACCACCACAGAAAACATAGCAGAGTTTGAGGAGGGCCTGTTATGCTTTTGAAACATGTTGCATACAGAGGACATGTTTACTTATGCTTTTTTGTGTTGCCACATTTAATAACCTTGATCATCTTCTCCAAATAATTTCTTTTTGGCAAAATGTAAGAAGAAGAATCCGTGCAACCTTCTGCAATTCTCTGTTAGTTGAAGAAAATCAGTCCATTACAAGCTTTGTTAAGACTTTAGACATGTTGTTCAGATGTTTAAGTCTCATGATCCACCTTCTGTCACTCATCCCCACCTTCCCTTTTGTGTCTGGTGTGTCTGTCTTCACCTCTTTCTTTCAAGAGATGTTTGGTTCCTCCCTATCTCTTCTTTGGTAAGTCGTGTTGAACTGGTTTTATGGTTGTTACAGCAACCCATTTATGATCGGGTAGAGGGGCGTTTACACACCCAAATATAAACCCATAAATATCTTACATAAATAAATACATTTGAACAACTGAACTCCCTTTTACCCACTTCCCGCTTGTTGTTACCCTCCTGGAACTATTAATTGGTGTTCGAGCCCCTCGGGGAATTCTTTTGCCTGACACCCTGGGAGAAAGAGAACAGTCAGAGATAAGTTTGTGCATGACACAGGCAGATTTCAATTTACTATTACAATTTGCTTAGCATGACCCTTACATTATACTCCTCAATTAACAAATACTTTGCTACTATTGAGTCATAAATCAATGTGTGTTATTTGCTTGTTCAAAGGTGAATGATGAGGTGGAACAGCTCAGCGTCCTTGCTGTGAAACACCAGACTCAAGCGAACTGTAATACACAAACAATCAATCAATAAATACCACACGTGTGTTTATTTAACCCATGTACTAATATATGCTAATCTGTGCATCAATTATCCATTTTCATCTAGTAACACTATTTAACTAGAGATCCAGTAAAGGTGACCTGTTGTTACACCAATACAGCTTTAATATGTGTTTTGGGTTAGGGTTAGATATGTGATTTCACTTTAGTTTATGGTACAGTTTTGCTGTAATGTGTTGTAAATTACCCTCTAAGAAAGTCTAATAAAGGACTAACAGTGTAACCTGACGCACCAGATGGTTTGTTACACAGAATCGTCTGAGCAGTCATCCACGAAAACTGTTTGGAAAAAGGCAGGTACTTTCAAAAAATACTTGGCAGGTGATTGGATGAACCGTCTATCACCGTCTTATCTTGCAAAGCAGCTGGATTCGCGATGCTGATTGGTCCAAACCACTGGTGGTTTGGATACAAGCGCATAACTTGAAGCCTGACAAGATGGATTCTTGTGTGATCTTGTGATATCATGATCTCGCGAATCCAGCTGCCTCGCAAGGTAACCAACCGTGGGAAATAAAGATGCGATGTTCTGGCAGCTTCCATAATGTTAGCGGGGTTAGTGACACGGCATCAAATGGTCTGATGTCTGTCACCTGCAGCATTTGTTACTAAACTACAGTGCACGGGACCAGCTGAAAAAGGTGTTGGTATGTTTCAAGTAGCAGATATGCGATTTCACTTTAGTTTATAGTACAGTTCTGTTGTAATGTGTCACAGATTATCCTCTAAGAAAGTCTAATAAGGGTCTAACAGTGGGAAATAAAGATGCAGTATCCTGGTAGCTTCCATAGCCTAATGTTACTGGGTTTGGATAGTGACATGGCATTAAATGGTCTGATGTCTTAACTGGTATGGGAGTTGAGTGGTGAGTAAGCAAGTATTACTATAGGCTATGTATGTTACTACCTACAAACTCCACGGGACTCGGGAGAACATCCAGGCCATGACGAACGTGTGAATTAGTGACCAGATGTGACCCAATGTGGTATGACTTTGGTTTGCGGTACAGTTTTCTTCTAATGAGCAACAAATGACCCTTTAAGAAAGTGAAACTATGTTCAATAAAGGCCAAATAAATAAATCGTCCTCTGAGCTCTCAGTGTTTTGTCTGACTATTATAAATACTCTGCCCTATATAGTATGGCATTAAATTTGTCTATAATATAGCACTAAATTCATCTAATGTGTTGTCTATTAGGATCTCCTATTTGGTTTCTAATTACTCTTGGTTTCTTGTAAAATGGTGTCTAGGTATAGTATATTTTGGGTCTAATATGGCATTAAATGCGGTTTAGGTGTAAGGTGTCTAATTAGGGTATAACTGTGTTAGTTTATTATCTAATGAAGAACATATTATTTCTAGTTTTTGTCTAATTTTATACAAAGTAAGGCTTATTACGTCTTATTAGTGTACCGTAAAATAAAGTGAGACCAATATGGCTTGCAATTTTCTATATTTTTCTTATTGTCAACAAATCACATGTGCAGAGCACAATTACTTACTAAATACACAATTACTTATGCTAGCCAGATAAACACATTCTGGGCCTGCACTGAGTAAATATTGGTAGTTTCATAACAGCAGGAAGCGAAGAGGGGAGCTTCAATTAAAATCACTGTCTGGGGCCACCAGACTGTCAGGGCCGGCCCTGGAATGACCATGTAGGTTGCTGAAAGCTTCTGCATGAGATACATGTTGGTACTTACTGTAACATCGAGAGGCACTTGGAGCTCAAAAGCAGAAAGGATGAAGCCTGAAAACTGGACCCTGACACCTCATGCTTCAACCCCCCCAACTCACAGAGGAGGTGGAGGAGGACAAGGAGGTGGTAGATGTTTGTATGCCAGGCATCGGGCCATGCGTGTTTGAACCTTTGGAAGCAAAAAGAGCTGCCGATAAAATGATGGTGATGTTGATGTAAACTGACAGCTCCCACACACACACACCTACGCACCTCTGACCCATGTTTCTGCTTCTTCTATTGAGCTTGATGGACCAATTTGGACTCTTTACAGAAAGAGAAAAGGGCAGACATATATTTGGCATGCAACATATAACAGAAGAATGGACCAAGAAAGTAACATGGGAAAAAACTTTAAATCATTAAAATGATTAACAAAAAGTTGGCAGTGGTTTTCATTTTTTGGTGGTGGTGATTTGTTGTTTTGTGCTTTTTTGTATCAGTCTAGTCGAAAAAGTAAAAATGATGCAACTTGTGACACAATATACATGTTTTAAAATATTTTCAAGTTTAGCTAATCAATGTTATTGGTGTTAAATTTAGTTCACCTGCATTATCAATAAAATGACACAGTTCTATTGTCAGTTGCTTAATTTCTCTAAATCATTTATGTATTCCTCTCCTTCCTGTTGACATGTTTTGCACCATATTAATTCTTTCCTTTATGACTTCCATCTGATCTCTGCACACTCTGCTGAATCATCCTGAAAGAACTTTGACTTCTGCTATTCAAGATGAAAACCCTTTGATTGGATGCCAGAGGAACTGACCAGTTTATTCTAGGAAATAAAAAAAAAAGAAAATTCTGAGAACTAAAAAGAAAACTTCACCTGCTTCACCTGCTTTTAATTTATGAACATCACCGGTCTACTTTTAACATAACAGTGTTAAAAGTATCAACTGTATCTTCTTTTCTTATCACTGTGTGGGGAGACAAGAGGAGCCTACATATAACAAAAAACCTCAAAACACAACAAAAGCTATTCATAAAACAGATTCACCCAAAACATGGCCTGTGAGCTGAACCAGGTCTATCTGACAGATTTGGTGGATAGGATGGTGACACCCACTCCACAGGTGGCAGGATGAAAGCAACAGCAGCATGTGGGTGTAACTTAGAGTTGTTGCTTCGTGTATTGTAAGCCTTTGTTCTTCATTGTATTAAAGGTGCAGTATGTAGAATTTAGTGGCATTCAGTGTGAACAGAATTGTCAGAAATGGAATATAATTTGTGCATAACTATGTTTTAATTAGTGGATAGTCACCTGAAAATAAGAATTGTTGTGTTTTTGTTGCCTTTGAATAAGCCCTTTATATCTACATTGGGAGTGGTCCTCTTCAATGGAGGCCGCCATGTTGCACCACCATGTTTCTACAGTAGCCCAGAATGGACAAACCAAACACTGGCTCTAGAGAGGGCCTTTTGCGTTTTTCATGAGTTTTGCGGACACTGTAGGTTCTCCTACATGTTTGGAAGGGGAGGGGTATTCAGTTGGTTGCAATCTGCAACCTCACTTCTGGGTGCCACTAAATCCTATACTGGTCCTTTAAAAGTTATAGTCCTGTACCCTGGACCCCAGCTTCATGAACACCCCTCCAAAAAAAACACCAGGTTAGCAGACATGCACTCACAGAGACAAAATTAAAAATCCAGATTTTAATCAGTGTTGGAGGTGATATTTTTGCAAGCTGTAGAGAGAAGTTGTTTACACAAAAACAGAATTTGCTCAATTATTCACTTTTAATTTGGCAAGAAATTTAAATTAGTCCAAAGTCTGCCGTTATTCTGCTGCACTGCCCTTGATGTGTCTCCTCCTGCTTAAGTTTCTGAGAAGCCCCAGTAATTAACAAGGTGGGAAACCTTGCCAACGGATTTATGTTAATGAATGAGAACCACCCCATCATGTTGTTCTAAGCAGCTATGAGCCCAAGTTTAGGACAATCTCAGAGTTTCATGATTGGACTTTGTGTGAACTTTATTTTCATTTAAAATTAAGGCCTTGTGTTTGTGTACACTCCTTTAGAGATCTTCTATATTATTCCTTCAGGGGTCCACATAAAAAGATGCAGTTTATATTTATGTATGGTGTATATGTGCATTTATTATAATTTACCATATAGGCGACATTCTACCTTAGACCCCTCCCCATTTACAAGCAGTATATAATATTTTTTTTCAGAGTTTGCTCAGAAACAGGTCTATCTGACAGATCTGGTGGATAGGATGGTGTCACCCACCCCACAGGTGGCAGGATGAAAGCAACAACAGCATTGTCACTACCCGGCCTGCACCTGCTGCCTGATCAGTTCTGCACATGTGTGCACATGTGCGAGCAGGTCCGCCATCTTAGACAGCAAGGTATGGGAACAGCACTTGGACATATCACACCCAGAACTGCAGTAAAACCAACAATTTGTTAAGTTTAGTTATAATTATGATTACATTTGCTAATGATTATTTTGGACAGGAGTGCATTGTTGCTGTTGACACTTTCATGCCCATAAAGCTCTTTTGAATTGAACTGAATTGAAATGAACTATTTTTTACTATTTACTATACTTAAAAAAATGCTGGTTTACTGCAGTTCTGGTTGTGGTTTGTCCAAGTGGTGTTGCCGTACATAGCTGTCCAAGATGGCGGACCCACTTGTGCATGCGCGTGCATGTGCAGAACGGATCAGGCAGGCGGTGCGGATCGGGTAGTCACAAGCATGTGGGTGTAACTTAGAGTTATTACTTTGTGTTTTATAAACCATTATTCTTTACTGTATTAAAAGGGATAGTCCTGTACTCTGGACACAAGCCTCATGCACAAACACTCCCCCCCAGAAAAACACCAGGTTAAATTAAAAATCCAGATTTTAATCAGTGTTGGAGGTGATATTTTTGCAAGCTGTAGAGAGAAGTTGTTTACACAAAAACAGAATTTGCTCAATTATTCACTTTTAATTTGGCAAGAAATTTAAATTAGTCCAAAGTCTGCCGTTATTCTGCTGCACTGCCCTTGATGTGTCTCCTCCTGCTTAAGTTTCTGAGAAGCCCCAGTAATTAACAAGGTGGGAAACCTTGCCAACGGATTTATGTTAATGAATGAGAACCACCCCATCATGTTGTTCGACGCCGCTATGAGCCCAAGTTTAGGACAATCTCAGAGTTTCATGATTGAACTTTGTGTGAACTTTATTTTCATTAAAACTTAAGGCCTTGTGTTTGTGTTCACTCTTTAATAGCTTTAGAGCTATTATAATTTATCATATAGTTGACATTCTACTTTAGACCCCTCCCCATTTACAAGCAGTATATAAAAATTTTCAGATTTTGTTATCTTCACATGGAGGCAAGCCAGTTGTTTCCGCCTGTTTCCAGTCTTTATGCTAAGCTCAGCTAACTGGCTGCTGGCTATAGCTTCATATTGAATGGACAAATATGAATAAGTATTATTGAATAATATTCCCCAAAATGACAAACTATTCCTTTAAGAAAACCCTAACCTAAAAGAAGAAATCACCTTTCTTCTCAATATGAAGAAGAGGGTTTTCCATGGTAGGACTTTGGACAAGATAAGGCCGTGCTGAGCGAATTGAAGATGTCTTTGGCAGGCAGTAGTGGAAGAAGTAGTCAGATCCTTTACTCAAGTAAAATTACCAATACAGCAATATAAAAATATTCAATTACAAGTAAAAGTCCTGCATGAAAAATCCTACTTAAGTAAAAGTACATAAGTATCAGCAGCAAAATGTAGTTAAAGTATTAAAGTAACTGTTACTCATTTCATCCCTCTGACTGATATATTATTATGTATGACATCATTAGATTATTAATACTGAAGCATCAGTGTTAGAGCAGCATGTTACTGTTGTAGCTGCTGGAGGTGGAGCTAGTTTGAACTACTTTATATACAGTTAGTTAGTTTAGTCCAGTGGTTCCCAACCCAGGGGTCAGGCCCCTCCAAAGGGTAACCAGTTAAATCAGAGGGGTCATGAGATGATAAATGGGAGAGGAAAAAAGAAAAAACAAAGTTCTGATACACAAATCTGTTTTCAGTTTTTGGACTTTTTCTCTAATTGATTATTGGTGAAATATTGAATCATTTGAACATTTATTGAAATGAAACCATGTGAGAAGTTTAGAGGGAAAAATCACTATTTGGTGGATCTGTTAACACCTCATAAACATCTGAAATGTGACCCCAACTACACACTGCTTTTTGTAAGACATCAAAAGCCAAAAAGGTTGGAAACCACTGGTTTCATCTTTAATAATGTGTTGTATTTTAAAAGCTTGTTATATTATCTATTGTGTCAAATCTTCATCTGAAAAGTAACTAAAGCTGTCAAATAAATGAAGTGGAATAGAAAGTACAATATTTCCCTTTGAAATGCAGTGGAGTGGAAGTATAAAGTGGCATAAAATGGAAATACACAAGTAAAGTACAAGTACCTCAAAATTGTACTTAAGTACAGTACTCGAGTAAATGTACTTAGTTACTTTCCATCACTTTTGGCAGGACTGACAAAATTCTGCAGAAAAAGAAGGTAGAAGGTTTGTGGCACCGACATCTCATTTAATCAACTCTTTTAAGAAGTTTACCCCTCAGAATGAACAACTGAAGTACTCATATACTGCCATGACCTGGAATTGCAGTACTTCATTATGAGCGGACTGTAAGTACACTTTGTGGCCTGTTCATAATGAGAGCATGTTTCAAAAATTAAGATAATCAGAGTTTGGGAGTCTATATTTAGGGTTTAATAATCTGTGCTCTCAGAGGTAAGAACAGTACATTTTGGTTTAACAATACACAACCTCAAGTATCTATTTCCTGAAATAACCAGACTTTGTGAAGTACTATTCAAGTCGAACCAAAAAACAAGGATCTTGAGCTACACAGAGTGAAAAGTATAATGGTGCACATTTAACATCAGCTTCTCTTGTGACTCAGTTCAGATGATATTTTGACTGAGCAAATTTGCTCAAGCAATTTTGTTTATCCACAAGAGAATTCATAATGTACTTCTCAAGATACTGCAAGGGACAGGATACAAAATGATCAAACCTCTGCTGGGTGTGTACATCTGTAAACAATCGCTGTGTCCTTATGGCTGCATTGACTCTAAGATCCTGCAAAAGACAAAACTAGAAAAGAAGGCAGGGCTATTGTAATCTCAACACACCTTGATACATGCTAAATCTTAATTTAACTGGTTCGAACCATAATCTATTGACAATTATTTTCAACTTTTCATTGCTTGGGAAATTTGGAATGAATTGTCCTGAAAGCTCAGGTTTAAATCAACAATTCTAATACAAACCAGCCATGAGTTCTCATACTTATATCCTGTATTGTATCCTGTAGTTTATGACTCCTTTAGGACAGAAACCCCCCCCATGTGATGCCTTGATGGCATAGTTTGCATAGGAAGTGCAAATATTTTCTCTCCAGATAACATAATCGTAGCTGGATTTTCACCTCACAGAAACAAATGTGGGATTTCTGCTCCTGGTTCCTTCTATGTGGAGTCTCCTCATGTTTGTGTTGATCTACTTTAAAGGGGACAAAGCATGCTTTTTGTAATTTTCTGTTATTTTTATACTGTTATGATGTCAGATGTCTATGTTAAACATAGTTAAAGGTCAAAAACTTGAGGTGAATGTATGTAAAAATGCTCCCTGGAAGTAAAAAGCCAAGGGGCCCCTCAGTTTACCCTCCTCCCACTTCTTTCTTCTTTCTTTTTAAGTCGCGAATGACTGTATACCCTCAAATGCCCCTATGTTGCAACACTTACAGTTAAAAGATGCAGGTTTTCTGTGAATCACAGAGAACCTGCTGCATCTTGTTTATGTTCATGTCAACAGCAACAGTGAACACAACAGTTGTGAGTGCTGTGCCAAAGCTTTGGGTCCATCCTGTAAGTCCTGTTTGAGCCGAGCCCCGCATATTTTTTGTCCTTAAAACTGGTATTTTAATATAACAGAGTGGAACTTAACGTGGAGCAACGGGGGGAGGGGGACAAATATGGTGCTGCACATAACAAGACACATACAGTAAAGTATGCAGTAAAGTTTCCAGGTTTTCATGCTTTTCTCCACATTTCAGCACAGATATAATGAAAACTGCAGAGAGCAAAAAAAGCCCCAAATTCCGTGGCTTTAATTAACAGAGATGTGTACACAGAGCTCTCCACAATCACAAACCAACTTCCATGTATTTTCCTTCTTTTACTTCTCTAGTATTTCACATCTATAACATAATCTACTGAAATGTCCATCAGAATAGGCTACAGCTATTGAAGTGACTCAGGCAGGTCTGAAATGTGTTAAATTAATGTCTGAATCTTACAATAATGTCTTCCAGGTGTCACCGAACGTATCCAGGATTTTGCAGAAACATCAGTACTGATGTTCTGTTTGCTGTCCACAGCTGGTTGTGTGTCAGATTCTTTCCTTTGAGTTTATTAAATACCTGCAGCATCACGCAGCAGCTGAAACAAAGGATCGGTCAGGATGTGAAGTTAATTAATGTTCTGTATTCTGCTATCCATCACCACCACTGACTGTATGTAAAGAAGTCAGCTGTTACACACAGATTCCAGCTTTATAAGGTGGAATTGTTTATAGTAAAGCAGCTTTTATGGATCAATCCTGAGCTGTCAAGATATTTATTTTAAGTAGCGTAGCAAATAACTCCAATCTAAGAAATTAATTTGTGCATCTGTTTTTTGTTGTTGTTATTTTTTTTTTTCTTTCCTGTTGATTGTCTTGTGATCCCTCAGATTCAGCTTGTGACTTTTTAGGGGATCCCGACCCCCAGGTTGGGAACAACTGGACTAGGACCTTCAGTATATACACTATGACAGTTTAGTGTGCCCTACAGGACTCTCTAGGATTCTTAATAAAAAAAGCAACAACATAAATACTGTCAGTTTGAATTTAACAAGCTTGATGAAATCTTAATAAGTCCGTTTTAAAAAGGGAAAGAAATACAGACAAGCTTTAAACACTAACACTGCTACAAGAATAAAGCAGATATTTTCATTTTTATGTTGCCTCATTTCCCAAATGTTTCTCAATCTTTTCTCTAGAGCTTGTTTGAGAATCATAAGACCCCACATTGTATTGTCTGTTGCTACTGTATCATCCAATATGACACTTTCAGCAGCATTTACATTGCTGATTACACCCTCTTATTATATTCCCATTATGCTGCATTATGGGCTTTGCAACAGCACAATGGTCCTAACTCCTTGCCAGGTACGAGCTGGTACACTGAAGCACACACCCAAATATACTCAGATACTGTCACCAACTCTCTATCACACCTCCTTTCTTCATTTCTCCCCTGATATGTCTTTTGTTCGATACCTGATATGAACCCCTCTAGCTCCTGTTTGGCACAGGCAAAGACCCACCCACTGGTTCAACCCTGCATTATATTGCTGCAACCTCTTCTCCATTTTTTTTTTTTTCCTCTACCCTTTTTTGAAATCTCAGCCAGTCATCCAGCTGCACATCAGCCTCAGTTTTTCTGTCAGTGCTTAAGTTTTGCAGCCGTTGCTCCTGGCTGGATTTTTTTCCCCCAGCTCTCCAACCTTGTCTCTGGCTCCAGACCTTCAGGCACTGGTCAGGCCAACCAACCCTCCAGTCCTAGCACCAAAGCTCAGTTAGGTTTATTCCCAGCTATAACCATACCACCCAGTCCAAGCTCGCAAGCACGTTTCAAGGCTTGGCCTGTGAGTGTGAGTGTGTGTCACTCCCCTCCCCTAAGCACAGGTGGACTTGTAGGGAACGCTGCCAAATACTTTTGGTTTAGAAGGAGGGAGGGGTGTTGGCTGAGGCTGGTGGGTGTAGCAGTTTTTGTTTTGTTGTGTTTCTTAGATAACCGTTTTGTAGAACGGTACCTTTTCACTCCCCCAAATCACTGACACACCTTCAGAGCAAATTTGAGCTTCTCGTGTCTCTATCTCACCCGCTCTCACTTTCACAAGTCTGCTGCCAGTGCGGAGACAGTGTTGAGTTTCCTGACAAGGACTGAGTGCACGAGAAAGGAACTGAAATCAAAACGTCACTTCTTAAAAGGTCAGTAACATCTCACTGTCTCTTTCATTCTCATTTCTTTTCTGTTTTTTTTAAATTTCATAGCAATACTATTCCTCATATCCTCCTCCAAAAAAGTCATAATGAGTGGTTCATAGTTTCTGTGTTGTGGCAAAATTTCAAAGCATGCAAGAGCTGTCTGCTACCTACTGAGTGCCAGAATCAACATAAAGGATGGCTGACCTTTTGTAGAATCGGGTTCCTTTGTGTTCCCATTTTAAGTTGCAAATTGCTCCACGTCTCAAAACTTTTTATAACAGGACATGCAGTTAAAAAGGGATGTCAGTTATTCTCAGAAGCTGTCCAGAAACTTTCCTGCGTGTATCTGTGTGCAACAGATGTGCACTCAGTGAAAGCCTCCCCCTTCACATAACAGCCACACACTGAGGAGGAAGCAAGTGAAAGCATGACAAAGCTGGAACACATTGAAAGACTGATATCATCTTTTCTTTTACTTGTTATTGAAGCCGCAGCGTGTATAACTACATGATGAATTATTGTGCATTATTTCTACCCCCAATATCATTTATTTTCATTTTCATCCTCACACTTCTGTCATCAAGACCAAGCGCGAGTGGTAGTAAAATTAAAATATAATGTATGGTATTTCACGTTTCTAATTGACATGGCAGTGATAAGCTAAGCGGGCAGGATGACATCTGTCCTCCAGGAATTCATCTTGAAACACACTTTCATTCTCAGATGAGACGTTTATTATCATGCGCGCAGATGTAATCTGTTTTCTTAACTCCATATTCTGTTTCTCGGCGCAACAGATGTGGGGGCAGAGGTGTGACATTCAAAATTATTTCACTCTTCCTGTCTGTGACCCCTCAATCGAATAGCGTGACTAACTGTTAACCTTTAACATAATGTTCAAAGGTGTTAATATATCACACTCACTGATCAATCAGATACTGATCTTGCGTCATTCTCTCTCCGAATCCGAGATATTATTCTGTAACTGAACCATTAGTAGAATCAATTGTGTCAGAATTTGTAATTGTGTCAAGTGTCCTACATTTTTCCTGTTAGCGAGAATGACATTGTTTTAACTGAAGAGGTTTCGGTGGTTAATGGAAACTGTTCTGTGAATGATTATACATTTAAAATTGTATATAAACTAGATGCAGTTGCTCATAAATCACTCAGTTTCTAGTTGTGGTTCGAAAATGCAAATAATCTTTAGTTGAATCACATTAATGACAAGTAATTCAGACGCAAACACATGATTGATGATTCATAAAAGATGTCTTTTACTTCAAGTGTACTCTTAACTTGCAAAACAGACGTGCTTTACCCTCAAATGTTTATTAGCCTTCATCATTAATGAAAAAAGCAAGCAGCATCTACAGTACAGAGCTCTCTTCCTGTCACAGAGGGGGTTAGATAGGGATAAAGTTAAGTACCACACCTACTCCAGTCACACACCATAACTAGAGCCTTCTGTCTGTCTTTATCTTTCTCCAGGATTATCTGAATTGAACCTGATCCATGCTGGTCTTTTGTAATAAGGCCTCTCTTACATCAGTGTGGTTAACAAATATTACCCGAGGCAGATTTCATTCATGTTTGTACAATCTCACCTATAGCATACAGGATACGATAAGCCGACATTCAACTAACTCTATAAGGAAATTGACCTTTTATTACGCACAAAAATGAATCGCATGTAAAGTACCTGATTGAGAGAAAGAGAGACTTAAGCGTAGTGGATGAATGTGTCAAGCGATTGAGAATGTGGCTTCATAATTGCAAAATGATGCAACGTGTTCATTACGAGACTGACAGAGTGAATGAGTCCACACGCCTTCTTCCCACCTGACAGTGTGTGGGCATGCCCATGTAACAGCATTTACACAGGGATACACAATCTGATTTTAACCTCCTATGACACACATGTCATCTTGTCACAGTTGTCTAAAATCAGCTTTAGTGTTTTCAAATCCTGCTCAGACAATCTCTGCCACAAAATGTCACCCAATCACCGAGGTGTCGTGAGGACATATGCGGTGTACCCTCTAAAACCCAGCTTGCATTCAGGTTGAGGGTGTTTGTGTGTCTACAATGGCCGAGTAGCCATTTGTGCGTGTTTATGTGTGCGTGCCCGCCCTCCTCCGTAGGACTGAGGTCCAGGTTTTGTTGTGTGGAGTTGGGCTGGGTGAGTAAGCCGCCCCTCACAGATGAATAGAGGATGGGAGGAGGCTTGAAGAGGCTGCCGTGGGTGGGAGGCCCGAGCCCTGCCAAAAAAGCTCCTTCTGTGGGATTTGTGTACTTTTGCGCTCCTCACGAAACACAGCGCCTGGCTCAAACGACAAAGCAGTCAGGGAGGCAGGCGCTCGCACTCCCAGAGGTCGGCTCGATCGCACCCTCTCTGCTTTTCAAGCTATATTCTTCCTTTGCATTTACAATTTCTCAATTTCCACCATTCTCCTCCTCTCCTCCTCCCTCTCTTTCGCTGCTGCTGCTGCTGCTTGTCTTCACTTTTCAGCATTTCCCGTTAACAAAGTGACTGATTATGTTCACACACTTTAACAACTAGGTCACCTGGAAGCACATCAGGCCCCAAACTAACTCTTTAGCTTCCACCTTAACACAAAGCACACAGCACAACTAAATGCCATTTGCAATATTAGAAATTAGCTTAAAACAAGATTTGCATGGCAATCCCTGCAAAAAATTAAATATTCACATCAGTACATAACATTATTTTTGAAGTATTGTTTATTTTAAAGACTTACCTAATTGCAGTGTTTTATTTGATTCTCTTTCGTATTGAGTCACCTCTGATAGCACTATATATCAGAGTGGAAATGTGTCTTGCAGCGGTTTCTATATTCCTTAGCAGGGTCACAGTCATCAGAGAAATATTTATTTGTCATACATTTCAACATCTGAAATGTCAGTGTCAGCCACAGTTTGTAATGTGGTTGTTCAACAAAGCATTTCACATACAAATTTGTGGGTGTTTCCTGAATGTTACCTAGATTATAGACAACAGGCCCCCTGTAACCACTGGCAACCCACCTTAGTGACAAATGCAAAGAGACATGATTCCCAGCTTGGCAATCAGGCAAAAAATGATGACCTTGTAAGTTAGAAAACGAAAGCTCTACTTAATGGTAAAGAGCTCGCATGTCATTCAGCATTAGGGAGTTAAATGAAGAAGAGAAGAAAGGGAGAAAAAAAAACAGAGCACAATTTCATAATGTCTAAAAGAAAGATCTGGGTTGAATAAGTGGGTCCACCCACCTGTGTGTGAGAGGCAGCGAGAGAGAAAGCAGGGCTGGATGGCAGTTTTAGAGACATGAGTGTGTGGGTTAGGCTAGCTGGCCTGCTTATGCTATCTAATCACTGGGAGAGAAAGGAGAGCAGCATGCCTTGATCCACCCACCCACCCCAGACAAACAGCAGTTAGCCTGCTAAGTACTATATGTGGTTGCCTGCAGCTCTGGGCCGTACATGAGGGAACGGAGATAAAATGTGACAGAGTCTGCAGGTAACACGCATTCAGCACAATCATGTCTCATTGTGTGCTGGGGGGAAGGATAGATGTGTCAGTCTAGAAGCTACTATGGGTCACGACTGCATGTGAAAGTGTGTGTGTGTGTGTGTGTGTGAGTGAGCGTACGCTTGTGTGTGTCATTAATGAACAAGTTGGTCCTAATCCAGTAGGTTTTCAGGTGGTAAGAAAATCGATGAGAGTTCACTGACTCATTTTTGTTTTTTTTTTAATTAGCTAAACTGGTCTTAACCTTAGGCTAATCTTTTAAAAACAAGTAGTGGATTCACTCATGAAACTGAGAAACAGGCTAGTTAACAAAAACATACATGTAGGTTCACATTTTCTTTGTCTCACCACTGTGTTGATTTCACTGCTTCTCTTTTGTCATTTGGCTGATTTCGGTGAGATACAGATTACTTACCTCTGTGATACCTGAGTGGGTGGGATGAGTTTGGGTGTGAGTCCAAGAATAGTTGACCTGCGCAACACACTTGTATATTTGTGAGCATGTGTTTGAATGTGGTCCGCCATCTCGTGCATGTGTGTGTGTGTGTGTGTGTGTGTGTGTCATGACAGGCATCTGTCTCCCCTGCCCTGCAGCCTGTCTGGTTTTAATTAGGAGGTGCCAGAGTGCCCTAGGGCTCTCCTGCTGACACACACACACACAAACATGCATACACACACACACTACCTGAGGGCAGACAGAGGCTGTCCCACCAAGGCTGGCCTCCTTCTCGTTATCACCATAAGGAGTTGTCCTCATTCACCCCACGACCCTCCCAACACACAGACGCGCTCACACACACAAATATTCACACCAAGCCAATCAAATGAACACAACACAATACAATACTGAGATACATTCAGAGGCAGAGGGAGGGTTGACTCCATGTACATTTTGTTTGCAGTTTTGGGTCCAGAATAAATTTCTATATTGTAGTGAGAACAAAAAACATCAAAAATGTCAAGAGTGGCCTTAAACATAAAGAATAATCATGTTTCATACTCGGCAAAACATCACCACAGACATTCTTGTTTTCCGTCATTGTGGTTCATGCAACATATTACAGCCGTCTGTGAAGCACTGTAACTCGCAGCTCTAAATATGCAGCTTGTGTACTTTACCTCCCTTCTGGCAAAGCTTCCAATACTGATTAGAATGTTTGAAAAAGAAGACAAAACATGAGAAAGTTAAAGCACAAACAGACAGGCCAGCAGAAAGTAAACGCCCTCACCTCATTCACCCGGATGGCATGCTCCAAGGTGAGTTCTAATGACCTCACTTGCAATGACAGATGGGTGTGTGAGTGTGTGCGAGCATGTCTGAGAGTTTGTCTTCGATTGAGCGAGGCAGAGTGAATTATTGCTTGTGTGAGTGTACAGTAGGTTTGCGCAGATTCCAGCCTCCCTTTGTGTTTGAGCAACACTGCATCTATGTGTGTGTGTGTGTGTGTGTGTGTATGTCCCTGTCCTTGGACTTCTGGAGGCAGGGGGTGTAGACTGCTGCATTGCTCTATCTCTGAACTTTGGGGGGATGACTGCCTCCCTTTCCTGCGTCTCTCCTCCACCAGGCCACACCTGGCTTTCCAGACACCAGGGTAAAGGGCACAAGCTGGGCTGGTTGTATTTGTCTGACTGTACAGTTATTAATCCAAGGAAGGGCAACTAAGTACTTCCGTAAACTCCTTTTCAATGTTATTTTTCTATGCAAACATTGCTACATCATTTTAAACCTGTTCTATACAGTGAGCTTTTCTAGTCAACAGCAATCTGAGATTTAGCTGAAACTCCACTTTGTTTTTGTTGTTAGAAGAATTGACAGAAACCATTTTAACAGTTTGAACATGTTATTTGTTAAGTAAACATTAACCAATTTTGTGGTCGATGTTGCAACTCCAATGCAATTACTGCACACTTATCAAAACAGTGTCAGAGGTGAATGCTCGGGAGCTATCAAGTCATTTTAAATTATGTCTTATTATCTAAATATGTATTATTAGCTGAATGAATGATAACGTCTATCACCGCTTTGATCCAGACTGAAAGATCACAACAATTATTGGATGGATTACTATGAAATTTTGTAGTGACATTCATGGTCCCTGTGACTTTGGTGAACCCCCAACTTTTAATGTAGCGCCACCAGCAGGTCAAAGCTTCCGCTTATCCTTTGAAATATCTCCACTTCTTTTGATGCAAAATTTTGTACAAACATTTATGGTTCTAAGAAGATGTATCATGATGACTTTGGAGATCCCCTGACATTTCCTCTAGCGCCATCATGAGGTTGACGTTTGTTGTTTTGAATGAAATTTCTCAGCAACTATCGGATGTTACACAAGCACATGCATGTTCCCATCAGGGTGAACTGTACCAACTAGCGCCATCATCAGGTCAAAATTCTTTAGTTCATGACCAAATACCTGCAAAACAATGACATTCTTGTCAGCCTCGGCTGCCATTTAGTGATAATTAGTGAATGCTAGCATGCTGGGGAACATGGTAAACGTTATACCTACGAAACATCAATACATTAGCATTGTCGTTGCAAGCATGTTAACATGCTGATGTTAGCATTTAGTGCATGGCTGTGTCTAAGTACAGCCTCACAGAGCCACAAGTGTGCTAGTCACACGTCCTGTTTTTTCTTTCCTAAATGTTCAGCTGATAACTGAACAGCTCAGTGATTTTGAAAGTAGTAACACACTATGCACAATAAACGAGAGGAGGTTTGAATATGGAATATGACTTGGGGCTTGTGGTTATGTGTGTATATGAGAATGCATACAGCCATGTGCCTGTGTAGGAAGGTGGATTATTCACACAACAGTGATAGGGTTGCTGCCTGACAGTCTAGCAGTCTGGAATCACTCAATGGAGCTTTTTACATTAAGCAAGAGAGGGTAAAAACCTTTTAGGTTTTAACGTTTTCTATGACTTAATAATATTAACAGTATTAAGTGATCAGCATCCAAGGCTAGAACGTCTTCACCTTCAGGGAACTGAATTTATAATAATGATGAGACTGTTAGTTAGTGTGTCCTTGTGTTCAACACACACATGCAACACTGATGCTCTATGATAAGTGGCTAAAGTGCTGCTGCAATTTGATGAGTTCTTACTTTTCTACGAGACGGAGAAAGATTAGATTTAAAACAAGTTTGTATTCTTATGATAGACTTCTGCTCACAGTGAGCCAAGCTGAGAACAGCATCAAAGTGTCCATGATCATCATGTAATGATGCTTCACACCCCATCCCCCCTCCAAAGTGCCAATCTGGTGCCCTGGTACGTGTATCTTGCTGGGCGCAGTAGGTGGCAGTAAACAGGTACGTTGACATGCCAGACAGACAAAACAGATGACTATTACTCAGCCCCTTGAATCCTCGTGTCTTGTGACTGTTGCACTCAGACCGAGAGACAAGACTTGTCATTTCTCGGTGTAAGCTTACACTCAGAGAGGATAGAA
Organism: Thunnus thynnus; assembly: GCF_963924715.1. NCBI lineage: Eukaryota > Metazoa > Chordata > Actinopteri > Scombriformes > Scombridae > Thunnus > Thunnus thynnus. The sequence goes on from NC_089535.1 coordinate 12,335,531, forward strand.
GGAGAGGAATGGAAAGGATCCAATGTTTAGCCTGATGATTATACAGCAGAAATATAGATTTGATCCTGAAACACCAAGATGCATTTTCTTGTTTTTCAGACAACAATAAAATTGATTTCATGTATTACAATAGCATAATCACAACATGAATCTGCCTTTCAGCCTTGCTACACTGTGATTAAATTAAACAGCCTGTTAATTGGCCCGAGACACTTGAAACTATACCATAAACTGAGCAGTGCATTTTACACAATGTGCAGTATAGCTACCCCATTAGACCACTGGTCTGTGTCAATCATGGCCTCTGACAGTTTGCAGTACAACAGCCTGCAGTTTCATTGAGTTTAGAACAAAGCAATCCACACAGGTACCACTTACAGTGTTGCTATGACGGCAGCGACGTGTTTAGAATAGATAGCCGATCCTATAGGATGGCAAATGTTGTTTTTCTGGCTGTCTGGCTGGCCTGTTAGCAGTTAGTGGCTAACCCTGTTTATATATACTAGATGCCAATGTGAGCTGGCCTCAGCTCTCACCCTCTACAAAACAGTGTAAACCACCAGGGCATGGGCTGCGGTTTGCTTTGGTCCATGTTTTCCCCAGGGGGAAGTGGGCATAGCAGTCTGATGTACACTCTGATGTCTACTTGTTTGTGTAGGTTAACTCGACACAATTTGACTGCTTTCACAGCCTGATTGTCGGTTAAGATTTATGGATGGTTAGAAATATTTTAGTAGATTGGAAGGTCCAGTAACCACTTAAAATAACAATGGCTCACTGCATATTCTACCTTTATGAATTAGATAAGCTATGATTTGCTCTTAATTGTATGTTAGATCATTAAATTTAGTTTTATCATCTGCACCACGACTTTGAATATTTTGAGGTCACACAAAAAAAGAAGTGTTTAAGAGGAAAATATATCACTCAGGCGGTGTGTGCTTCCTGCTGTAAGCGAGCTTAATTGAAAAAAAAAAAAAGTATTACAAATTATGTCATACAGGAAACCTTCCCTCACCCAATAGCTGTTTCAGATCCTATGAATGTACTATGTCATAGTAAAAAGTTTAGCCTGTCTGTGAAGGCAAAGGAAACACTCTTTCTCCCTTCATCTTCCTCTCTATATGTTTCTTGCTGTGCTACAAACACAGAAACACTTTGACCCAACGTAGGATGTGGCTTTGTAAGTCACTCTTCCTTGCCATTTAGTTTTGCTGCCATGAACTGTGTTGCTCTCTTTTTTTGCTTGCCACAAATTTTTGACGGTGAAAATCTCCCCAAAACAAGAAGCCTAACATGGTTCCTCGTCTATACATCCAATGTATATCTGATTTCTACACATTTCTGCGTAAACTTCCTCCTCCTCTACTCAGACCGAGGTGGTGGTGTGCTCACCAACTGTTCCCCTGCTTCAGCGCTTTCTGACTCAAAACAGGAGTCTAACGTTGGCCTTCTGCTCTCCGCAACCTGCTTTTTGAAACCTTGGTTACAAAAAGACGTTTTAACAAAAGAGAAAATAAGTAAGCGGTAACGTGGTATTTTAGAGCATCTGTGGTTTTAATTCTCTTTCACATGTAGTCAGCTTTTAAGCGATATTTCCTCTCAATCTAGCACCATTGACTGAATCAGTCGGTTTAATAGGATTCTGAACCCAGGGTGTGAATAAGAATTTACTGGGGCTGGGGGGGGGGAAATGCCCAGCGTGCCCAGTGTACCTTATCTCCTGTCTCTTACCCTACAGTTTCTCAAAGTTAAATTGGAATTTATTTTTTAGTGGAATTATATCAACAACAGGAAAAGAGAATAGCAGGACTCACTTTTTTTAACAGGTGTAAAAGAGAAACTAACAAGCTTTAAGTTGCAGTTGTGTTTCTGCTTGTGTATTACTACTTTTAGTCCTGTACATCTCCTCATCTCAGCTTGAGACAAACCAACAGAGGTGCACAAAATAGTTTCCCAACTTTTCTCTCTTTTTCTCTTTTCCTTTTTTTTTTTTTTTTTTTAACCCTCCCTCAGTCTCCCCAAACAACCCCTTTGAGTTTCTTTGCCCCGGTCCCTTTATACCAAAATCCACTCTAACACAACTAAAAATTCATTTTGTCTGACCTAAATCAGAGGGTGTCTGCGCCATGGGCTTATTACACAGTGCGCTTAAACTTGTGTTGTGGAGGAGGATGGGGTATTATTATCTTCCAGCTACCCACCCTGCTATAAAAACTAGTGGTGTGACATCTCCACAGCGCAGTGCTGCTGCCCTCCCTCCCTTCCTCTCACTCTCTAGCTCGTCCTACATGAGCCACACACAACAGTGAGCCTGACTCTAAACTCCACACTAGCCACTCTGCTACACAGACAGACCCAAGAATCACACTCTGCTCTCCTCTGCTGCTCTGCTTTTGCTTCCCTCCACTGGATATTCCACTCTGGGTGTTTTTTATTTTTTATTTTTATTTTTTATTTTTGTGAATGGGCATCCGTGGCCAGTGTGAGGAGCTTGTGAATGGACTGACTGCCTTAGCTGACTGATTGACAGACTGGCAAAGAGAGAGGCAGCTGTGTTTCCATTAAAAAAGGGCAATGCTGAGAGGTCAAGCAAGGATCCACAGAGCCTCTTGGTAGTCTGGAAATACAAAGACACGTGAGGGGAATCGAGAAACTGAAGGTACGGTAGGTGATGGTTGCTGAAAGCTGTGGAATGCAGGGGAACGTATCAAGACATGTGTGAATTTATGTGGATGCCAGAGTTTTGGAACATGCACATGGGTGTGTGTCTGTTCGTATATGTCCGTAATAATTTGTCACAGTGTTTCAGAGTGTGTTTGTGTGAGAACAAGCTCGCACTTGTGCGTTATGTTACAGTGTGCACACGTGCATCAGTTAGTGTACCTATTTATGTGAGGCTTAGCCTACTGCTTTAGATCATAAAGGCCTGACAAGGTGCAAACAGGTCAATAAAGTCACTCAATGACTCGTGTAATTATTTAGCTTGTGGTGTAAATATTGTGCTATAAAACGCTGGAAATAGCACGAGCGTTTATAGCATCACAGCACATCTTGGAAATGTTAAACATAGTAGTTTTAGTAGACTTAAGTATGTGTTTTGTCTCCAACAGTAATTACACATTTCAGTTTTTGATATTCCATATCTATATGTCACTCTCCTTTAATTCCAGGAGAAATGCTCAGGTAATTCAAAAAAAGTTAAAGGGGACATTTGGGAGTGTGGAGAAAAAAAAATTAAAAAACATGTTGTGGATTTAAGGCTGAGCTGTAAATTATTGTTTACAAGCAGCTTGTTGTCAGTCAGCTTATAGACCTCTTACCTCATGTAGTTACTAAATACCATGACCAATATTACAATTATATTTGTTTACCAGTTGTTTTTTATTCAGGCATTGCGATGTGTTTGTGCTCATGGCATTATTATTTATTCAAATGATTCACACAAATACATTTTTAAAAAAATGAAAAGAAAAAAAACCTAAAAATGCAGTATACCTGAATATGAAATAAAATACAGAGAATCTATCTACATGTAAAAATGTAACATAGAATCAGTGTATACTCTGTACTGTATTGTGCTGCTGATTTATCAAACAGTGGAACATTTATCTAGTCCTTTTATAAGAGTGGATGTGGTTACACACCCACTCAACAGACTCAAAAATAGCGACAGGTAATTTAATATAGATCACTGTCATACCAATGACATGTTTGCTTAATCACATATTGTAACTCTGATTATATCTCATTAGCTCCAGTCAGTACACCTGCTAGTGTGTAATAACTTTTGTTCTTCAAGGCAGAGTGCCCAGAAACTTTTACGTATTTGTTTTTTAATTATTTAAAATATATTATGGTAGCGAGTGGACCCTTTCTTTAAGGGCGCCATTTGTGGATGTTAGGAGAATTCAAATAAAGAAGCCTAGCAGCAATTTAATGGAGGCTAAATGATAAAACCGCAAAACACTCCTGCTTCAATGAGAAAAGGATGCTTTCTAATTTTACATTGTATCATCCTCGCCTCACTTGTGGTACTGAATACAACCTTCCTCTGTTCAATTGGTGGTCTTTATTCAGAGAAAAACAAAGACACAGAAAAAAAAAAAAGAAATAATCTGTCCTTTGTTTCACAGCGAAGGGTCTGGAAGCAACATTCTTAATCACTGAAGTGATATTCAGCAGTGAACCGTAAACTTTTGTTTACTTTGGGGTGAGAGAGATAATGGTGTGTAGCTGTGGGCCCCCCTGAAGGCTCAAGAGATGACACTTAGCGCAAAAAGGCTCTTGAAGGGGCAAAGTGGGTTAAATTGGCCTCCAGAGCTCTTAAGACCAGTCCAGTGTTTACTTATCATACTTCTAATAAATACAAATTCCACAGTAATTAAAGGCATAAATCAATGACCAGTTGCTAAAGTAATCTTAATGAATAATTAAATATAACAGTGAGTTGGTACACCTCTGTTGTTTAAAGAGTGGTTTGTTTTGCAAGATTTGCAGAAATTTGTTGAACTTGTGGGCTTATTTTCTACCAAAATGGTAATAATATTTATTTTAAGTCTTTCTATACTTACATTAAAAATGTATATGGCTGCACACTCATTTCCTTAAACCCTATTTGTTGTGCAGTGCAAATGTGGTATGAATGTGCACCAAACTCTGTAAAGTCCACATAAATAAGTTCCAAACAAGCCTCAACTTGTGCAGTTAAATGCTCACTTTTGGCTCTGACATTTCATCATTACTACACAGATAAATACACAATCCATGTTGTCTAAGCGGCATTATTATGTCCTGCTCACCACTGGAAGTGACAGCAATTAAGATAAAAATGTAAAACTCTCCCTATGCGACCTATAAGCTCCAGACAATCGTGCTCCATACATGAACTGCAGGCACTCATTTAAAAACGCCAACTGAGGAAGAGTCTCCTAGAGAAACAGGTGCACCGGTGTTACACTGGTGATAATGGACTAGCCTACACAGTAGGTCAAATGAATGTCTTCTCTTAATGAGGGGGTGAATTTTGGTTGTCAATACTATAAATTATTGGCCATGCAATTGTCCATCTGTGACAGTTGTTTAGCAGTTGTTTGCTATGGGCAGTTGGTGACAAGGGAAAACTTTGGCTGCTGGTGATTTAGCATGTGGGTCAGGTGGATGCACTGGCCTGACAGGGATAAACTAGGCTTTAGCTGTTGTAGCTTACAGGCCAAATGAGTGTCTGCCTGTGACAAGGGTTGAGATGGACATTAGCTGCTGATTTGTGGCCTGAGCGGTCAGGGATGGGGACAAGTTAGCTGCTCTACTCTGGACATAATGATGATACAGCTGCAACAGGGGGAAGAGGAACGAGAAAGGAAGAGGAGGAGGAGAAGAAGAAGAAGGAGGATGAGGAGAATGATTAGGAGGAGGAGGAGGAGGTGGTGGTGGTGGTGGTCAGAGCCCGGAAAGCAGATGAAGTTCTTGGGAGGAAGACGACATTGAATGGAGGTGACACATAATTTGGGGTGGGAGTGCTGAGTTGAAAGTGTTAGTGACTAAGTGAAGCATGAGAGGAGACGTGGCCGGTACAGGCAGCCGGAAGGAGAGACAGAAAGAAAGGCAAGACTGTACATTAGAGGTCAGTTTGATAATTGAGTTGATACTGCTGTCAGTGTGAAGCAGTATGATGCTTGTGTGATAAACAGAAGTAGATGCTACAGCTGATGACTGCAACAAAATATGACTTTCACTATTTATTTTTTTTCAGTACTGGCAGGTTGTTACAGGCTGACAACCATTTATTGGGTCCATAAAAAAAACTTTCTCTTTCCATGACTCTGCTTGGAGAGTACGATGGAGCGAAATGACTTGAACAGTAATTATCAGAGCCCTTTCACAAGGCGTCCCCACCCTGGCTGCTCTTGTGGGTCGGGGGTGGAGGTGGGGGGGTGGGGGGGGGGGCGTGGTGGGGGGTGTAAAGGGTTAAGGCTGTTTGGCTGATGAAATGTCGCTCCAGGACCTTGTGGTGGGAAAGCTGTGCCCTCCTCCCCTCCCTGTCTATGTGGCACATCCTCTTTAGATCCTCTCCACATTGTAATTAGGGGCCGGCCGCTAAGAGCTAGCGCTAGCTAGTGGCAGGCAAACAGTGGGAACAGAGGGGAGTGGTGCTCGCTGGGGCACCAAGAGAACAAACAGCAACAGCAGCACGTGGCCCATAGTTCCAAGAGTGGGTGGGATGGATCGAGAGCAAACGAATGACAGTGGGTTCGCCAAGCCCTCCCAGTCAGACTTGCTCTCTTTCTCTCCCTCTTATCCACTCGGTGTTGTGCCAAGCTCTGCACTATTGTTTGCCTTGGCAGGCTGTTACAGGGAGGGGCCCCTCCACTGGTGTTTGTGCAACCTGTTAGGGAACTTTTAGGGCCATCTGATCTCTCCCTTACTCTCTCACTGGAGATTCTCTCACCTTTTACCCAGGCTATTACTTTTATGAATGTTGTACATGTGGTGTGAAATATAATAGAAAAAGGATATCGTTCTATTCTTTATGGGAGCAACATCAATCTTCAGAGGACACAACAGAATCAATGGCAGAAGTTTTAATGTAGTGTCTGTTACCTGTGCTCTGAGTTCATTCTACACTGTGAGACTTGAAATTGAATACAGAGAGAATTTTTTTTTTCCCTTTCATTCATTATTTTTATTTTAAATACACTATCTCATCACTTGGCCTGGACACTGACACTCTGTTGCTCTTTTGTTCCAGTTTTCCCACCGAGGTAGCTGCGTGGGTCTGTGGGCCTATATCCCATAGCACCACCCCCTCTATAGACATTTTAATTATGTCCACACTGTATCAATAGCATGAACATAGCAACAGTTACCTAGCAACAAGATCGACAAGAATAAACTACATGTAAGATTGGTATCCAAGTTATATACCTGCAGGTGAACTATGGGATTTTCTGAAATAGTTTTTTTTTTTTTCTCCCTCCTCTGGTGTGATCCGCTGCAGCACCAACGAGAAAATGAGACACTCAGGGTGTGTGTGTGTGTGTGTGTGTATATGTATGAGTCTGTGTGGCTTCGGTCCTGGCCCATTTAGAGCCAGTCAACAATGCAGCTGTGGTGAACGGGGCTGCTTCAAAGTATTTTTCTACACATGCCTCCAGTGACCACCGAGTGTAGACGGCTAAGTTTAAGCTCTATTCATAGATGTGAATGAATGAGCAGACTGCCAGAGGAAGTTTTGTCACTGTAACTGTAAACAACAGCACAGTGAATCAACAGGTAGGAACTCAGGAAGCTGTGGAATGAAGATTTTAAGAAAACCACCAAGTGAGCAGAGATTTGCTCTATCGAGCTGTTCGTCACAGTGCTGTAATCAAATGAGTGTAGGGGGAATAGACTGCACACTAAGCATTTTGACAGGATACAGTAGGCCTATCGAGTGCACAATCTGACCTCTTTTGTCGTTCTCTTCATTTCTCACCACATCCCAATCACACACTGTATTGTTCAAATGAAAGTATCAGCTTACTTCATGCATGTATCTTGTAAAAAAAGAGATGGACAATTCTCATTTTCTTTATCATTAAATCTCATTGTGTGTTTGAGTGTAAAACAGGGGCAAAAAAAAAAAAATCTAAAAAAGCCAAACAGTCTTATTCATGTTATCAAGATGATGGGTTTCCCTAACTCACACAGTTGCAACACGTTCCAACAAGAAATCGTGATAGCACATTCAAAAATAAATATTACCCGATGTGATGTTTGCTCAAAATGAGACATGCTGTATTTACCACTTGTTGCCTTTGCTGCACAGATGGCACACAAACAAGCATGCCTACAGTATATTTTCATAAAGCGAGTTTGTCGCTCATTGTGTTAACAATATCAGCTTCAGTGAAGAGCCTCCTCGTATTCAAATATCACATTTTTTAAAGTCCTTCATCTAATGAATGGATGCTGCTTTACTGTCCGTGACACTCACATTTCAAAATGAGGTACAGGTGTGAGAACGAGGCACCAGACAAGAAACACTTGTCGCTCTTTTTGCTCGCTTTAAATCAGTGCTTTGTGACCCAGTTTCATTATTTACTTTAACATGCCCTCATCAGCTTCGTAATGGCACTTCCTCCTCAGTATAATCAGTCGCAGGTGCTGCTGCATCCCTCTAAAACTCAAGTGGAGTTTATGATACTGACCTTTCGACTGTTGAGGGAGCAAGACACCAAATATTGTATAGACTTACATTAAGAAAAGTATTATTCACTGCTGTGTGTCATAGTGAAGAACACGTAATGAGACAAATGATTAAATGCCAACAGGAAATCAAACAGGGCTTGTTGAAATTAATCAGTTTTCTTATCATGTGTTACATTCAGAGGTAAGCACCTGCTTTCCTGAAAGATAAACCCCTGATGATACAGAAGGTCATTCTAACAAATTTTATCACATATTTCCAGAATCCTCAAAGATTGTTTTCACCATCTGAAATCAAAAAAATATTCAGTCCGCTGCACAATAAAAATAATTATTGACCTGTTCCCCAAGTTACAACTCTTGATCTGTACAAACCAATGTTTTATTATCAGTTATATTATCTTATATTAGCGTTATTTCCTGTTATTTTACATTTTCACACATAATCACTCCTTTTTGTTTTCTTGTGTCATACAAAATGAACAAGGAAATATATAGTATGTCACTTCACTTTATTGAATTAAATCAACTTTTTTTTTATGTGCAGCAGACTATTTTATGGATAGAAGAGTGTCTAAGGTTTATGAAAATACCTTCAAAACTGCGTTAAGAAGGGCACAATGGTGGCCTAGGGGTTAAGTTACTGACCCTGAAACACATCCCTGGTTTGCGTTCAGCCTGAAAACTTGAACTCCTGTCTTTCTCTGTCCTAATTTTTGTTAATCTCTACTCTCTACTCTCTGCTTTAAAATGCCTTTAAAATGGCTTTTTATAAACTGCGGTTGTTAAATGGGTTTAATGAGTCTCTGTCATTTTTCATAAAAACAAACTCTGCCAGATGTGATGATAACAGGAAGTATAGGTATAATAATAAAAGACTCAGTAAATCAGTAAATCAGTAAAAGGAAAATATATAATGATGTCTTTTTAAGGTTGACCTTTTTATTTAACTGTCACTAAACAGTTCATTTTTATTGCCTTCTATCTAGATAACCAAGAGAGGCAGAGAGCGGAGAATGGTTCATCACAGAGAGGAGGACCTGATTGGGATTCCCTTCCCCAATCACAGCAGCGACGTCCTCTGCAGCCTCAATGAGCAGCGTCGTGATGGCCTGCTCTGCGATGTCATCCTCATCGTCCGTGACCAGGAGTACCGGACCCACCGCTCCGTTCTGGCCGCCTGCAGCCAGTACTTCAAGAAGCTCTTCACAGTGGCCACCACTGACGGCGGCCGTCATCACACGGCGGCCGTGTATGAAATTGACTTTGTCGCTCCGGAGTGTCTCACAGCCATTCTGGAGTTTGCCTACACTTCTACTCTGACGGTGACGGCGTCTAACGTCAAAGAGATCCTGAACGCCGCTCAGATGCTGGAGATTCCCTGCATCATCAACGTCTGCCTGGAGATCATGGACAGCGGGGGTGGTGGCGGTGGGGGGAGAGAGGAGGAAGGGGAAGAGGACGAGGAGGAGGAAGAGGAAGACGAGGAGGAGGAAGAAGAGGAGGAGGAAGAGGAGGAGGACGTGGGTTCGAGGAAAGATGAGCAGGAGGAGGACAATGTCAGCGAGAGGTCGCTGCAGTCGTCGGAAAGCAGGGGGGAGCAGACGCCTCTGGGGACGGAGGACTCGCCGCCTCCCAGCACCTCCACGTACCACCAGCAGTTTGATCTGCACAGAGAGTCCCAGTCGCAGTCTCCAGACAACATGAGAGGAAAACAGGTATAGTTCATTAGACATTTTGTTATTTGTGCTCTTTGTATTTTCAAGGCAAAAAGGAAGACTACTCCTAGGTTTGAAAAGGTCATAATGTCATCTTGTGTTGCAGGAGAGTATGGAGAGTCGGGCTTTGAAGGATTTCTCCATCGAGTCTCTCCTCCAGGAGGGGCTGTACCCCCGTATGTCAACACTGGACAGGAGGGCCAACTTCTCTCCCCTCCTCCCAGGCTTCTACCCCTCTATGTGGGCTGCCGAGTTCCCGGCCTTCCCGCAACAGCTCCTGGACCCCAACCATCACCAGCATCCCCACACAGGAGCCTCACCGCAAACCAGGCTCCTCCATGCCTTTCCAACACCCGCACCGCTCGAGGCCTCCAGGCCCCTCGACCTAGCTGTGAAAAGAGAGATCATAAAGGAGGAGCTGAAAGAGGAAGTCCCGCCCAGCCTGCTCCACGGTGACTTCCTGAAGGAGTTTGTCAGCTCGGGGCTGGGTAGCACCATGAACGCTGGGTCAGTGCCATCAGAGGGTCACCCTCTGGGTCCGATTAAGGATGAAGCTGACTTCCGGTCGTACCTGAGCTTCCTGAGCTCCGCATCCCACCTGGGGGCACTGTTCCCTCCCTGGCAGCTGGAGGAAGAGAGGAAGATGAAGCCCAAAGCATCGCAGCAGTGTCCAATCTGCAACAAGGTCATCCAAGGGGCTGGGAAACTGCCGCGACACATGAGGACGCATACGGGAGAGAAACCGTACATGTGCACTATCTGTGAAGTACGGTTCACCAGGTATGTGAAGCAACACTTCTTATCACACCATTTATACTTTGTACAAATGTTTAATATCAATAAACCACACAGAGATCATCTTGAGATCTTCGTTTTTCTGTGTGTTTTCACTACAAAGAAACAGGTTGTGTGAAACAGCAAGGTTAACGGAAAAATACCCCATGCTCTCATGACTGAGGTTAATCTGTTTTCACCTCATCTGAATATCAAAGAGCTTTAAGTGGAAAGCCCCTCCGCTCTGCATTAGTGATATCTCACTCACTTACATCCTCCTTCTTTGGCACATTTTCCACCCACAACATTTGAAAACATGTGGTTTTGTTCCTTCCCCAGACAAGACAAACTCAAGATCCACATGAGGAAGCACACAGGTGAGCGCCCCTACATCTGCCTCCACTGCAACTCAAAGTTTGTCCACAACTACGACCTGAAGAACCACCTGCGTATCCATACGGGCGTCCGTCCGTACCAGTGTGAGCACTGCTACAAAAGTTTCACACGGTCTGACCACCTACATCGACACATCAAGAGGCAGAGCTGCCGCATCTCCCGTCCCCGGCGGGGACGAAAGCCAGCTGCTTGGCGGTCGACACCCACTAGCAACTTCCTGTGCCCCCCACCTGCTGCTACTAACCGGTTTGAGGAGAACGGGTTAAGCTCTGCATACCAGGGAGTCAAGAGTCACGGACTTGGGGAGATGCTCGGCCTCGGTAACAGGGGTGTGGGATTTAAGAGCGTGGACGGTGTGGGCAGGGAGGGCAGGGAGGAACGGCGAGCAGAGGGGAAGCACGTCGCAGAGGAGGAGAAGACAGCAGCAGGGAGGCAGAGGGGAGTGTTTGCCTTCGCCCTCGCTGGAGAAGAAGTGCTTACCCACTCTCCATTTTATGCTGCAACCTCTGACCCCTGGACCATGAGACTGGAGTGTGCTCCACCCATCCCTGAGCCAGCCAAATGAATTCTGGCCTATAGAGATAGAGAGAGAGAGAGAGAGAAAGACAAGACAAGAAAGAAAGTCTCTTTAATCTCTGTGTCTGTTCTGCTCTAGGAAGCTAAAGCACCTTTTTAAAAAGTGAAAGAGTGAGATCAATGAACCTTTTGAAGCCTGCTGATGTGGCAGCAATGACACAGACTTTTTTGGGGGGGCGGGGACAGTCCAATTAAATAATTTCACAGATTTCATAATAAATAATTATTTCTGCCCTGTGAATGTTTACAAATACTTTGATAGCATTTAAGTAAGAGGAGACACTGCTAATGAGGAAAACATATCTGAATGCTGTTATATATATATTATTTGCATTATTTATCTACAAGGTAAATACTATTAATTCAAACTCCACTATGCCCTCTGAAGCAAGACGAGATGAGGCTTTTATACTAAAAAGTTTTAATATGCAAGAAGACATAAATCTACATCCAGAACATTGTAATTGATACATTTTTTAAATTAGTGACTATGATGAATGTAAAACACGTGATTACATGTACAAACCCAATCAAAAAATGTTTGGTATTGTAACATAAACATTTCAGTCTCATAATGAAGTGGAGACAAATTAATTAAATTAAATAAATAAGCCTTCATTCAAACAATTCACAGTGAGTTTAATTTTGGATAGCTGTGTTTAAGTGTTAAAAAGATGGATCAGTACTATAAAAAAACATTAAAAATGGTTTGAATTAGAGCAGGACGTAGTCTGGCACATGTCCTGGATATATGTGGTTATTTAATAATATTCCAAAACAAAAGGAACCCACTTGAAGTTTAAAAAAATCAGGATATTTTATAATGTATAATTATCCTTCCACTGCCTTGTTCTGATTTAAGCTCCTTGTCTGCACTATTGTAAATAGAAAAACTTTTGGCCATGGTGGTGTTAATTACGGTTGCGTTGCTGATGATGTAAAAACAACAAAAAAACATATATTGCTCTTAAAAAGACTTTGAGGCATCCATCCAAAGATGTGTACTTTGATATTTCACAGACTTGAATAAGACTTGTTTTAATGTTTATGTGTCTTCAGAGGATGTATATTTCTGACTAATCAACTGCCGCTTCAGCTTTGTGCTTGTGTTTTTCGGCTGCAACAAATCAAGAGGGTTTCGGCCCCATTTTTCATATAATGTTCATCTCTGATTTGTGTATAAAGAAGTTCAAAAATTATTTGAATTGAAATGGGAAAGTATTTTCTTGCTATTTATGCGTATTTAAATGAATGAGCCTTGGCTATATTTTGCAAATCTGTTTTATAAAGACACTAAATGTTGAACTTCGTTTTGGTCTGGGAGTATTATTTCCTTAAAATTACTAGTGTATGTGTGTACGTGTGTGTATGTGTGTGTGTGATCTTATCCTTCTACCTTTGTGAGGACCAATTTGAGTTTTGGACCTTGATAATGACGACATTTTTGCAAAGTGAGGTTGTGATGGTTAGAGTTAGGAGAAACAAAATAAAATTATGTCAGTAAAGGTCCTTGCCAGTAGTGTGTGTTTGAATATCAGCCTTTATTATCAACATAGTAGATAGACCGAAAATTATTTGATATTTGAAAACTAGAAATTTGATTTTCAGTTTTCTTTACAGTTTGGACAAAGTGACAGTGGTGTGTAATAAATATAAAGTGGGTTTTGTGTAAAGATCTGCATTTAATCACTTTCCTTAGATAATTTTCTTACATTTTTGCATTTTGTGTAAAACTAATGCTTCCTCTGCAAAGCGTTTTAGTGGTAAATGAACTGGTAGGTAATATTACTAATTGGGTTACTTTCTTATTTTTGTTGTAGCTCACGTCAATCCCAGGGTAATTCATATTTTTACTTTATCTAATGTTTGTTTTTATAGGGACACGTATATAGCATGGACCATGGGCCAACAAAGCTAGCTTGCGGTCTTTTTAGTACAAAATTCCCTCTTTGTGTTTACACACAGTGTTTCTGTGCCGAGTTGCAGTGGAGGGATAGTAGTAGATAACAGAATTTTGTACTAAAAAGACAGTAACTTTGGAAGATATCCACTTGATTTGACTAACTCAAACTGTTGAAGCACAAGAAGAAGAAGAAACCTCTCACAGCCAGTATGAACGGAAGAAATTATTGCATCAAGCAAAGCCTGTTTCAGTGTTCATATGGACACGTGGTTATTATTTTAAGACAGACAGAAAAAATGTGTACCTATCCTTTAAAAGCTCAACTTTCCAATTTGAGTTCTGTGCTCAATGAGTTCCACATATTGATTGCACAAACAGAGAAAGACATCTGTCCAAATGAGTCACATACTGTAGATGCCAGAAACCCTGAGAGGTATAGTTATGCCACTGAGCATGCAGCAAGATAAGTATATATATATAGTAGATGTTATCAGCTTCCTATCCTAAATATTAACTGCATGATTATCTTAAGAAGCTTGATTGTTGTTCTGTAAAGTCTTCTTATGTCCAAGAAGCTAACCTACACGATAACTTAATGTCTATATTAGCATAAAAAGGTGAGTAAAATTAGTTTTATAAAGTAAATGAGTGCATTAAAGAGGGCACTCAACACTACCAGCCACTACCTTGTATATTGTTCGTAACCACATGAATAAGACCACAGAACTGGAGACTGATAGGTTGTATTTACTGCGATGTTGGTGCAGCGGAGGCCAACACTGACTTTGTGTCTTACACTATGTATGAAGTATTATTCTTGTCATTAATGAGGTTGTAGAAGATTTCATTCACCATGATGGAGGATGAGGGAGACAGACAGACAGCTAAGCAGACAAGGAGAACCTAGCTGTGATTGATTAACGTCACATCTTATTTGATAAATGTGTCTGAATAAATAAAATATAACAGATGATCAAAACCTCTAAACACTGAAACCTTTTAAGATAAATCCACTCTGGTCTTTTAGTGAGTTCACAGTGAGTCATAGGATGAAAAGATTCAAACCAACAATATACGTGAGCTATAAATATCATTTCAATACTGATACATTTAAGTAATGACTTAATAAGGTTATTAAGGGGAATTTAAGATGTTTTTCTTTCTCCCACAGAAAGGTGTACAACAAATAAGGCTTTACATTAATAATATTTTAAACAACCTGCACAATAATGTGGTTTAAAGAGGTGGTATCAATAATTGATATTTACAATAGTGATGATCATGCTGCTGAGACTCATTCAGTCTGCCAAGCAAGTCTTTACAGCCAGAGCATTCACAGAGGTGTAGTTATGACATTGACTGAGAGTTTATTGATACTCTACAGTAAACGCATGATTACCGCAAAGAAGGTGAAATTACTTTTTCCAAAGTTTTGGTTTCATCACTCAACTCTTTTTCATGTGTTTAAATGCTAATTTCATTGGTTTTGACTCATGTAGTACTTGTCTGTTTCTCCGCCCTGACCTCTAGTGGAAAACAAGTGGTACTGTAACCAACCCTGTTTGTACTTCATATTAAAAAAAAGAATATGTATGTTTATCTAAATTGATATACCATGTGACACTTAATATGTAGTGAATGAATGTCTAAAATTGATGTTGAAGTGGCTCAAATCAATGTCTGAATATAAGATGGACATATTAGAAATGCTTCCACCTTAATAATATGACTTTATCCCTCTGGGGGGCACTATAGAGTTAAGATTGATCTCTACAGCAGCAAGTCAAAAAATAATTTGACTTCAGTGACTCCTTTACAGTGAAATATACGGTTCAAATTAGTTTAAAAGCTAATGACTAACTACACATTAATAAGCACCATCATAAATTAGTCATAAAAATATATTTTATATTCAGTGGAAGAGGTTTTCCTTCTTCTAAAAACACCTGGTGAAATAATAGCAAGATAAAATGAAGACATAGACTAAAGACACTGCGGTGGAATCATTTTATGGGACACACGTAGAGTGCAAACCACATCCTTCATGTGGGGCAGAAAAGGTCTGCAGCAGCTGCTTCCTGGTGGTTCATTTAATTTTCCGCAAAGGGTTCACTGATGTGATGAGTTGTTGTGATAAACTGTGCACCTACTCAGTAATGGAGTGACAATGACTCACAGAATGTCACAGGAAGTAATTAAATAAAGAAAAGCTTTGCAGGAGTTACTCTTATCTTTACGCATCTGTTCTTATTTTTGTCACTGTCAGTCTTATCTGGTTGCAAAGATCTTAATATAAAGTACTTTGCATATTGAAGAGAACTTATCTTTCAGGTTAATCAAAAAAAAAAAAAAAAGGGCAGAAAAAAAATTGATCAGAGTTTGAGGATTAAGTTTCAGTAACAAGCAATAATTCTCATTCAGTTCAGTAAAAAAGTAGCTCATGACACAATCCCAGCAAAATAGATCCGGATGACATACAGCATGTGACATGCAAATATTATCAAGTAACATTATCAAACTTGCCTAAAGCGGTTCTAATCAATATTTGTATATTAACAATGGGTCAGAGGACCATGTGTAATGTGAAAGTTGTCCCTTAAACTAATGAACCTACAGAGAATTCTCATCTTTTTGTGCCTTTCAAACTGATGAGAACATATGATTACATCTTGTGCATGCTGGCCCACTGTCACACTGCTGGGACATTGTTGATGTCATTAGTAACACCTGTGTTTGTCTGCCGTGAGAAAAGCTTGCTGTTTTGATTTTACAGGCTGCAACTTAACAGTTTTGGTTCCCTTTCACCAGTGGCAACCACTGCGAGGACATATTTTCAGTAAAAACAAAAAGCTGTGATAAACACGCGATACACAACCTGCCCAGCACCAAATAGTAGATAAACAAAGTTAACTGTCACATGTGTGCAGAACGAGGCAAAAGGGAACTAAATGCGACACCAAGGTAGGGCAGGTAAATGAAAAGCACTTAAATAAATCAATATCTAAAGACAGGCTTACAGATCGGTAACAGGAAGGCAGTCCAAACAGGCACCAGGTCCAGAGGGCAAGGCAGGCAGGCACGTCAAAAACTACAGAATACAGACAGAACAGGTGATCAGGATTAGAATACAGGTAACAGGATGAGATGGCTCGAATGCAAAGGCACGTGGCAACAGTGGTGAACCTGCAGGAGGAAATGTATGGCAGAGGACTGGTATATATGCTACTGCTGCTGATGGGATAGTGAGCAGCAGGTGAGGATAATGAGGGAGTGGCAACAGGTGAGCAGGCCTGGAGAGGGAATCAGGTGAGAAAGTCCGGCATCTGGTGGACAGGCGAAGAATGGCAGGAATGAAAAATTCAATAAATAATGCAGGGGGGAAGTGAAAAGAGGCTGGAGACAGGACAAAGGGGCAGACTGAGCAAAATGAATGAGAAAGACAATAGTCATGACAGTTAGCAACAGTTACCCTCAGGAGTTAAAACAGAGTGAATATTGGAATTACATTCATCAGGTCATGCCCCTAAATAGATGACAAATGCTGACAGGATATGCTATTTAGACTTTCCTCTCTACACTTGAATATGAATTTTGAAGATTTGATCATTGAGGATAGATACAAAACATATATCACACATTATATGTGTTTTAACCTTAAAAAAGTCAGGTGTCAGGAACCAGGGGTGTACTGGGAAAGAAATTCGGCCCTGGACTTACCCGCTGGGACTGGCCCGGGGAGTGTATACATGTCCAGTATATAACTTGGTTGTGATTGGCCAGTGAACTCAGCCCCAGAACATGAACACAGCACGCTCTCAAGCACACCCCGAATTCAAAGCACACAGAGAGAGCCGGTAAAGAGACAGACAGGGCCGGTATAACCTTTATGGATTTTTTTAACGGTCCAGTACACCACTGAACTTAAGTGTTACTATCCAACCACACACACACTCTTGTTGAAAATAAAATGGTGTTTCATCTCAGCCGTCAGTTAGAGTGTGAGACAAGCACACAATTTTCGGTTTGTTTGTACATTTGCACCAAGCAGACAAAGTGTTAAATACGTATGTGTGTGTGTGTGTACACACGACTTCCTGAACCTCAACCCTCCTGAGGTGTGACTTCCTGACTTTTTCACCTGCAGTCCTTTCTGGGTTCCTCTCTCTGTTACTACTTACGTAGTCACCCCCCTGATGATCCTCAAGGCCCACTGTTGGTACACACAGAGTGGTCCTTGCCGTGTCGTGTCTGGTTTTGTGTGTGCGTGTGTACTTTCACACACAAAGGAATGCCTGCAGCATTTCTAATGGGACATCCTCTGAGGAAGCAGTAAGACAATGCAAGTACACAATGCAGCTAAAAGTAAGACCACAGGGGCTGTTGGAGGTAACGCAGTCTGATGTTCTCTGTGGGGTTTCTGGGGGTCCGATGAGGAAACAGCTTCAAAACAAAAGGCCTTGCAAAAGCAACAATTCTTCTGTGACAATATCTCAAATACAAAGAACAATATGCATGACATAATTAGAAAGCATTTTGCGCTGAACAAACCTGTAATAAACATATAGCAACAGGCTCATGACAGATGTCATATTTGACAAAAAGCTACACATGGCTAATTTCTTGCTATAAGTGATTATTTGTCTACTCAGTGGCAGCTGTGCTGAGCTGTAAACACAGCACTGACATATTATCACCTTGGAAAGTTGACATGATATGTGTTTGCAAACACATCCTGTAGATGTGATGCAACCTTGTCATTCATTTGAAATCTGTGAAAATGTAAATTAAATATTCATTCTCCTTTTAGCTCTGATGAGTGAACTCATGAGAAACATATCTAGCTCTTCAGCTGCTCAGTGCTCCATTATGTTCACCAGCCATTCACTAACTTTGTCTGTTGTTTAGTGCTGAGCAGGTAGTGTAGAGTGGAGTGAAGTAGTGTGCTGTAAAACCCTAACAACAGAGCTAAAAGATGCTAAAACACTACATAAAGCTAAGGGGAACTGCAGAGTTGGGTAATAATTCTCTGAGTTCATCATTACAAGCGACCTATTTCACATTACACATAGTGATTTGATCAGTTGTTAATATAAAAACATTTGTTTTCATCCAGTTTTCTAAAGTTTTAATATCATGCGTTCCTTTGTCCTTATTTTGCTCAAAATGACTGGGAGGGTAAGCAGAGTCATTTTTTATTTATAGTGTTGTAATGTGGTGTTACCCAAAGCAACTTCTCCACAGCTATTTCAAAAAAAAGAAAAGATCATTACAGTAAGTCCTAAATTCACAGTAAAGACTCTCCTCCCAGTCATTGTGCCCAGAACGTTTCAAGAATTGCATGTCTGCAGTGGATCACATAGGACAGCAGCAATTATTTTTTATCATCAATTAACTAGGTGACGTGGACCCCAGGAAGCTGTGCTTTAGGGCACAGCTAATGAAGATGCTAACAAATAAACATATTAACAATAAACAGATGTCTTCAGATGTCTTGTTAAGTCTGACCAACAGTCCAAAGTCCAAACCTCAACTATATAAAACAGAAAAAGCAGAAAATATTGGGCATTTTTGCAAGAAAAAAAAAGACTTATATGATTAATCCATCGATTAATTAATTAAAACAGTTGCTGATTAATTTTTTACCAGTCAATTTCAGCTCTAATCATAACGAGCTGCTCAAACCACTACAATTCTCTCCACTCAGTATGAATGAGCAGAGGACTAATACTAGTTTTCTCTGACTACTGAGGTATAAATTCTACAATCTTAAAGAGTAATGCCAGCGAACAGATGATACCTCTCCTTTCTTTCCAGTTGCAGGTTAGAGCAAAAGCTGGACAGTAAATCTAAACTCTCGCTTTGCGGGTCAGCTTGCAGACAGTGTTGGTGCAGGCTTTTGTCTACTGGAAAAAAATTTTTTTACCTTGAAATGCAAGTCATTCAAGGGTAAGCTTGTTCTCCTTTTACAGCATGGGTGCATGTTAGAGACAATGTTCAAGGTTTTCTTTTTTTTTTTGGTATCACCATCGGAGGAATCTGTTAAATTTCTGAGAAGTTAACTGCTGCTATTGATGAGGTAACTTTCATTACCTCTTTTTGAGACAGTGCCAGACTAGATCAACTTCTTATGAGCAGAGAAGTACATGCAGTCACTTCCTGTGTCTTGTTTGACTTTACAGCCATGCCCTCTATTATATTATTAGACATCATGCTGTTCTGAGACATTACCCAATCTCTAAACACATCTAAGTTAACACATTATTAGAGAGTTTAGTGCAGGAGCAGCATTTTTCACACATTATTAGAGAGTTTAGTGCAGGAGCAGCATTTTTCACAGCTGTAGACAGTCAGTGACAGTTTTTGCTCATCGGCACCAGGAGATCACTCCGACCCCGAGACAGTCCTTCTATAATCGTCAATGGCAGCCTAAACTAAAGTGTGTGTGTGTGCCTTGAGAGCGCCAGGGTCAGGAAGGCACCAGCCATATGGCCTCTAATGAAATATGTATACGGTATGGTATCCCAAACAGTTTCCTCTGGAAGGTTTTACCACACAAAGCATTTTCACAGTTGTTACCTGTGAGGTCAAGTCCACCATTTAACATGTCAGCCTAAATCATGACAAAACCCCTCAGTACAAAAGGTACAATAAGCTGACATCTACAAGATAATAACACAATAAAGTCAATGTCTCCAGGAGGACCAGTTCCTCTTTATAGTTCATTCATATCTATTCTTAACAATGACGTGATACAATAAGTGATAAAACCACTTTCATATTGTTCTCTTTTCTGGGGAAACTGGGGAAAATTGGATTTTTTTTTTTAATCACATGTTGATCGTTCTCACTATCTCATTGCCCACCTCTTGCTGGAAACAATATACACACACACACACACACTCATACAAACATTACACATACATGACCACTGACCCAAAAATCAGACATTTAGCAACTGGGGATTGCGGATTTAGTCTGAAATTTGTCTGTGAAAGTAGCCTATGACACATTCTCACACACACACAGCAGCTTGTTTCATTTTGTCACCTGTCAATGGTGTTATATCCCTTTGTGCATACTTCAGCATTGTGGTTATCCACCAGAAGCTGTCATAAATTGACTTCTTGTTCAGTTTTAAGTTACATTTTTAAGATTCATTGTTTAGATCTTGATCATTTTTAACCATATATTTTGACCAGATGAAGAATTTTAGTCATTGGACATCTAGATCAGACATACTGGTCTGTGCTCTAGTTCACTGACAGTCACATGTTTGCATGATTCTTTTAAATGTGTGGATATGTGAGATACATATGAAATACTGGCATGCATGCTGCTGTGTATAAATCACTAATGTACAGCTACAGTACATATAATCTGCCAAGCTATAATGGTTCCCAGTACACTTACTACGCATCTTAGTCATTTCCTACCTAGCTAAAGAGCAGGTTTATTGATTCTATCACCAGGAAGCAAAGAGATAACAAATAGTCTTTATGTCTCTTGAGCAGAGTCAGATTAAATCACAAGTGGAATATGTTCGACCCCAAATAAAAAAATACATTTTATTCTTTAACTATGTCACTATGAGGTATGAAGACAGACATAGAAAAGAAATCAAATTTAAAAAATTGTTTTATTGTAAAGAACCATATATAAGGCTGTTACACAACCTAGATGATATTATATTGATCCAACAGACCATCTACTTTAGATAATTTTATTATATAAAACTAATGTTGTCTGATGTTGTCTGACTTTTGCTGAAAAGTAATTCGTGTTAATGGTGGCTTTCACTGGTGCATTTTCGATAGACATACTGTAGATTATGAAAGATTGATGAAAAGGCAGAGCAGGGATGATAACAATATTGATTTGAAATGCATTTTAGACTTCAGGACTCACTCACCTTCAATATGGTGGCTGAACTCTCAAAATAATGTTTTTTTTCTCATGTCATTAGTCAGTTGTGGATGAATATAACTTTAATTATAAAAAAATGCCTAAAAAAATAAATTGCTAAACTTTCAACACATTCTAGGTTAAGTTTTGGTGTATCTCTACAATTTTGAACTTAGATATACAGTCCAGACAGTAGGTATTTGGACAGTTACACACTTTTTGTTCTTCGGGCTTTGTGCTTCAACACATTCAGTTTGAAATAAAATAATGGATACTACATTTAAATGCCATGTCTCAGCTTAAGACTGAGTAGATTTACGTCAACACTGAAAGAACTATGCTGGAGATACAGCCCTTTTAACACATAGTGCCCACAGTTTGTCTAACTGTCCAAATACTTAACAGTCTGGACTGTAGTTTGTCTCATGGTTACACTGAACCACTGAGACCCAAATATTAGATTCTCTCTCTCTAGATAGATATTAGATTCTCAGGCTGAAATAAATAGATTGTTTTTTCTGCTGCTGCAGAGTCTTCCCTGGAGTAAAAGTGAAGATGTAGGTCTGCTACCATATTTAGATACATTAGCTGAACTGGAGTTGCTTGATTATTTCATGATTGCTAGAACTATGAAAAATATTTTAAAAATGATTTCCCCTTTATATATTTATATTTGTATTAATACATTGGATTACAGGACAGAAGGAGTTGGAGGGGGGAGGGCAACTGAGTGAAAGATCAATAAATATAATGCATATAGCTCAGTGATATTAAGGGCTCAATATGAACTTTGTCCTGTTCTCCACAGACTGCAGACTCCTCTCTAGTTAACGACGATATAATAGTCATCCATTCAGCAGTAAGACAGGCAATGACCAATGACTGCTGGACATCAATACAACAAGCTCTGAGCACTGTAGTCCTAATGGGTCTGAGAGTGAAAAGCATTGCTCGACCTCGTGATAGATGGGCTATTGCTGTACACTCGCATTAACTGTCTGGGAGGCCAATGCAATTGCACTCTCTCTCAACAAAAAGGAAAGGAAACGGCTTTGCTTGCTACTTAATGCAGTTGAGGATGACACTGACAGCTTATCAGGGCCAAAATAAAGTCTCAACATAAGGTCACGATAGTGTAATAGTAAATACAAGGAACAGTTTTAAGCTTTTCTAAGAACAGTAGTCTCATAATCTGACAGGGACATACTGAACTTCACTTTTGGCCAGAAGATGTAACCACTAAGTTCTTCTAAAAGCTATAACTGTAGCCTAACATACTTAGAAACCTTTCAGGTGTTGTTGTAGATCACTGTGTCATAAAGTCTTTACTGAGATCGACCAGGTCTCTACAGGTTCCCAACAAACAATGGTTGGGTGGGTGATGTTGTGTTCCTGGACAAAAGTGATCCCGGTTGGATGGCAAAAACCACTGCTGAAAGCTCTACTATAAGTGGCCGAGACAAACTCCACTCAAGCCTCCTTCTGACTAAATTATTAAATTATAATTGGTGATAAGTCAAAACATGATCAAATGTCCTAAACCATTTGCACGGAACTTGCACAATTTGTACGGAACCACATCAGAATTTTCAAAAGTGACTAAACAAACACAAATAATCACCTAGGACACAGAAAAAGCGTAGAGAACTTGAGGCCAAAGGAGAAGCTGTGGTTTCATGTACCCAGCAGACATCCCTAAATTTTAATCTCAATGATAAAAAAAGCAGAATTTCAAAGGTTCCGCGAAAAGTGTTGAAAGTGATGATCAGAGTGCAAAGTCATAAAACATCAGCATGAAGCTGGTAGATGTCCTGGTGGAAGAATATATATGGATGTAGGAATGTAAGAAGAGGAGGATGTATTAATATAAAAAGGAAAGCCAAGAGAGACTCATGGTCTCTCTTTTTGGGCTTCCTTTTTGGGTCGTCATTTGAGGCCCTTTTGTCAGTTTGCCCTTTTTGTATCTCTAACTATTTACTCAAGTTTTTGTATTTTACTTTTTGCATTTTGCATCACTCATTTTTGTAAAAACCAAATAAAACTGGCTTGTATTTTTATGCACTCCAACCAAAGTTCCTGACTTGCGCTCATCTCTGAGGTCTTATAATCTCTTTCCAGGTAAGAGGGCGCACCCCTGGGATATGGCTGACATGAGATTTAAATTTTATTTAAATTGTAAATTTATAATGAAATTTTCTAAGGATAAACTTGCTGCACATGTGATAGAGGTATAATATCAGTACAGAATCAGGTTGAAAGGTTTAATATAGGTCTTTAATTGGCTGAACTTTTAGGGCCAGGGCATCGAAGCCGCCTTATAAAACCGGGCAAGTGCCCTCAACTGTCGGAGTGGGCCTCCTCCAGTGATGACCTGTTAGAAGGCCATCTGGAGAACTTTCAAACCTCTAACACCTATTTGCACCAGTACACTTCGTTGCGACCCATGCTGTCATGCATTCCTGACTACATAGGCCCGTTTAGAATGGTTCAACGACAGCTGGTGATTATAGAAGCCAGGCTGAACTCTGGTTCCCTAAGCAAGGCTAGGATGGTCTCACATGTAGATTTTGGGAACCCATTCGATATCTTGGTCAGAGGTAAAGGACAGCCGTCTGCCAGTGCCTTATCCACGTCGGCAGGGGGTATCGCTTATCTGAAGGCAGAAACCATAAATTGAAATCATGAAAATCAACTCAAGTTTCTTTTAAACAGATGTGTACAGTATTATGTAGACATGCTTTGAGTTTGTAGCATTAGCATTAGCCTGCTGCAACATCTTAATGGAAACTGGAGCGAAGTTCATCAGATGGAATTGAAAGAGTTAAGATTATCTACAGGAAGTTGTACTCTAGATGATTATCCTTTCCTGTTTTGTTTATCTTCATAAAATACTGTTGCACGACAGTATTGACTCAGCGCGATTCAGTAAAAATTATGCATGTCTTGTATTGACTAAATTACTTAATGTGTTTGCTGTGTGTATGATTATAAATAATTTATAATCAAGATAATCTTGAAAGTGGCACATTGTTAAAAGGTATAACAGTCAGTTGGACCATTTTAGAAAGTATAGCATATTAAATTGTTAATCTAGACATACATGATATTTAAAGCTAAAGAATGTACACTGTATAAACCTGAGCAGAATAGCTAAATAATTCTGCTGTTCCCTTCAAATGAACCAACATCAAAAACACTGAAAACACCACAAACAAAAGCAGGTTGGTTGTTTAAAGTTTAAGACAGCTCACTGGACATTATTTTATGTTAAATTCATTGCATGTTCTTATATGTTTTGTTTGTAAATTGTTGTGAAAGAACCAAAAAATCCTGCACATCACTTGATGATGATCACTTGGATTCACTTTATTTACAATGTTTTGATCTGTTTTTTGGTTCTTTCATATTCTTCATACCATCACTACTAACAAACACAATGCAACTCTCTCTCACTGAACTTTTAGTGACAGGTAATAATCCATCCACTAATTTATAGATCAGAGACTATTTCACCATTAGACCATTTGAACACTTATTTCTAGAAAAGGGATATACACAGTCTGGACTAAAATCCATGTATTAACAACTTATTAACACTTACCTTTATAAACACTTGCCTATTTATGACTTATTAATGACTTACTAACCTTTATAACTGCAATATTACCAAACAGAAAGGAAAAATATCCACAAATTGAATTTTTCACAATCTACCGACCCCAAATTTGTTCTTTTAAATGGCCTATAACTGATCTGCAAGGCGTTAGTTAGTCATTCATTAGGCATTAATGAAGCCATTAGTTACAATGAATAAGCCCTTTATAAAGGGTGCCTAATTAGAAAGTGGTACCACAAAAATGTATACTATCAGAATATTTTCATAGATGCTATAATCACTAAGAACTTTACATCACAAGAGCTTTAAATGTTCAATTTTTGGGTGGGGTTGAATTTGACGGGACTATATGACACTGTATTTCTGGTATTCTTGTTCAATATGTACTGTATGTGGGGGTGGGCAAAACATTATGAGTGCTCACGTGCAGTAGAGCAGGCACCAACCTTGACTGGGAACCATGCAATTATCACAGAAGCCCTTAAAACTAGCCTACTACAGAAAAACTGTGGCTTCTGGGTTTTTTTTTTTTTTTTTTTACATGTTCAGTATTAAGTGATTTCAGTCCATTAATTTCATGCTTATATGGTAATGTCAGCCAGTTTGACACTGAAAAGCCACTGTAGTATTATTGAAGTCAGACCCATTGGCAGAATCTCAATAAAAACCATGCGATTAATCTCTCAGCTGGAAACAAATGAAAATGGAAAATTAAAAGTACTGCACTTAATGGTGATAGAACTAAAGGTAAGGGCACTAAATATCACTGCAGCAGAGGGAAATGACAGAACTAAAGACCTATTTCAGTTTGTGTGGCCTTCTAAAGTTGGCAGATCCTAGACTAAACTGTGCCACAGCTGAAATTATGCCTCAGAAACGCCGCTCAGGCCTTGTTCTGTTAGGTTTCATGCAAGAGACCGCCGAGCCTAGAAATACTGCTGCCACAAAGCCACAAGGCAGGAGGGGACTGTCCGCCTCAGATTTGTAGCCCAGACTCATGGGGTGTGTTTTTGCCTCAAAATGGCGGGGGTGAAATTAAAGGCAGGGTTTTCATGTAATTGCACATGGATGTGCCCACTGCCCACGGCTCTGACCCCAGCTCTTGCACTCTAATGAAGGGTTGAGAGCCTGAACAAGGCAAACCCCGGCAGGGTAATGGCTACAATGATGCTGGCCAAATAGATTTTGTAATGTTCTTATAGTACTAAACTAAGCGGCTCTTATCTTTATTCTATCCGGCCTTTCTCATTTAACCATTAGTTCTCTGCTTTGAACGAGAGGCTGTTATGCTTTATACATGTAGGCGTTTTTTTTAAGTGCGCGCTGCTTTTATATTGCATTATGATTAATAATGAATATCTTTATATGTTAATGCCCTGAGTCAAGGGTTGTTAGTTAAATGCTCTATATCTATATCGACAGACAGCAAGCAGATCCTGTATTAAGCATCTTTGAGAGAAAATATACACAGTATTAATATAGACTGTGTCATAAATATATTATCTTCAATTTCTACTGTATTATTTTATTTTTCACTGTCAACCTCAAACAAACATCAAAATGTCAAGTTCCAAGTTTGCTCAGTTGTTGCACTGAAGTACAATTTTAATGTTTGCTTGAGTATTTCCATTTTTTGCTGCTTCATACTTCTACTCCACTACATTTCACAGACAATTTATACTTTATACTCCTTATTTGACAGCTGTAAATCTTGGTTACATTGCAGATCATCCTATAAAATGTGATGCATTGTTATAAATTAGACTATCCAACTGTATATAAAGGATGGCTGCAACAATCAACTGCTGCTTACATACATGGCTTAATAAAACAGATTCTGAGACTATTAGTTAAACGATGTAATATACAGTATAATAATGTACCATATAAAGGGGACATTCTGCTGCATGTTAAGAACTTTTACTTTTGATTCTTAGTACATGTTGTTTATAATAGCCTGCTTCTGTATTTTATTTCAGTTCAAATTTGAATGCACGGCTATAACCAGTAATTTCTCAGTTCTACAGTGTGATATTTCTACTTTGCCTTAAATGAAGGATGTGAAGTCTTCTTCCACCACTGACAGTGACACACAGAAACTGTATACTGTATAAAGTCTGGGGCCGGCAGTAGCTGAGCAGTGGAAACTTTCCCTGAGGGATGGTTTTACCAGCTGTGAGGCCAGCTACTGTGAGGGAAGGAAGGCTATATTGCGCAGTACTTTCAAATGAGGGGTTGCAGCTTGTAGGTTTATACTTAAATAATATAGCATTATAATAGCAGGAAATCACACATATGCTGCATTGATGATTTAAGCGAGACATGCAGCTCCTGAAGGTGGAAAAATGTCAGCTGCTGGAGAACTTTAATTATTGTCCTGCTGACAAAGATGACAGGAAAAGTCGGCCTGGCTGAAACCAAAGAAGTGGTTGCCTACAAAGTAACAGTTTAGTGAGGGTGGTCCTGCAAAAGTGAAAACCCTCCACCCATGCTCTTCTTCAGTAGTCTATGAATACACATAGACATAGACTCACTCTAACCACATATTATGGGTTTGTACTTGCTGATGGTTTCATATTTGGCCCAAAGTTTATGTAAATGCAGATGCTAGCCCCACATCACTGTAGTTTGCTGAAAAACCCAAGGTTTTTCCAACCATGTTCCCGGTCTGTTAATCCAGCTGCCTTTACGTAGACCCACTCTGTGATTGGTCCCAGATTTGCTGTGGGTCCAGAGTAACTATTTGGCTTTTTCCCTGAGATTTTCCCATTGCTGCTGGCACAGTGCGACCTGCAGGAAATGACTGAGAATTGTGACTCTAACAATGCTAATGGACCAATGCCAGACCACAGCTGTTTATTCAACCACACACAACATTCTTCTGGGTTAATAACCACAGACATGGGAAGATATCTACTATTTAATGATTTGGTCTGACACACAGTACAGTATGTGCTTCGTTTGGGGAAAATGTGTTGCACTCTATGAAGTAAAGCAATAGGATTCTTAGCCTTTTAGTCATATTCTAGTGCACGATGACTCAGTTATTCTTGGTGCAAGTTCTGGATTTTGTTTGAAGATAAAGTTTATTTTCTTAGTCACATTTTGGTCATTTTATGTTTAGTTTCAGTCAGGGAAGTCTTAAAATCTCAGCAGTGTAGTTTCCACTTTGTCATATCTATTTTAGAGAGTCAGCATCTGTCCTTCTGCCTCCCAGACTCTCTCTGAGCCCCACTCCTTGCTGCCAGCCCTGCCCATCCTTCCTGGATATGAGGTCATGACAGACGGACCAGAACAAAGGATGGACTGCAGTCATCTTAACTTAAACTCTGACAGCATATCTTATGCACGCTCGTTTTCTCTTTCTTGCTCTTGTCCACATGTCAAGTAGAATCACAGCAGGGAAAATGTCAAATCAGCCGCAGCAACACTGCTGGTAGACTAAAAGCTTTTGTTAATATACTTATGATGTGTAAATCTGCAGAGACAAGGCTTAGGCCTAGTTGCTTGGTACTCGTATTACATTTTCTTGAACTTTGGACAGAGTATCACTGGATAGTTAGAGGTTTCAGAGAGTATGGTTTTAGTTTTCTATTTTTTTCACGTCCTATTCTGATTTTTTTTCTTTTATCGTTTCTTATTCATGTTTTTTTATGTGTAAGTAAATCTGCAGAGTCAAAGCTGGCTTCTTAGTATTCATATTACATTTGCTTCAGCTTTGGACTAGGGGTGCAACTAACGATTATTTTCATTATCAATACATCTGCCGTTTATTTGCTCGATTAATACATTAGTTGTTTGGTCCATAAAATGTCAACAAATGGTGAGAAATGCCGATCACTGTTTTCCAGAGCCCGAGGTGATGTCGTCAAATGTCTTGTTTTATCCACAACTCAAAGATATTCACTTCACTGTCATGGAAGACTGAACAAGCTTAAATCAGCTGAAATCAGAGAATTTGGACAAAAATAGTTAATTTAATAGTTAGTTTACTCTACGTTGGACAGAATATTACTGAGAGGTATTAGAGAGTATTGTTCTAGTATTACTCCAGTTCCCATTCTCATTTCTTTATTTTATTATTTATGGACAGCTACTTCACTTAGTCATTTATCACTTTTGTCACTAGCTAACTGGTTAACTAGCTAGCTAAACTAGCTAGCTAATTTTACAGTTAGTTAGTTTAAATTATTTCCACTCACAATCCCTTTAAGGAACCGAAATCACTTCAATGAACTATTTTCTGACTCATGTAACTTTTAGCAGATAAATGACATAATTGGAGGAAATACAGCAAGCTAACTTCCGAAAAAAAATTGTTAGAACCATATGTAACCATATGTGGTACAAAAACTGTGATAATGAGTCACTGCAGCCTATCTTGCAGGCATGATGAGTTTCCACATACCTCCTGGTTTTTGATAGGCTTCATGAATTGAGCTGACCCGCCAAGCAGCCTCTCTCTGCCCGGGGCTGAGGGAGGGAGGGAGGGGTCTGACTTCCAGCCAACCGTCCACAGCTCCGGAGTTTAGAGATCAGTAAAAGATGATGAGCTGCTCTCCTCCGGCGAGCGACAAGGAATTAAAGTTCATTATCACACAAGAATACGGAGAAACGACTAACTCAGCAATGCAATGTGTGTCTTTGAGTGTGAGTTTAACTTTCAACTAAAACCGAACTGCGAGCATCCCACGGTGAGTTGTGTTCAGGCTGTCATTTGGGGGAAAAAACTGAGCTGCTTGAGTCGGCAAAAATAGGCTAACTACAAATATGCTGTCTAATTTCTTGTAAGTGAAATCGATCATTTATAGCTAACAGTATGTTACTGTGATTGAAAATGTCTAGTCGTGTATGAAAAGTAGAGGTAAAGATTAAGTTGCAATTTAAAAGGAGCCTTCTTGGTAGTTTGCCTTTTAGGCAATAGTCCAAGATTCCTATGTAAACAAACAGCATCATGGTCTATTTTATGGTGTTTTAAATGATGGTGTAGGCTACATGTTATCTTCTATATATATATTTTTAAAGTTTTGGTATTTTGCCAAACAATTAGGCAATGTGTTTCCAGTGGAATTAGAGCAACTAGATTATTCATTTTAAAACCATCAGACAAACTGAATTTCTGCATAACGTCAACATAATGAGCAATAAATTGGCTGCTTTCTTTAATAATAACTTATGTTCCTCACATCTTCCACTGCAGCTGAACACGGTGGAACTGCTGACACTGGACTCCTTGCTCACTTCTGACATCCAGTGTCAGCATCCGGTGCTTTGAAGATGATCAACTCTCAGATACGCCTCCACTACAACTACACAGGTAAGCTGGACCACCGGCCCAGCACGGACACAAGCGCTGGCACTGTGGACACCAAAACCATTGTGTTCCTCATCATATGCAGCTTCATCGTTTTGGAGAACCTCACCGTGCTGGTAGCCATATGGAGAAACCACAGGTTCCACAACCGCATGTACTTCTTCATCGCTAACCTGGCGCTGTGCGACCTGCTCGCTGGAGTAGCTTACCTGGTCAACCTGCTGCTGTCAGGAGAGAAGACCCTGCAGCTGTCACCTCCTCTCTGGTTTGTCAGAGAGGGCAGCATGTTTGTAGCACTCGGTGCCTCCATTTTCAGTCTCCTGGCCATTGCAATAGAACGACACCTGACTATGATCAAAATGAGGCCTTATGATGCCAACAAGAATTACAGAGTGTTTCTGCTCATAGGGACCTGCTGGCTGATAGCTATATCTCTTGGAGCTTTGCCTATTCTTGGCTGGAACTGCCTGGACAACCTCCCTGATTGCTCCACCGTCCTCCCCCTCTACACCAAGAAATATGTAGCTTTCTGTATCATTGTTTTCATAATTTTGCTCTCAGCCGTGTCAATCCTTTACGCCCGCATCTACATCCTGGTGAAGTCCAGCAGCCAAAAGGTCAGCAAGCACAGCAACTCAGAGCATGCAATGTCCCTGCTGCGCACTGTCATCATTGTAGTTGGGGTTTTTATTGCCTGCTGGACGCCCATCTTTATCCTGCTCCTGGTAGATGTGGCATGTGAGCACGGCGAGCGCTGCCCTATCCTCTACCAGGCTGACTGGTTCATTGCAGTGGCTGTGCTCAACTCGGCCATGAATCCGGTCATTTACACTCTGGCCAGCCGTGAGATGAGACGGGCCTTCCTGGGTCTGGTGTGTGGTATTTGCTTCAGAGGGAAGGCTTCTGTCAATGGCAGCGGGAACAAGCAGTCTCTGGAGCCCAGCCGCAGCAGGAGCAAGTCGTGGAGCAGCCAGAACAATCCGAACCAGAACCAACAAAGCTCCAGGCAGGTGGAGATGGAGAAGGGGCAGGAAACGGACACGAATCATGGAGAGGTCTCAGTGGTGGCAGGAACCAGCAGAGGTGCTGCTGAGATCGTCCAGGACAGTGAGAGAAAAGACTGAAATGGGGGACAAAGATACCTGCAGTAGGAAGGTTATGTGCTCATGGGCAGTTCTCACAGCGGACAGAATTGATGACAAAAAGAAATTTGAGTTGTGATTAATATAGAATGAATAATTTCTTGAATGAGATGTTGACTAAAGACCTACACTGCAAGGAAATGGTTTCTCCTTTGTGCTTGATATTGATATGTCTGCATCATCCATGATTGGGAAGCTCGTTAAAAGTCTACACTTGGCATTACACTGAGTAATGTATGAGGCCAATATGTTCAATGACTGAATATCACCTTTTTGTCAATTAGCTCATATTTACCAATGAATGGTGGTCTCAGCCTTGACAGAAAAATCATTTACCTCCGTGGTTACAGGTGTGAACATTTCAGACTATTAAGAAGTGACAAAAACCTGCAATGAATTACAGTAAAAGTGCAATTATAGTACTGCAAAAGTTATGTAATGATGAATGAGTGATTGTAAACAGTTATTGGTGTAATGAGAAGTTATTTATTACTCAATGCAGTATATTCTGTAATTTTATATTTAGTCAATAATACTTACTATACTATTCTGTGCAGAGATGATGTGATAAAAGGAGATAAAAACACCTTTTGGAGATTCAAACCTACTACCTGTTTCACTATATCAGGAGCATCATGTTCAAAATGACAGAACTGCATCTGTTATTCACTACAAAAGCTTCATGATTCTTATGTCGCTCGTTCAACATCAGTCGTTTTTAGTGATACCAGGGCTCCCTCTGCTGGCTAGTAATGGTAGTTAATATCCTCAATGCTGACTAGATATTTTCACAACATGCATGTTCAGGACAGAATCTCTTAATCTTATTTTTGCACCAAATTGAACTTGTTATGAATGTGAGTTTGTGGGCTTATTACAGATATTGAAATGTTTTGTATCGAATCTAAAAGCATGAAGCAGGTAAGCTGTCTTAAAAGGCATGTGAATGCAGTTTAGCATGTGAAATGGAAATAGTTAAAATAGATGCAGCTATTTATATGATGCAAACTATTAGCTTTGATATTATAAAGTGAAATTAAAGGGTAAACGTACTGTATAAAAATTATTTACCTGGATCACCTCATGTGGCCAGTAGAGAGTGCAGTTCTGCCTTGTCATGCGCAATACCCTCCTCGCTTCTTTGAGAGAGTATCCTAAAGGGTCAGTTCACCCAAAATACAAATAAACATATTTTTTCAATTATTTGTAGTGGTATCTATCTAGCCATGCAGATATTACTTGTTTTATGTGTCCAGGTTTAGACCTGGACTCATGAGATTTAGTCCCCCTCTAATTTCTGCTTCCAGCAAAATGAATGAAACAATATCCCTGTTACTTTCACGGATATAATCCAAAGACCTCACTGCGGACAGCTTTCATTGGAACTACTTTCTACCAAAGAAATAGTCCCTATGAAAACTTCTTCAAGGTTACAAGGATATTGTTTATGATGTGAGATGTTCCTCTGAATTCATTTGCGTGGCTAGATATCACCAGAAATAAGTGAGAAAACATGTTTTTTCATAATTTGCATCAAACGACCCTTTAGAGTTTTAGAGGAAAATGAGATGACAGTGTGTCTTAAGTGCTGCGTCTACAATAAATGTGTTATTGATTATCACAGTACAGACAACAAAAGAGATTCTACACATTCACGGTTTTATTGCCAACAGTCATACAGAATAATGATAAACCCATACAACCAAAAGATTAAATCTGTAAACATCATTTGGACTCGTTTCTTTGTTTTTATTTCCTTTTTTTTCTATACCTGTTCCAAAATAGTGAGTTTTTGTGTGATTCTGTCTGACAAAGATTTATATTTAGAATCTGGAAATGATACATTTATAATATATAATAGAGAGGGAGGGAGAGAAAGAGACAGAGAGAGAAAACAGTAGTCTCAAGCAGCAACACGCAGCAGGGCAAAACACAACCTCTAGTGAACAGGCATGCCCCATTGAAGATCAGCTATTGCACTTTGAAGAGAGAGAGAAAAAGAAATAAAAACACCATTTGTACAAATAAAAGGCACATTTTCATCAACAGAAATCTGGAAAAAGCCATGTTTCTTATTTGTGTCCCAGCTTGTTTGGATGTATAATTAATCAGCGTGTTATCAGAGAGATTCAAGTATGGAGTTGTTTCCTGCTATATATATATGTATATATATATATATATACGCTTTGTTCAAAACTGCACATTTTGCCAAGTGGTTCTACAATTTTGCTCTTCAGAAATAAAGACTGATCTTAAAATTATTCTTTACATTAGCAAAGTGCTTTTTTCAAAAGTTCAATTAGCGCATTTATGTCTTCTTCCAAGATATTAGATTTGATGAAATCATGTCACAAAGAATCGGACAAAGTAAAAATCAACGGATAACTGTCGAAAAAAACCTCATTGATTCTTTGCACCCTTTTCTTCTCCCCTTTCTCTTAGAACAAAAATTCCTCAAAGGAATCCTGAGAAGCAAACTGGGACATGGGACACAAAGAATCAAGGAAAAGTCTTATCGGCTTAAACCGAAATGAATCTGGTGGATATTTTTATAACGAGCCCGATACTGCTCTTTGCTAAATATGTGTTGTTGTGAGATGCATGTACTGTACACTCCCTCTTGCAGCAAAATACAGGCACGTTATATTACATTGCATCTGTCTTGTCAAACTCATTGAACACATGCTGATTTTGGTTCAATTGAAGTGGTCCAGTGCATATCAAATACAATGCCCCCATTCATTTGGTATCCATCAGAGTACTGACAATAAGTAAGGATGAGAGCATTTAAAAAGTATGTTGCTAGAACTGCTGTGTACTTTTTCTAGGAGCCATTTCAAAATTTTGATTCCCAATCTACAAAAACAGTCTGTATAACCTAAATACAGGAAACTGTTCTGAGGAACGATTGTGTACAGTGGACTGAAAAATGCAAAAATTAATTCTTGACCTGTCAAGCAATAATAGTTGAAAACTTGCTTTCCTAAAATTGGATTTCCCTCTGTACTGTTGTACTTCAAGCTATACACAGCCAGATAGCATCCTTTGATACTAATACAGTAAGTGATAACACGAGAATTGAAGTGATTGTGACTGACAGGGGTAAAAAAGAGAAGAAGCATCTCTGTGATGACATCTAGTGGCAATCGTCTTGCAATTAGATGTATACACACACTGAGAAATAAAATCTTTTTGTTGAACATCAATAAGTGAAAGTGATCTATATATCTAATATTGAACATTCTGTATTGAGTACACTCTGTGTAAACTCCACATTTGTCTAATTCAGCCTCTTCGATAAAAAGTGTAAATTACATCTCAACACATTGGTGAATTGTCTTGGTACAACTGACACAGATGATCGAAGTTTCTGATTGTGCTATTCATTTGTGGTCATTCAAATAATGATGATAATAACTTTTAAAAGTTCACAAAAAAAAGTCAATTAAGAATGTGAGAATATCCATTGCATGACTCAAGCCCCAAAACTAATCATCGACTACACACCTAAAAGAAGAATCCAGAGAAAACCAATTCAGAAATAATCACCGTTTGAAAAGCATAAATATTTTTACAGTGTCAGCATACACAAGCACCTCTTTCAAATAAAGGGGTATCAAGGTCTACGAACAATGTCCACAAGAACAGTTGATTTTTTAAGTCATGCGACTGCAGTGACACAAGAAAATACTTTTTAAAAAGTTTATCTTTAAAGCCATTGACAGCACTATGAAGGATGCCTGTTTGCACCCCAACACTTTGTGACTACTGCAAAGCAAAACACATTCAGTTCTAATCCCCGATAAAAGCAGATTTCATATAGTGACTAATTGAGTGAGCTGTCACGCTATTGGTGAGATTAAAGGACATTTTTCCTAAAGTAATTCAATATAAATAGCATTTGTTGTCCAAACTGTTTTTGTTTCCTCAACCTCTTAGCCAACGGTTCCTGTAGAAATGTGGTTGTGCTTGACAGACAAAACTAAAATTTCAGGTTTTTATTCTAAAATACTCTTGTTAATACCTCTTTGAGGTTTGATTTGCACTTCATCTAAACTACAAGAACAACTGTCTTTTTTTTTTTAATCTTTTAAAACACCAAATCAAGATATTATGTCCAAATGCACCTATGTCTTCTCAAAAATATAGCATTTCAGTCATCATCACAACAAAATAATAACAGTTCTATAAATATTTTTTTTTTTATCTTAAACAAATCTTGCGCCTTCCAGTGCCTCCAGTAAAGTAACTGTGGCCAAATTCTCCAAAAAACACTGTCAGCGCGTTGAGCCTTTGAGCATCTTCTCTTCTCTGTTTCATCTTCAAGTTTCAGGATGGTAGGAGAGACTGTTCAGAGCTTCCTCTTTCCCATCAGGCATTGCAAGCATCACTGTTTCCTTCCAACCGGCTGTAAGAGACACAGTTCACTCCCAGCTGACACAATCGGCAGATTGTTGTCACGGTGATGGCCAATAAGGTGGCTAATGCTGTCAAATATATGATCTTTTGTCCGTACCTTGGAAAAGAGAAAAAGATGTTAGAAGTCTGTCTTGGCCTCGTAAGGAGTTTAATTTTGGCAAATTTGAGTGTTTTTTCTTGCAAAATGAGAAATCTTTCATTTCCTGTATTCCTGCTCACTGACACATTCTCAAACTTGTCATTTCTCTCTTTGTCTTGTCTCAGTGTCTAGCATCCTGCATCCCTGTAACACACTCTACATGTCCTTCTATTCAACTCTTACCGTGCCCTCAGGGTCCACCAGCAGTAGGTGTTTGGCAAGTCCATTGTGCATGCCCGTCAGTACGTAGGACCCTGGGTTGGTAGTGCTCTTACGAACCAGGAAGTCCCCGTCTTCTTTCAGGAGTTTTTCAGCATCGCGGCGGCTCATTTTGCCATGGTACCAAGGCTGGCCCTCCAGCTCCTCCTGTGCCCGGAAGGCCAGCGAGCGCACAAGAAGGGGGCTTGAGTTGTCCACAGATGCGGCCTTGTGAAGACTGGATACCTGGGACTGGGCCTGCCCCTGGGACGGCGGATGGGACTGAGACTGAATGGCATCCTCGAAGGGCTCTGGTATAGGTGCCGAAATGATGAATTATGAGAGGAAGGGTATGTACAACAGAAAACTGAATTTTTAACATATAAGGTGTGCTAATCAATAAAATTCAGCTATAATTGTTGATATAAAAATCTAAATATGTCTCAAAACTACATGGTTGTTAACCATTTCTTTTGCTTGAGAACAGTGTCTTCATTTCTTTATAATGGTAAAAAAAATATTGTAATTGTCAGAAGGATAATGTGAATTTAGTAAATGTTGTCCTCCTCCAAGAAAAAGACTGCTGTTGAGGACTAGATTCTACAGGAAGAGAGACATGCCACATTCAGTAGACGCAGCATCTGAGATTTGAATCTTGCTAGGGACCTTTATTTCCCATGAAGTGGGCACTTTAACCTCCTGGAAAACTGTCACTTCCAAGGAAACAGGGAATCTGGTGACCCCCTTACTGATATCCCTTTGATTTACAGTCTAAATTGATCCTGTGTAATGTAATATCCTGCACCAACATCGTTTCAACAGGAAATACATCACATTAAAAAAGTCAAGATCCTAAAAATCCTTTTTATTTGGCACTCAATAGTGTTTAAACCAAATGGGATAAAGCATGCAAAAAATTGTAATGGTGCTAGAACATCATTATATAAGATCCATGTTTGAAAGAAAGGAAATAGTGAAATTTCTGTAGCCATTAGCTTATCAGTTTCAGAAGGAGGGATTTACCTAAAACCAAGCAAAAGAAGATGATGTGTTGAATATATAAGTATACTTAAATTTGTGCTTTAATGAAAATGCATTGTTTCTCTGACTCTTGGCACCTGACAGCAGTATTTCCAGATCAGGATATCAATATCAGACACTCAGATTTTCAAAATACCCTGCTGTCATCTAGATGATACACAAAACTATGGCATCTAATGAATATCATTTTCTGTTGTAGTGCAACTGATATGACCTCTTTTAGCCATTTAGTTTTATTTAACAAATCCACTGATAAATGTGCACATGCAACATTTTCCTAACACACAAAAATACCTGCAATAATTTGCAAAAAAAAACTGTTGTATACATAAAGTACACAAAGATTTATTGTTCAAACTAAAGAGGAAATAACTTCTCATCCTCAGAGTAGTCTCATTAGTGGAGTACCTTAAAAATGTGTGTGCATATCTGTATGTACAGATATAGATATCTATTTACATCATATGTCATTGTATATCATTTGTAAAGTGAGGCAATGATATACTGATGACACTGTGTTGTATGTGTAAGCCTGAATGATTTATGATTTATTCTCTATGTCCATTCATCCACTTTCTCTACCCACAATTATTATTCAGGGCTGCTTAAATTTCATGTAAGAACAGTTCAGTTTTAAGAGGTTTAATTCACTGCTCACATGTAATTTGTGTCATGGATTCTCCGTACATGGTTACACACATCATTATGAAACTAATCTTTCATGTATAAAAATAGCAAAGCTTAGTTCGAAGTTGAAGGAGGAAAGAATAAAGCTGTTCATTGACGGTAACACTGTCCTCCTATTGTCTTCATGCTGACACGATGTTATTATACTGTCTTTCCACACCAAAGTCACTGAGAAACGGAAGCTAGGAAACCTCTATAATTAAGAACTCTGATTGGAAAGTCATCTTATGATGATGTTATTCTAAAAGGCAATGCACAGATTCTGCTCAGAAACTTTCTGATGCTTCAACAGGTAATCTTCCAAATCATTTTAAATCAATAACTGCTTCTAAATCCTCTATTCAAACCACATGCCCAACAGAAACTTCAATGCACTCCAACCAAGACTTACTCATGTCAAACAGGTCCTTCTGTGGGCTCTCTTTGGCTGCAGCTGCCATGCCCTTTGTCACATTTTCTGCCTCTGCCTGGAGTGCTGCCAGCACCTGAGCATCAATCTGCTGGGTGTTCACATATGTGGGCATCTCTCCTGTTTTTGGTGCCTGACTTTTACTCTCGGGTAGACTGCTTATATCAAATGATCCTAGACATGTGGAGAAACAATCATAATAATGAATTGATGAAATGTTAAATTAAATATGTATATATATATATATATTTATGTAGTGAACTGTATGGATCTTCTTACCCTGTTGTATGAAGATGGGCTTTCTCTCATCTCCCCAGTTTTCTCCACAGTGCCGCCCCTGATAATATGTCTGATCGACTGAGCCTGGGCCCATCTGATGACAGACAGACACACACACAGTGGATGTTTAAGATATTTCTGAATTAAGAAATGGGGAATTATGAGCTCATATTTCAGAAATATTTATCATGTAATCTCAAATGTCCAGAATGTGTCCACATGAGAACAAACGTTACTCTGTTCAGGTTCCTCTACCTGACATCCATCTGCTGCATTCTGATTGGTCAGCCGGGTGTCGATGAAGCCGCCAGGGGGTGGCATCTTTCCGGGGATGTTGTTATAGTAAGGGTGCTCTGCTGACTCCTCCTCTTCCTCGGTCCATGCTAACTCCTCCATGTTTAATACCCTGAGAAAAACATGTTTTGACCGTGAAACTCAATACTGTCTGCTTGTGCTTTGTGTCTTGGGTGTGTACTAGATTTACAATAGACACCTCACCTGTCATGTGTGGAGGACAGCTTGCTTGAGGGACACTGCAGGTACTGCTGGAAGCGAAGGTCAAAGGCTTGGCCGATGGTGCTGATGACATCCTGGGCCAGACCGTCAGAGCACTCCAGGATGTGGCACGCTGATGAGGGTCAGAACAACACATTTAAATGAGCACGTTGCATGCAAGATATGAAACATCCTAAAGAGTATTAAGGGAATGAACACCTACCTCTTCTGTTAACAGGGTCCTTTGCTACATAGGCAACGTAATCTGTCGTGTCCTGAAAAAAAATACACATTATATTATATTATACAATATTTTAAAAGTTAATACCACCACTTTCCTGTCAAGTCACAGCTATTACACAGTGTTTTTGATAACAACAACAAGAAGTTTGAAATTTGTACTTCATAAAAATTGAATAACTTACTAATAATGTAATACCATTTGGATATTAACCTTGTTGTCATGTTTATAGAGAGATAAACTTCTTATGGAACAGGGCTATGGTGAACATTGAACAGTATGTCATTCAAAGTAATTAAATCTAGACTAAAATATATGAAAAAAAAATCATTAGTAAATTACAACTTTTTGCCATGAGATAGTTTTTCATTATTGCAAAACACAGGCCATTGAGTTACTTACAGGGTCTCCACCTGATGCAAAGGAGATGGACTGCATATGATGGTTGGCTATGATCTGTCAGGAGACAAATTATACAAGTTATTCAGTGCATATGATGAATATTAACCAATGCTTCTACATACACACAGATGCACATGAATTCATTGTAAACACATTTTATACACATACTGTATATGCGCTAAAATGTGTATCAGGATATGGTTAATTTCTTTTACTCACTACTACTTCAACAACAGACTATCACCCTGTATCTGTGAGGCAGCCATATCGGAAGTTTTCAGGTATAGTTCAACATTTTGGGAAATATTTGCTTTCTTGCTGAGAGTAACATGAGAGGATCTATACCACTCTCATGTCTGTTCGTTAAGTATGGAGCTGGAGCCAGGAGGCAATTATCTTAGCTTAGTGTAAAGACTGGAAGCAGGGAGGAAACAGCTAGCCTGGTTCTGTCCAAAGTACAAAAATATGCCTGTCAAAACCTCTAAAGCTCATACAGTAGTTAGCACTTTGTATCTTGTTTGTTTAATCTGAACGGAAATGTAAAAGCAAAAAGTTTGGGTTTGATAGACTGACTTTATCTCAAAAGAATTAAACCAGTATGGGTGATTAGATAGTGATAGTTTAACTTCGGATACATATAAATAACTTCCTGTTTCAATGCTATTTACAGATTAACTAGAAAAAATGCAGCACCTACAATATCTAGAAGAACACTGCAAGTTTACATTATCAGCTGCTTTATCAATTCAGCCTGATGAGAGCCAACAAAGGTAAAAAAACAACAACAAAAAACAGCTGCATGTTTATCTTAACTAGTGCAACTTTTCTGAAGCTACAATTCAGAGGTTGGGATCAGAGAGAGAAGGGTTACGGAGAATCAGGGTCAGTCCTCAGTTCTGATGCTTTGTCAGCAGCTTTTCTCAAGTGTCTTCGGCTTTCTTAAGATATCAGAAATGTTACTGTGTCTGGTCTGAGTTACTATGTGTAGGATTTGGGTTATTTTTCACTCTGGCACCATCTGCTGATAGTAACAAGAAGGACACGGAAATACATGACACTACCACTGACCAGCCCTGCCAGAAAGGAAACTATTCTATTATCCAAATAACTGACTAAATATAGTCATATATAGTGCATAGAGAAAGTTACATTGCGGACATCTGGAAATGTCATATACTCTTGCTTCTCTTCCTCTTTTATTACATGCTCCCCCCACCTCCCCTCCCCCAAAAAAACATCCTGAATTTTAAAATACATCTTATCACCTTAGCAACAGCTAAAAATAGATTTCCTCTATGGCAGTAACCTAAATTTGGAAACAAATGTCTACTGATCACTTTTTTCCCACAGCAAAACAATCTTTCTTCAGTTGAGCATTGGGATTCATTCTTGGGGAAATGTGTGGTAAATATTCTAAAACGTAAGACCTACTTACACGTGGTCTACACACTATGTCTAGACAATACCATACACTATGTGGTTTGTGACAGAGCCTCTTTTACAATGGTGCTACTATTTCTTTTAAACGTACTACTAGTAGTAACCTTTTTACTACATGTATTTGGCTTAATATAGTCTTATTATTGTTTACAAAGGTTGCAAACCTACCTGTTTGCAGTCAGGGGTCATCAGGTTGAGGCTACTGGTGGAGATATTTAGGTTGATGGACATGCCAGCAAACTGCAGGTTGCTCTTTCCCAGGATACTGGACAGAGCTTTGGACGGTGGCTGAGAGGATCAGAGGAGGACACAGAGAGACAAAAATAAAACAAATCACAGCGTTAAAGTGTGTTTTTACCAATAATTCTGTACAGTATTTTACATTCACCACTACAGAATGAATACTGAACAATTTGTATTGATTATAGTCTGGGACACACAAGTGTTGGATACTTTAAATACTGTTGTTAATGGTGATTTTGATGAATAGAGGAGGCAGAGAGGCCAGGTAAAATTAGCCAAACCAATTCATAATTCTCAGTATCAAGCTGATGTCGCCATAGTGCATCTGTCACACAACCAAAATAACATTAGCTTATATCTTATATGATCTATTCCCAGAGGGAAATTAGTCGGCGCTGATTTTGTGTTATATACTCTTCCCTGACATTTGAACAAGCTCTAGAGAGCAGAGTAATGCTTCATTTCACACCCCACATTAAGACACAGTCTCCTCACACGCTGTGGACACACAACATGTTCATGCGCACACACACACACACACACACACACACACACACACACACACACACACACAGAAGACAGACATTCACACAAACACGCGTGCACACACACACACACTAGCTCAGCCTCCTGATCACAGATATTGTGCACTACATGAGTCACTAAGCACTGTGCGCGGTGTGCAATGCATCGTGGGCTGGAGCTACGCCCACGCACATACAGTCCCATACCTCTTCATCTCTTTCCTCTCTCCTCAGCCGCTCTCTTCTCCCAAGTACAATCTCTCTCTCTCTCTCATCATTTCTTCCTCTCTCTATCTGTCTCTGTTTTCTTTCTTTTTACATGAAGGAAGGATGTGAGAAAAAGAACTTACAGAGGCAATACTATATATAGAACGTGGAATGGTAAATGAATATCTAATGCTGTTTCCTCTTTTTCTGTCTACTGTACCTTTCGCTAACATTCATTTTCTCTGCTCTCTCAGTGTGGGCATCGTTTCGCCTGTGATCACTCCATCTTTCTATCCCTCCCTCCCTCCCTCCTTCCCTCTCTGTCCACCCATGTACCTTTCTCTTCCGCAGAGCTCCTTTGGTCCCTGGAACAGCCTCACAAACCAGACTGATGGCTTCCCTAGAGGGAAGGAGAGAGGAGGGTGAAGCCAATATGGTGACCATAGACAACCACAGAATCACAGTTATTTTGGCATTAAGTTAGACTGTATTTAGAGTCATTAATCGAGATGATTTCTTTGCAAATAAATATATTTTGCTATATTGGAGTTAAATAAAGAAAAGAAAAATAGTGGGAATGTGTTTTATATATTCTGGGGCCCCAAAATTTCATATTTTGACAGTTTCACTTTTAAGTTTGGACTTATAGTTTCACTCATTTGTAGAGAGGGCGTTGAACTGTCAGGTAGATTTCATTTTAGGGTACACGGGTGTTGTGGCTGCTTCTAATCTTTAGGTAATATCTAATAATTCGATATTTTGATTTTTACCCTTCAATTATTTATAGATCTTACTGTTAGTCTTTGAATGGGGATGATCTGAGAGTTGCTGGGCTTTTCTAGCACCTTTTTTCTCAAATTTGAAATGTTCGAATGCCTTGTTTTTAATGTACCTGTTGTTACTGTTTTACTTTAGTTACTTAGTTGCTTTATTTATTTTTAGCTTGTCACTA
This sequence comes from Thunnus thynnus, assembly GCF_963924715.1. Taxonomy (NCBI): domain Eukaryota; kingdom Metazoa; phylum Chordata; class Actinopteri; order Scombriformes; family Scombridae; genus Thunnus; species Thunnus thynnus. The sequence goes on from NC_089535.1 coordinate 12,378,735, forward strand.
AGATGTACATTTTATTTATTGTATATTTATTTATGTATGTTTTTGTGTGGGCTAGAATTGGATCAGAGTTGTATTGATTAATTTGCTGGTGCTACAGTCTGTTTTCATATTGTGTCTATTAACATACAGAGGATAAAATATGACTTATCCATGAATAAACATCGATAACTAAATGCTTTGAACAAAAAAAGATAGTATTGATAGTTTCCCTGAACTCTGCAGGTTGTTACTAGCAGAATGAAAATGCATTGGTCAAAAGTGAATGCCCTACACCAATTGAACTCATACAACTGTATCTGGTATGTGTTCATTGCTATACATCATAGAGTGACATTCAAAACTCTTTAAGACACAGAGTTTTATCTGTAGCAGCCATCACCATGCTCACATTTTTTATGTAAAAGACAATAATATGTGAATAAAACTGTGGCTAAAGATACAGCTGCTTTGATTCAGAAGTGAATATTGGTTTCATGAAAGAAACAGAAATGTTAATTTCTGTATCCTAAGGAGAAATCTAATAATAGAAATGGCACAAGACAAATGCTTTCTCTCTCTGTCTCTATCTCTTCTTCACTATCACTCTCTTTATTAGAGAGAAAAGGAAACAAACAGCGAGCCAGAGAGAGAGAGAGAGAGAGGCTACAACTGTGTGGCCTTGCTAGCTAACGTCAACACTGGACTGACTTCAGGAAGTCAAGCAGAAAAGTGGACATGACACAAACCGATTCACTGTTGTCCTTTGGCTCACTGCACATTGGTCAATGATTTCAAAGATAGGAGATGGACTCACAGAAAATTCCATGTAAACAAATCATGACCTTGAAATTATAAGATTATATCTGCGATCTGAGAGGTTTTGAGATATTGAGGTTCAAAGTTGAGATATACTAAGTAGCAAAACTGACATGCAGTAATTGTTGTTTTTTATTGGTCAAAATAACAAGCACCGTACCCCAAATGTACTCTACTAAATATATTATATTAAAACACATTCACATCTTAGATTGAGTTTTCTAGAACGGTAAGATTGTAGATGAGAACTCAAAATTAATGTATTTAGTAGTTATGATATAAGACCTTTGGGCACAACATTTCAGATACATGTTTTTAATGTTGAAACCAAAACATTTGGTCATATTGAAGACAAATTTGAACTGATACGATCCAATTTTTCAAAGTCAAATTCAAAAATGTTTCTCTACTTATTTCTGTTGAAACTTTCTCTCCTTGTTCTACATTTTTTTCTGTCTGCTGCTCTCCTTTTCATCTTGTCACTTGCTGCTCCCAGTCCCATTGTTACTCAATGTCAGTCTCTGAAACACTAACATCATTGAGTGTCTGCTGCAGTTAAAAACAAACACAAACCCAGTTAGGAGCATGGTACAGTTAGCGTCTTGTTAAGCAACTAGCCAATTACAAAACCTGAATTTATCTCAGTTTCCTACATGTTAAAAGTTAAGCTTTATGTCTCCTGACTTGACTCTAAATTAGTGACAGTAACTTGAGTTACCTATAATTACATTATTTCTTGCTAACATACGTTAGCATGTAGCTAGCATGGTAGCTAATGGTAAAAATAAGCTTTCCATGAAGTTCATTCAGAAAATGAAATCAAATTAAATATTATTTCCTACTATAATGTGAGTTTGGAAATTGGTCTGTGGGTTCAAGGAGCTGTGAATATAATTTAAAATGATGCCTTTTTTAAATGCTGTGTTTAGTAATATTTTAAATGTTTAGTAATGTGAGGCTAGTGCAGTATAGCTTTTGATGGACAGGTATCACCTGACTAGTGTGTTGAAAGTGCAGATCCCCATTAATGTGACAAGTTACAGTAGAAAGTTAATGAAATATATCAATGAAAGTGGGCTTGAGCTCAGGCTGCCCTTTAGAAGCAAACAAGTTATTTTTAGAAATAATGTTTCATGATGGATAAGAGCCACATGCCATTGAGTTGATTATGATAAAAATAGTAATTGGGCAGCAAATAGTTACTATTATCCTTTTTGGGATGTACATGACATTGTATTTATACACTAGTGGGAAGCATTTACACAAGATACATTTCAAAACAATTTTAAATGAGATTCAGTCTTCAAAAGTGTGTGTGCCTACATTTGCTAAACCTAGGATAATATAGATTGATTTGAGAATTGAATTTTTTTAAGACTTCTTAAAAAGCAAATAGCTCATTTGCAAGACTGCTACAGGTTTTTTAAAATTACTTTCAAGCGATACCACTTTTTTGTATTGCACTGTCTATTGCTATATTTTCTACATCAGAATAAAACATGAGCAATGACATAAGACATATACATTGGGAATCTGACATATTGGTTAAGTGTTTCATGATAAACTCTTTGCAGTGACACCCAGACAATAAGTATAAGTATGTGACTTTACTGGCACAAGAAATGTACCTGTGAGTGGGCGTTAAAAAAATCCAGATTTTTATTTAAACCGTCTCTAGCTTTTCATTAACAAATATGAGGTTGAGTCTTAATAATGAACAAATCCCAGTGTTAAGGAAATCTAGTAAATCCTAAAAAAAAAAAAAAGTTAGAAAACCAAGTGTCAACATACCTTGTTATCTGTGATCTTGTGGTGAAATCCAGAGATCTCATCGACCGTAGGACTTCTATACAACCCAGGTACTGGAAAGAAACAATGAAAAGCCTGTGTGAAATAAATATTCAATAAGATGCAAAAAGTTACATTCAGGTTTTCATGACTAGCACATCATCATGTACAGAAAAAGCACATCCTGAATCGTTATATTGGATTTACGACCAGAATGATTGGTAATGATAAAAAAACTGCTTTGAACAACCACCTCCATATGTTGTAAATACTAACATCTAGATTTGTTGTTTGTCTCTTTTAACTTGTCAGTAAAATGTCTATATCCAGTGACCTTTTCAATGTCTTTAATCTTAGATTGTGAGCATTACACTGATCTTATAATTAATATATAAGAAATGTGTCTGAATGTTAAATTGGTAATTTTAGTAATTATCCTTTCATCCCATTTTCATCTTCTCATGCACTTAAATAAGAGTTGCAAGTCAAGTTAAACCCATCTCACACTAGGAAATGTGTTTTCATTAAGTAACTTGTGTACTGATTGATTTTCCCACTCAGCTGGTATCTTGGTTGTCTAATTTCTATCTAAAAATAGAAACATCCACCTAGACCACCTAGGAGTTCATAAAGCTAAGGTTTGGCACAAAGTTGATCCAAAGTTGGGAAAAAAAACAAACCTTGTTCAAATAGCTTGTTCACCATTAATTTATTTTGAATCTGCATCAGTGTTATTATGCCACATGAGCCTCTAAGGTGACTGTAGTCCTCCTATCCCATAAAATCATCTTCAGTGCCAGCCACCTACTCACATTACAACACCTCTTCTGATTAATACTGCACAGACTGGGAACATTTTGTGCTGACGAGTTCCTATCCTTATAAGAATCACATTCATAATCTGGTTGTAAACAAAACACACAGTCTAACGTTTCTATTTCCACTCCTTTTCATAAAGAAGTTAGTTATTACGGTCATAACTTTCATATTATGAGGCCGTTTCCCTCCGGTGATAGTTTTGCAAGCGCCAGCAAACAAACGCCTTTTTGTCAACATGACGTTTGCAAATTTTTGATGTTATCTATTATTAGAACAGTGAGTTTGAACAGTTCAGCAAGGCCAAAAATATATCAAACAGTTCTAAAATTGGTAGAGACCTATTCTGAGCACAACATGGACACTTCTTTCTCTCAAGCTGTACAACAAACAAGTACATGACTTGCACAGTAAAACTGAACTCCAGATTAATTATGAAAAGCGATGGGAGGCCAGCTCTGAAGAACCCATAAATGATCCCAGTAAACAACACAACATCAGAGTGATCACCTTTATAGCTACATCTGTAGTCCTTCAAATGCACTAAGAAGACTAGTAAAGACTTGTAAAACATGAGGTCATATATCACACTGACTACAGTTTTTGCTTACTGTAATCATTAATCTAAATATATAAAAAGTGGCTTTCACGTCATTAAGTTAAAGATTTTTAAAGTTGTCACAAAACGTGTTGTTCTGTGATGTGTGTGGCTGTTACTTTAGACAACATTACATTATATATACAGTCCAGTTCTGTACAGTCTAGATAGAGTATGTCAGGTCATGAGGGCAGAACATTTTTACCAATAAACAGGTTAAATGAAATAAGTCGATCAAATGAGTATTAATAAATGCTGAATAACATGAAAAATCTACACCAAAGACGCATGATGAACAGGCATGGATTATAACGTACAGTAAACAATCACAGTAAACTATATACTGCAGGAAACTGTTGAGAGAGTTCATGAAAAAGGGTTTTACACCATTCAGTTATTCAGCTATTATGAAACTGCAACATACATCTGAATAATTTGTGAATGTTTTGTCACATAACGTCCCTAGATAGCCTGGAGAAACAATATCTTGCAAATTTTGACCTCTAACCTCAATCAAAACAGTGCAATAGTGACAAAACTTTTCCTATCTGATGTGATGGGAACAAAAAAAGCTACCATGGGCTAAAAGTGTAAACAGTGTCACTGTCAATCAACGTCCCTTTAGAGTAATGGTGCATGATGTGTGAGGAGTGACCACATGACGCTAATTAAAAGCGCTGTGAGCAGAACACCACGTTGAACTCAATACACACAGGACCCAAACCACAGGAAAAGCAGGGGGTTGGGGAAGCGCAGACCAGACCCATTTCCCCTCTCACAGTGTGGATGCTTTCAGCAGCATTGACCGGACAAATAAGCGCTCTTGGCCTTAATGCCGTTAATGGAATGTCACGCTGGTCACAGATACTGTAGGCTTTGTTCGGACAAGTTGTAGTAGGTGTCATATGATTGCAATCATACAGTGTAACTTGATTTGGAATACAACACATTTCTCCTGACAATGCTGTTCAGTATGCTCATTCTTTTTTCTTTTTTTTTCTTTAATGTGCTGCATGAATAAAAGGAAGATAAAAAAAAGACTGAACCTTCAGGTGAATGAACTGTTACTTTATGGTTTCAGTGAAAATGGTTTATTCCATTTTTTTTCTTATTCACTTCACACCTTGAAGAGCCAGGGCTCAGCATCATCACTCCTCATGCTAGTGACTCATTGCCGGCATGATGACATTCACAGCTCTCGTAGTTGTGCGCCAACTTGTGCTCCTTTAAATGATGTATGATGGCTGAAATCACCAACATTAACATGAGATATGGATGTGATGAGATAAACATGAACTGTATGTCTTTTTTTTCTTTCTCCCCCCACCGCCCCCCGATTCCACCATTTCACTTATCTGCGAGCTAAAACAGCCATAGAGCTCATAGAGATGCACAATGTACAGAAATAACACATCACCATGGTTACAAAAGCATAACGCTGAGGCTTCACATACACAAGACAGAAATACTGTATAGATTCAAATGTTTACAACATGCTCAAAATTACGCTGTTTTTATTTTGCAATCACAAGCTTTTCTTTTACTTTTCCCCCGATGCTGACCTTCTCTATTTCCTGAATTATTCAATGTTATATTTTCTGGTCGCTGCTCTTTCTGCTGTAGCCAACCTACATACACCCACTCAAGGGCATGTTGTGATGTGCAAGTGAAACATCTCTCCTTTTTCCCCCCTTGCAGGTAGCTGAGCTTGATTCATTGAAAGAAAAGAGACAATTGGTAAAGACTGGGAAAAGAAGAGAGAGGAGAAAAACAGAAATGAGACAGAAGGAAGGAGACAGGAAGACCACCAACCTTCACAATGTATGTTACTCCTGGACCGGAGATCTTCTCACTCGAGTGTAGCCATCCTCTAGAGGGTTTGCTCACCAGTCCACCACCTCCACCTGGATTCCAGTCCTCTCCACCAGGCTGGAGCTCATCCAGCCTGCTCTTCTTGCTCATGCTGACGGCTGGCTCCAGCTGTGAGCAGGGGGTTGAATGGGAGGCCGAGCTGCACAGAGAGCCGCCCACACCAGAGGCTGCTGCCGCTGCTGTCGCCGCACTGGGGCTCGAGCCACTGGAGCTGCCTGAGCCCGATCCCCCACCCCCCTGCAGCTTAGACACAGCCAGGTCCTTGACAGCCGAGGGCAGACCCTTGATGCCCAGCAAGCTGCCTGAGTTGCTGAATTTCAGGCTGGACACCTTGTTGATGAGGGTGCAGAGGGTGGTGCCTCCATCTTCCAGGTGGTCAGAGCCGTGGCTGGTGGGGGTGCTGGAAGCACTGGTGGTGGAGGAGGGCTGGACCTCAGTCGGGGGTGTGTAAGATGTCTCGGCAGCAGACTGGGGGGTGGCCGAGACCTTGGGGTTCATGGACAGGCCGTGGAGAAGCTCATCGACGGATGTTACTGACTCATTCCTGAAGCGGTTGTATTTGGTACGGTGAAGCATACCCTTCTCTCTCTTGCTCTCTCCCCTCTCTCCACCAACCGACACGCACAGCCTGCCTCTTTCACAAGTGTGCTGGCAGACGTGGCTGAGCCGTGCTGATTACCCTCTCCTGTAACATAGCAGCAGCGGTACAGGCAGCAAACGCCTTTTAGCAATCACAGGCCACCTGACTGTAATTTTCTCTATTGAGGTTACAGTGGTGGTTGTGTTGAGCTGCTGCTGCTACTGTCGCCAAAGTCCAATCTGCTTTCAGTAAAATCCAGAGCTGCAATCCAGTCCGTCAGAGAGAAATATACAGACACAATCCATGGAAACACAACATTGAAGCAGAGGAAGAAGAGGATGGAGAGGAAAAAGGTCTCTAAAAGGCTGCCAGTGTTGTGGTGCAGCTTGTTTGGTTTCCAGCTGTGATGATGCTGCTGCTGCTGCTGCTGCTGCTGCTGCTGCTGCTGCTGCTGCTTATTTCTAGCCTCAAAAATCCAAAAAGTAAGAGAACAGAGAAAGGTCTATGTTGTCGATGATCACGGATACTGCGAGGGAAGAGCAAATACTCTCTACTGACTGCTGCCTGCCTGCCTGCCGGCTCAGAGCTGAAGCATGACTCACTGATCTGAGAAAACCTTCTCAACAAAAGGCTTGCTGAACACTGCAAATCACTTCCTGTTGGAGGGAGAGAAAAAAAACTCCCACTTACAGCACACTAGAACCAATCAATTTTTAAATTCCCCAGTCTGATAGTTATTCTCGGTAATTTTTACCCTCTTATTTGTTTTTCCGAGAAAAAGGAAATGAAGAATGAGAGGTAGCTTGATTATTTAACTCAGTAAAATAATTATTCCTAATAGTTTGCTTGAATTCATGTTAAGCACAATTACCGTCCAACGAAATGGATGAACTGATAAAAGTTGTGATAAAAGGATGGTACACAGATTAAAATTAATCACAGAGTTAATAATAAATGAAGTGAAATAAGTAATGAAAACTAGCATCCATGATATAGACAGTTATGAGCAGAGCGGCCTGCCAAAATCTTCTCTAACAAAAATTACAGGCTTCTTTTTTTCCTCTATTTAAATGTACCGTAAAGATGTAATTTTCCTTAAAAGGTTATAAAAGAAATCTCTATGAATCATTGAAAGAAACAATATAGTGAGATTTTAGCATGACTAGAATAACGTAACATCATTAATACATTGTCCATGTTAATTTATAACAGCTGCAGAATATGGGCAGACATCACTCCTGGTCTCCGGTTTTCTACTTTCAAAAACATATGACTACTTAATATTATTGTTGTTTCTGCACAAAATATTAATCATCAGGCATTAATACAATAAAGAAAAAAAGAACATTTTCCATTTTCCATAAAATCTCTGTTTTGAGACCATTTGTCTAAATGTGTCTCACTAATTCTCTATAAGCATTCTGCAACAAAGGAATAAAAAATTCAATTCCACAACAAGGAAGCAGATACAGATACACAGCCTGTCTAAAATACCCAGCAATTGGTCCTGGTTGAACTACATGAATGGTACGATTCAAAAAAACACAGTATGAACGACATGTTTCTCAGGCAGATGAGTCAATGAAAAACAAAAACAAAAGGATAACAGAAGAAGCCCAAGAGTCTCCTTAAAACCAGCAGCAATGAAGCATCTTTGTCTCCCTGGTAGCGGAAAGCACACAGCCAGACACCATTCATGTAAAATGTCCTCAGGAGCATCTAGCAAAGCTGAAAGACTGACACTCATTCATAAGCAGCTTCCGCTCTCACTCTGCTGCAGATTTCGCACTGCAGTCCCTCCCAACATCTCTCTTTCCTGCCTGGCAAATATAGAAAAAAAAAAAAAAAAAAAAAAAAAAAAAGACAGCACGTCTGCCTTCTCTCCTCAGAAACAAAGGCAAACACAAAAGCAGAGAAGAAAAAGGCAGGCACTCGCAAATCAAAAGAGGAGGCAAAAAGACAAAGGAGAAAAAGAGCAGAGGACAAAAAAGCATGCAATATTTAGTCTTTTATGTGAATGAAATAGCAGGCTGGCATACCAATGTTTCTGTGAATGGAAGCAAGGCCTTTCTGCCTCTGCAAGGCAATCCCTAGGGATGGCATGGTCTTATCCAATGAGGAGCCAGCTGGATGACTCATTCAGGGGAGGCTTGCAGAATAGTGGAAGAGACCATTTCGAATGCAGGTGTACATGTTGTTTTCTCTTAACTGCCCTTTAAAAATGCTGCATACATCATCAGATATGAGATGTTTTGCATAATTTAATAAGATCATGTTCTTTTAAAAGAATAAAAAAGCAAGAAAAATGCCTAGACCAGAGAACAGAAGTAAAATGCCACCCCTGTGTTTTTGATTGTCACCATTATCAGCTTTTTTTTTCTCTCCACATTCATGTGAACAGTTACCACCTACACATTTAATTAGTAATTTACAGTTCATAAGTATGAAGCAGATAGTACAAATGCACTAGAACAACACATATACTTTGAGCTGACAGATGTGGTTAGCCATATATGTGGACATTGGTATTTTGAAAATACATTATTTAGCATATTACAGTGTATTTGGGTTTTGATTTAACCATTAGAATTACATACTGTATGCTAGAATAGTTTATATGTTTTTGTTGGGATTTTTATTCTAAATCTTTGTTGCATAAAAGTCCTAATTATTGTCACTTTTTGCAATTTTATTACCCTCTAAGACACACATCTGAGAGACAGTGATCATTATCTTTCTTTCCACCAGCAGATATTTATCAGCTGATACACTAGTTAAATTATCAGCAAACACTCGTATTGGTCATCTACTTTTATTTAAACTTGCTATGAAAAATATTCCAGGAAAGACTACACTAAAATATATGTATTTGCTGCTGTTTGTGAAGTAGTTTTTTCTTAACTTGAAGACTGCTAAAAACTGGCATCAACTGGCTTCAACATTCAACCAAACACAATGTATGATTGTATGCTAAGCTGTAAACAGTGCAAGCTGAGTCAGTATGGTATGGGAGTTCAGGGATGTCAAAATTTGCCATTATTCATTTTTACTTTTACTTTACAATTTCTTAAAAATGCATCACTATTGAAAAAAATAAAATTAAAACTACTAACAACACTGCCAAATCGTTTTCAGTGAACCTACTATATAACTTTGTATGACTCTGCAATATTTATAATGAAATGGACAATTATCTAAACTTAAAAAAACCTAAATATAAAATGATTTTAGCCAATATGAAATAAAAATAAAATTGTTTGGTGTTTTTTGAACAATGGCAGAATTTGGCAGGTTTGCAGTCTGTCAAAGTCACTGATAAAAATCAGAGGTGAAGGACATAACGTCCAGTTGACAGTTTGTTAAACTCCTCTCCCCCTAACAGCGATTATCCAATAGTATCTTAGCAACCATAACTAGGCTCAGCTGGATATGGTGCAGCTACTCAGCGTTGCCTCCAATTTGTCCCTGTGGCCAACTGAGGTACTGCAACAAAAAAATCCTCTGTTGCCCCAAGGAGCATTTTTCTCCATTATGAAAGAGACATTGATAAAATTGTTGACAGGACATCTCCACCTAAAAACAAGGTCAATTATTTTCTATTTGTAAAACTTTCCCAGAGCCTATTGTTATGTGTGTGATACAGAAGCAAACCTGGAAGCTGAACAACTTTTTTGGCTTATGAACTATAAATAGGCGCCATATTGTAACCAGTGCTTATAATAAAGCCATGATTTCTACACATTGTAAAAAAGTGGGCGGTAAGTAGTTTTGCTATACAAAGAGTGTGGTGGGTAGTGTCTTTCTGTCTTTTTGTTTTGCCTTTCTAAACCACAAACACAAGAGCAAAAGTGTAAGGAATGGATTGAACAGTCTGCCTAGCTACCTGCCCAGCATGCCTAGCTAACTCCATTCTTTTAGTAGTAAACTAGCATTACATTTAATGCCAGTGTGCATTTCATTAGCTAACTACATTATTTTGTGAGGTCACAGATTATGTTATAAAAATCCCAATTCATGACTGGAACATCCAGAGCCAGGCTCAGATTTTACTACATCAGAGTTTAATGTAAGCGGCTCTGTCCTGCTCTTAACTGGATTTGGGGATGTTTACACTCCAGCAACCCCAGCCAAACTCGTTACCCGGGGAATTGTTGGGTTTCTAAGCACGTCGGTCCTCAAAAAACAACAACAACAACAAAAAAACAACACATCAGTTATTCCTCATTCTGGGAGCTTTTTCTCTTTTTCTAAAAGTAAAAGTGAGACTTATTATTTGAAAATATATAAATAAATAAATGTATCTATAGTAAGCACACACTCGGGGTTAGTTAGGAACAAATGCCTGGTCAGCCAAAAACAATGTTTTCAACCAACTCACGGAGCTATAACGTCAGCAAGCTAGCTGACGAACTACACAATGAATGACTACAAATCTTTGAACTCAGCTGAACAAAGTGATTTGAATCAGTGAAGTGATTTGTGACTTCAGCCTCTACTAAGCACACCCCCCCCCCCCCCCCCGATTCAGACATCAGAGCCACTTGCAGGTCAAGCAGTGGACATTGAATAGTCGCCACCATTTGAACTAAGGCCCAATACCAACAATAAAGAAGCTACGGCAATGGCAGACAGCTGTTATGCACTAAAATAGGAACCAGGGAGCATGGGAAATAGAAACCAGTGTTTATGTCCTTCTTTCTTATGCGTTCCTTAGCATAGGAAGGCAATGTATCAATTATTGCTATACACCTTATTCACATATACAGTATAATACCCAAAACATGATTATTTTCCTACGCAATTGCTCTTTAATTTAAATGTGCAAGTGAGGAAAGTCTGCAGAGAGAAGGGCGCAGACACATGGCTGAATTGGACCACGAAGCTGTTCTTCAGTATACCGTGTAGCCATGAGGACAGAAGCACACAAAGCTCTACTCAGGCATTGTGGTGTGCTGTAAGCTGGTGGGCAGTAAGGTAGAGACCCTGAAGCACTGAAGGCCCACCCACCGTTTCCCTGCCACTGTGGAGAGTTAACACGAGGGCGCAGAGTTGAAAAGAAAGGGCGGGAATATCTGTTATATCTACTGCTGCTGGAACGGAGGACGATGGCTGGTCACTCGGGGGCGTTTCCTGCTTATTGACCGCTGTCACGGAAAAGGCTGAGGGACCCGATCATCCCTCAGCAGGAGTTGAGGCTGCGGTAGGATGCGCAGACCACAGAGTAGGACTTCCTGTAGTGTATGATGGGGCCCATCAGTGGATAGGTCAAAGAGCATCTAATAAATAAAAAATAAAGCAGCACAAACATAAAAAGGGATTGACTTTAAGTTTTTCCTTTAACATAGGTGAGTGACAGGTAAAACTTTAAAATAAGACTGTGCTGACAACTTAAACATAAATGTATCATGAAATCATAGAAATCATGATCATTACATAAAAAAAACATACACAAACAGGCTGCATATGAAGTCATACAGACATGTTCATAACATTTGATAAGTGTAAAAATAACTACTGGAACATGTCCTCCATTGCAATTAAACATGTGATTTAATAACAGCTTTCTATCTCGTTCTTTAAGACATAACATTAAGAGTGAATGAGAAAGGAAAGACAGAGGAAAAGAGCATCCACTGGCAAGGAAAGCAGCAGACACTTCTCCATTTGACTACTGTTGCCCGGTTACCAAAAACATTCAAAAAAGAAAGAGTTATTTTCAGACTAGCTTGAAGCAAAATAACCAATGTTACGAAAAGGGCAGATACACTCAACTGGTAAACTGTGACCACTTGTTCAGTTGTTGTTGTTTTTTTTTTCCATTATGAAAAAACGTATTATTCACCAGTAGCAGTGAAATCACGAGAGATATGGCTTGTGATTTCAGTTTGCAGTGTCTGCAGAGAGTCTTTTAACATTCATAATAACACATGAATATAAGGTACAGATGACAATAGACTATGAGCAATTATATTCAGTTAAAGGCAGACTACATTATTGTAGCATTTATTTGTCCTGTCAAATATAAATTTAAAAAAAACCCAACTATTTTCTTTGAGGCCATCTAAACTTCATTCTCCAGAAATATTCCCCATGCCTAAGATTTCCTTTCTACAACTGCTGCAGCATTTTTTCCCTGATTGTCCAAAATCTCCAATACCTCTTTAGCTTGTCATCTTCCCTGACAATTGGTATCCTTCACCGGGTTGCTCCCATGAAAAATAGCTACTTTCTTTTAGGCAGAGCTTCAGGAGGCAACATTACTGCTTCCACAAAACAACATTCTTTGTTTCTATGTCCCCAAAAATGTCATTATTTTGAGCAAAAACTGCTACCAGGTATTCACAGCAAACCCACTTGTTTAGTTTTACCTGTTCACCTATCTTAATGGAATATGTGGAGGAAATATCTACTAGAAAGGACAGTTTTCTGCACTAAGTGAGAAAAAATGATGCATGATAGTAGCAGAAGCAGGAACAAGACTGAATACCTTAAAAATTCAAAAAGTTTTGAAATCTTAAAATTAAAATAAGACTTCAGTGTTGTCGCCCAATCTTCAATAAAACTGAAAATAGTCTAGACTAATAGACTGTCTAGACTGGACTATTTAACAGTCCATTTCCACTGTTTGCTGATCATTTTCTTCTTTGTAATATTCCAACACTGCAACTTTCTAACACAGCCATCCATTTATTTGGCTGTTGGTTACATCCAGCTACCACTTTTGTTAAAATTTAATGAATGATAGCAAAAAAAAAAAAAAAGCTGTATATACTGTCTATTTGAAGAGTGACAGAGTGACAATGTGTAGATAAAATGAGAAATAACAATAATAAACAATAACAAAGGGAAGCCCAAATGTGAAATATGAATTGAAACAGCACCATTAATTGTATGGTGAAATGTGACATTTGACTTTTAATATATAGCCTATGCTTTGGAAGTTGATTAGTAAAAGTTACTAATGTTAAAATTATTTATTTTAATTCACAGGTTCAATTGTAATTTGTTTAAAACGTACAAATAAGCCATATGCTGAAAATATTATGATATAATTGTTTTGTCATTAAACCTCTCTCTCTCCCTCTCTCTCTTTAATCTTTAATGTATATATTTGATAATTATTATCTATATTTCACACATATAGACACACACATACACAAAATATGGGCCAGGGACACCTATGCATCTGATTAAAATATAGATAAAAGTTACACAACATTTGGTTTTCATGAATGGAATCTCAATGTAGTGTCATATTCTCGCCCTACATCCATGACTATTATGAGCCTGTTTGTGACCATATTTCATTAGCATTATTGCCTGTGGTTATACAATCCCGTGTCATGTTTTTTAAAGGCTGAATGGAGCACAATAAAATGAATAGCAAAGAAAAGCAATATTGATAGCCTACTTAAAGGGGAGCAGAGTGATGTAAGAATTTCCTGTGTGGACAATTACATCCACAGCCTTGAGAGCTCATTTTCATAATCATATCTGGGGCATCATTTGAGCTTTCTGTGAATGGTTCATTAAAAGAGTGACAGAAGCAGCGGAAGCACAAGCAGATACCATATGTGTGTGTGTGTGTGTGTGTGTGTGTGTGTGTGTGTGTGTGTGTGTGTGTGTCTGTAGCCCTATAGACAGAGTAACCTTATACTGTATGCCATCCAAGGTACCTCTGTAAATCAACTAACTAAAAGCAGGTTATAGAAAAATTAATTAGTAAATCTTTTCGGTGAATATAGCACACCTGTGTATTGCTACTGTTGTGCAAGATTTATACAAAAATTGGTTGTTTTAAAATTCTTTCACATTTGATATAGAGGTAATGTTTAATAACATACAAACTGTGACCATGAGACAAGTCAATATTTTTGAGTCTCTCTCTCTTTTTTTCATTCTTTTTTTTTGGGGGGGGCAACAGCTACCAAAATTCATAAAGGTACAACAGCTATTCCATGTATTTAGGGCTGCAACTCACAATCATTTTTGTTTTGGATTAATCTGCTGATGGTTTTGTTGATTCGTTTTTCTATAGAATGCCAGATAGTCAATAGTGAAAAATGCACGTTATTATTATTCACTACAGTCAAAGGTGAAGTCTTTAAATGCCTTATTTTGCCTGACCAACAGTCCAAAATCCCAAAATAATCAATTTACTATAGTGAATGACAAAGACAAACATTAAAATACCACATTTGAAAAGCTGAAACCAGTAAACTTTTTTTTTTTAAAAGACTTACTAAAACGATCATTCGATTATCTAAATAGCCAATTAATCCTTTGTTCTATTCTATTTTGTGCTGGCTCTCCTGAGTTAAACCATATTTTATATAATAGCATATACTTATGGGGCCACGGGGCAAATATATGTTGTTTGGCCCCTGTTGACCCCCACAATATATGGTAGAACTCTAGAGCTGAAATGATTAGATGATTATTTGATTAGTCAGTGGACAGAAAATTAATTGGCAACTTTTCTGATAACTGATTAAATCTTAGAGTCATTATTTAAAGAAAAAAAAGGCCCAAAATTCACTAGTACTAGCTTCTTAAATGTGAATATTTACTAGTTTAAACTCCACATCTTTGGGTTTTTGACTGTTGTTCAGACTAGTAATAGATAAGTAATCTGAATGTTAACTTTGACTCCAGGAAATGATGATTTCGCATATTTCACAATTTTCTGACATTTTATACACTGAACAATCAATCCATTATTAAATTAAAAATAATTGTCAGACCTATTGATGATGAAAATAATTGCTGGTTACAGTCTTAGGGTACTCCTGTAAGGGGCTTTTGGGCCCCCTGAGTGTCTGGGGCCCCTGGGCATTTGTCCACTTTGCCTGATTGGTACTCCAGCTTTGTTTATGGGTGTGAACCGTTTTGCACTGTCAAATGTATTAGTGCATTTCTGACCAGCTGTCATTTTCTGCTAAATATACAGTGCTAAATATAAATGTCCTCAGCAACATTAGAATGTAGGCGGGTACAGCCCCCAAAATTTCTGCACCATTCAGCACATTGCGCTTGTCTTAAAGATTCAGTGGTCCACATTGCATGGGTGCTCAAACAAAATTACAACCCCCGGAAGAGGAAAAAACGTCCTTGCTTCATTTCAGTGAGGTAAAATCTTTTGGAAAGGCCAAAAAAAAACAACGGTTCTTTGAACATGTGACACATAACCGTCCTGCCCTCTAAGGAGGAATAGCTTTGAAGATCTTTATGCAAACCTGCAATAAACTATCGGAAATCATATCCCCAAAACAACATGACAGGTGTCACTTCTCCATGAAGTCTAGTTAAACATATAGATGCGACAGACTAACCTATTTGAAAACATTATGGTTTGTAAACTTAACTCACCTGTGTTTTGATGCGCGAGTGAAAGCTTATGGAACGTTTACTTATAGTAGAATCTGGTCACATGACTTAAATCATCCAATCAGAGCTTTCGTGCACTTTAAAAGCCGTAAACTGACCGTGAGTTGTTGTCACTTTGTAATTTGGTGTAAAAGTTATCTAAATAACTAGACTTTGTCTGAAAACATGTCCCGCAATCAGATTTACTACTCAGACAGGTACTATGACGACTACTATGAGTACAGGTAAGATATTTATAGCGTCGGAAACGTCTACCGCGAACCTGGAAGCTAGCCAACTAAGCTAATTTCTTTCCACTGTTGCCTTAGCAACAGTAGCCCAATGTTAATTTCAATAATAGTTTGTGAGCTTTTTTCCGACTCTACCTTGAATGTATTAATTTAGCACCTACAAGTCTTTATTGTTTTCCTAGAAATGGAGATTGTAGCGCGTTTCTAATACTGACAAATCATTAGAAATACCTTTTAAAAAATAAAGCAATCAATTTAACTCAATCGCAAGGTTACTACAACCTGTACAATCAGTCAACAGCTTTCTGACAGTGTCCACAAAACACAGGATTTATTGCAGAATTGTATTGGAGCGCATCAGTCTGCACAGGTGCACCTAATAAACTAAACTAATAGAAAATGAGGAATGTAAGTTACAGAGCACATATGAATAACGATAGTGTCTTTTACAATCCTTATTGCTCTGTAATTTACAAGATATGGTACAAATACTGTCATGTGCATATATGCATGCATATGTATGTATATTTTAACTTGGTTCAGTTGATGTAACTGCTGCATTTTAACAAATACATCAAACCTCACAGCATAATCAGTCATAACCAATAACTAAGAAAAACTTTTTTCCCTCTAATCACCAGACATGTTGTTCTGCCTCGGGAAATGGCTAAATGTATTCCAAGATCCCACCTGATGTCTGAAGACGAGTGGAGACAACTGGGTGTACAGCAGTCCCAAGGATGGATCCACTACATGATCCACGAGCCAGGTACTGTATGTAATAACTCTTACTGGGTCCCAACATTAGTAATTTAATCTGGTGTACATTGTAAACACTGTGCAATTCTTTGTTCTTCTGCTTTGTTGCCAAAATCATCTGTCAACAGCCTTTAAGCACGTAGTGAGAACAATGACAGCCTCGGGTGGTGACTTGTTTATCATTTGTCTGTCATTAACTTTTCAGAGCCCCATATCCTCCTGTTCAGAAGACCTCTACCAAAGCATTGACATCATCCCACTCATTCATCTGGTTATTTACCTGGAAGAGTGAATACTTTCTAGCTCTGCTAGTTATCGTCTGCTGTGCATTAGCTGTATTTTCTCAGCCTTAAGAGCTCAGTTTGTATAAAGATTTGATCCATTTCTATGGAATCCTACCAGTCCTGTGGTTGCCAAACAAACACTATAAAGTACCTGACTTATCAACTTGTTGAGAAAAGATATCACATAGCACTGAAATTGTTTCTGATCTATGTCTGATGATATGTTACAAGAGTTTACATTAGTTCAAGTTAACATAGATTTTGTAAAGTCAGGAGGAAGAGAACTGTCTTGTGATTTTGTGCCAAAATTGGCAGGTTGACAATCAGCTGAATTTGTGAGTGATACAGAGTTTAACTACTTTAAACAGTAATGCTGCTTTTTTTTTCTCTTCAAGATGTTTTAACTTAAAAATCTACATGGCTTGTATTTATTATTCTTCCTTTTGATTCTGAGTGTCAGACAGTGTCCACTGAAAGAGAGGATTTGATTTACATCACAATGTTTAGATTTGTGTCACATTTAAGGAAAAAAATAGCTTGTGACAATTCAGTCATGACCTGTTTGATTAATAATTTGACAATAAACTATCCACGCCATGTTTTTTTTTTTCACTTAGTGCTCCTTGATTTGGACACAAGAGGGTGCTATGGTGCTATGCTATCCTCTCAAAATATGAAATCATCACAGTCATGCTGAGATACAGAAGTGAGGCCTATAAACACCATATTTAGGATTTCTCAGTTTTAACAGTTAGCATTGTTTTCATCCATTAAATACTTGACGTAAGCTATTTAAAATATGGTTTATTTTGGTTTATTCCTGGTTATATTGTTATTAGATTTCCAGTCTATAATCTGTGAGGCATCAGCTTCTCAGATTTAGTCTACAATTTACCTCTCTGTGTCAAATTAGTTTCCAGTCAAGGACATTATTGTATCATCTGAAAATGTCATATCTGGCTTCCAAGGATAAATGCTTGGTGCGGGTCGGTTAATAATTCAGAAGGTAGGAAGTGCTCCTGCAGGAAAAAAGGCTGACATGTCATCATGCCACTCAGGAATAATAACCTGTTTATAAATGGCTGAAACAGGCCATTAAATATTTAACTTATCTGACATCAAAAGTGATAAACAAGCTTAATTCAGACATGACAAAAACGTGTGACGCAACAGATAAAACAAACTCCCATTTATTTCTGCTTCAAAGGCAAATAAGTAGCCACAGTTTAAACGTGAAGACAAAAAGCAGGAAGGTCTGTAACAACCTACGCTGTCCTTGGATTAAATTCCATGTTTGAATGCTGGTGTTTTTTTTTAAATCTGAATTTCACTTTTGATGATATAATCTTTCTTAATGTCAAACATACTGTGGTTGAAAAGACCCACAGCAGCCTGCTGAGGAAGCTTGGGCTCTGGAAGGAAAAAAGAAATGTCCATTAAAGATTAAAGACAGGATAATCTCGAGTGAAAATGTCAAACTGCAAGGTAGCTGTGAAGGACCATATCGAGGCTTTGGAAAGCAGTGAAGGTGCAAACATCTCTGTGGCATTTGCAAAATAAACTACACTGTAAACTGTCAAAGATGCTGCAAATACAGATCAGCACTCCTCATATACAACCAGCTGTACCCTTCTTTAAATTTTTAATGTTCCATACAAGCACTGCTTTCAGGATGTTCATTTTCATCAATAAAAATAGAAATGTATGCATATTTGGTAGAAAGGCAGCCCACACGTCCTCAGACTGAGGCAACCAAAGAGCCTCATCTCCATGTCAGTTTTTGGAAGGAGTCACCATCAAACCATCGTCACAACCAGCAGAGCCTCTGCACAGGGCAGGTGTTGTGAAAGCTTTGCTTCGCGGTCCATCAAGCTCCTTTGTAAGAAGTGACACTGGGACATCATATTCCATCTGTTTATGATCGTTTCAGTGTCAAAGGTGCAGTCCACCCGGGCTGAGGACCATGTTCACAACCAGAGTCAGCCAACACAAGCGAAGCACGTGACGTCTTCACAGAGTTCGGTGGCCATCACAGCTTTCCTGTGGAGGGAAAAACTAGAGTTGTACAAGAAGAGGAGCACGCAAACATTGATGTTTAATGTACAAAGATCTCACTAAATCCACTTGGGGAAAAAAAGACATTCATCAAGTTAATAACAGAAGTTAAACGAGCCTCATTCCAGACGTCTGATTTGAATTAGCGATGAAGTGAAACAAAGTGGTGATTCGGTCTGATTATCAGGCTCCTATTAAACTGGTTTACCGCTGCTTTGCAACAAGGAAATTTGCATGTTTTTCTGGTCACACTAACGTGCAAGTAAAAAGAACATCTGCACTGAAACTAAATAAGAAACTAGATGTGTTGATCTCAATAAAAAAAAAGCAGAAATAGGTGAAATGTGAGGTAAAATCAAATCTATACTGACAAGTCACATGACTGCATGTATTTCTAGAGGAATCCTTTTAAAATGAACATGTAAGTATTTAGTTATCTACAACACGATTAGGTGAATGCAGTTAATAGATCATGTGGTACAGGAAATGTAGTTAAATGTAATGGTTAAAAGCAGTTAACTAAAAGCTTCAGGCACAGCTACTAATTGAATTAGTGTTCTTTAAAGCATATCACTGCTCACAAAGACCTTATTCAGACTGTTGAGTACATTGTAGCATCAAGAGCATTTGCACATTTAAACTTTTGCTTCATATAATATAAGTTACTTGGCTTTGAGTTCCTGACTATTTGCCAATAGCACAATGAAGCTGGACTTTGCTCTTTCCTTATGATCCTGAAAACTACGCAACCTGCCATTGAGTTCAAGCCACTCGCATAAAGCCAAACATGTAGATCAGGTTAAAACCAGTACACGATGTCAGTCAACCCGGGCAACTGCACACCAACTTTTGTGAGATCGGGAGAAAACACACTCACATGCAAGAGCGTACAACCTACCCAGGCCTTTTCCCATCTTTTTAGCAGTTGCTCATGCTCTGTGAGTGCACCTCTCCATTGGTTCAAATCCCTGGATGGTATGCTCTCCTCATCTGTCAAATAACAACATCTCTTATGGATATAAACCAAAACAAATGTCCATCTCTGGACTAATAGCAAAGAGCATTTCTTACAACCAAAACTAGGGTTTGGACTTCTCATTGTGTTTTACTACCACTGTACATGCATTACTGTGATCACTATCTCACTTTTTGGAGATCTAACAGGTTTTAATACTCAAAAACATAATGACAGCAGACAGATCCACAATTTTCCACACTTAAAAGCAGCTATACACCACCAGGTCTGGATACCTCCAATAGAGAGGTGGAGGTCGATCTCAGACATGTCATTTCCTGTGCTGGCCTCAGCGACGCAGTGGTAACGGGCGTCCTTGATCAGCGGCCCCTCTCGGAGCCAGCTGCTCACAAGTACCTCGCTCTGACCCAGCGGGCGGCGGTACTCCATAATGGGGGTGTCCAGACTGTGCCCATTTATTAGCCAGTGAATGTGGACATCACTGGGACCTGAGGGACAGAATCGAACTTCATGTTGACCCGTGACGATCGAGATGCTTAACACTCCACATAGACACACAAGAAATGGGAATACTTGCCTTTGGTGGGTCCATTTGAGGTGTTCAGTTTCAATAAACACTTGTTGACTGAATATACAGTACATGTGTGGCATGTACAGTATCAGTCAAAATGAATGAGAAGGGGTGTCCAAACTTTTGACTGGTACTGTATATGTATAATGGCTGATCTCAGCACTGATAATCAATTCTGTACATACTGTGTTTTGCATAAAACTTTGTAGGCTACGTCACCACTAGTGAGATTACATGTATATATTTTCAATATATGCAACAGGATCCTAATCTCAGCCACATACAGTAGTTTTCTCTACCACTATATGCTGTTATCTTCACTAATGAATCCATATAAAAACACAAGTGATGACTGAAGTCAAAAATTTAAGAAAACAAGCCAGAGTTGAAAACATTTGACAAGGTTTATTTAGCCTCCCTACCATGAGCTGTTGTAGCCCAAAAATGTCCCGTAGATTTATGTACATCTTCGAATGGTATTTTTCCATATATACAAATATATTTACATTTGTTTACAGGCACAAAAAAAAAAAAGATCCAGTTGAAGTATTGAAATAAAAAGACAGCAAGCCTACAATAACTCTTTTGTTCTGATGAGAGATTCTCAACACTGTGGATAAGGATCCACTTCTAACATTTACATGTTTCATGTCAGACTGCTGCTTTACAAAAATATACACAAAACTGTAGTCTTCATCGACATACAACTGAGAACTGTGAGACAACCAGATCACTGTGAGGTTGACATTTTAATTAAGAATTTCAGGTTTTCTTCCTAGAAGAAGAATCCCAGTCTTTTTAAACATTCAACTACATTTTGCTTCTTATATTGGTCTTGCAAGACACCACCTATGATAAAGATGAATGGATCTCCACAAGTCAGACACCTTAAAGCAAAGGGCAGGCTTATTTTAAGAAACACACACACACACACACACACGGTTAGAGCTCAGGTTGAGGAAATGGTGACATGCAAGGTGTAGAAAGGAGAGGAAAAAATTATGGTCCAGAGCAAAAAGAGGGGAGGGAGGGAGGGGGGGGGGGGGTTAGAAAGTGAGAGTGGGTGTCAGGGTGTGAGCTGTCATAGGCACCACTCACCCAAGGCCAGGCAGAAGAGCAGAAAGGCCTCTTGGGCATGAATCCCCCAGGCCTGGTCCTTCAGCAGGGGAGGCAACAGTCTCACCTCTGCCTCTCGAGCCTCCACATTGTGGGGCTTGGTGGAGGAGGAGGAGGTGGAAGAAGAGGAGGAGGAAGAGGAAGAGGAGGAGGAGGAGGAGTGGGAAGGGAAGGCAGAGGGAGTGCTACTTCCAGAGAAGGACAGTGAAGATGAGGTGCCGACAGGAGAGGAAGCTGTGAGGGAGGGAGTGATGGAAAAAGAGATAGTATTGAGGAAAACAGGAAATCTACACAGGGGATGACATGCAGAAAAGACAAAGGGGAGACTAACGAATGAGGGCTAGGATCTCTAAAAACTAAATCTGCTGCAATAAATTAAAAACAAATGGACAAAATGATATTACCACAGATGTGACTCCTTTTAAATAATAATTCTCTGAAAAAGGTTCTATAACCAAAGGCTTCATTAAAAAATACAAAAATAACTTCAGATTGTTTCCAGGTTTCCAGTTTTAAAAAAAAAAGAACTGATGATTGATATTATCAAGCATCATGTCATACTGTACATATTTATGTTATTAACAGACCACATAAGGACAGATGACTAGTAGAGGTTAATACACAGGATCATTAGAGTTGACCTTGTATCCATGTAGGAATGTCGACTTCACGAGGGGGTGGGGGGGGGGGAATAAAATAGAAACTGAACATTCTCACTCAGGACAACTCTTCAGAAGACAGTGGTTTGATTTATTCCAGCATTTTTCTATCATGCAAGTCGTCTCTTTTTCTGTTCTTTAAACTCTACGTTGCCACCTCACTGGGTGAGATTAAGGCCCACATACCAGGTGCTGCAGATGGCCAACGCTGTACAACAAAATCTAGGCTATAACGTACTGAGCAAATCTTCCCTGAGAAATGACTATAATGTTGAAGCATTTACCCAAAGTCAGATAGCCTACACGTTGCTTTAAAAAAAAAAAAAAAAAAAAAAAAGATGCAAAAGCTTCAAGAGATTATTTCCCACCCAGGCTGTACAAAAAAAAAAAAAAAACAACAACTCCAATTTGGAAAACATCACAGTAACTTACCAATTTGGTAAACAGTGTTTCCAATTTGGAATTTAAGAAATAGCTTTTTTTGCTGGACTAAGCTGAGAGGGTGCAGCTTCCATGAGTAACTCCTGTATGCCCTAAAAATCATACAGCAGGAGTTCAATCCCTACAGGAAAGTGGGATGCCTGACTTAAGTCTTGTAATGATTAAACTTCATGAAATGCTGCGCGCTGAACATACTTCCATGTAGAGGACACCACTTAGACTTGCGTTGTGGAAAGATGCAGCAAGAAGGTGACACGCCCCCCCCCCCCCCCTTATAAATAGTCTCTATGCAAAGAGAAACAAAAGCAGTATCAGTAAGCTTCATCTGCATCTGCAAACTGGATGGGCTGAGAATCACAGTCCACATCGAAGGGTTTCTCCTGGGATGGGCTGTCGTTTCCGTAACTGTGAGAGGGGATCCTACCGTTGCCACACTCCGGCTCGGTCTCGTACCCTGTGTCACGGAGCGCCCGCAGATTTTGAGTGGTTTGGCTGCCGTTCTGGGTCGGTTGCTCTGTCATGTTAATTTTGTCTGTCGCGGATGCTTCCATCAGACCCGCTTCACAGGCCCGATACTCAGGCTGATGGGCGCTCTTGTGACTGCCCAGCAGAGCGGCTCGCATCCGCAGGCAGGGAGCAGGAAGATACTGCATGTAGCAGTTGTATGCCAGTGCAGCCAGGAAGAGGAGGAAAAACAGCAGGAAGAGGAAGAGGAGGGCAGTACTGTTGTTGTGCTGCAAATACTCAGCTGATGGGTCCCGGTTCTCTGGGAGGGAGCTGGAGGGATGCTGCTTAGGCTGGAACTTGATTGTGCTGCTGGGGGGCGGGGTTAGTGATGCGTCAGTTTGGGGTGGAGTGGTGAAGAGGACTGTGGCTGTGAAGCTGGGAGGGGCAAGGGCCGAAGTTAGTGGGGCTCTGTCTGTCTTACCATTACCTTCAGCGGCATGTGAGCTAGATGGCTCCTGGCTGACGAGGGTGGTGGTCACGTGGCCTGCCTGGTGCGGGGGTCGAGGTGGGCGATCCAGAGTCAGGACGTATCCAGCCAGGAGGCGGCTGAAGTTCTTCCCGACAGCGGGGGCCCACTCCACTGACCAGCACTCGTAGTGACCTTGATCCTCTGGAGCCACGCTGTAAATAAGGAGACCGTTTTCTCCAATGAGGTGGAAGCGAGAGGCCTCGGTGAGAGCCGAGCCGTTGGATTTCCACATCACCTGGGCGTGGTTGGAGTGTACCATGCATGGTAGCTCAGCGGAGCTCCCCCGTTTCACTTTGACATGATGGTAGTCCTTCACAGACACACCTGACACTACAAGGCAAAACAGAGAGAGATGATGACTTTTGGTCACTCAGCAAGTTTTGAGCATGAAAACACAACATTCAAGTTATGATATTTAAGCCTATCTACACTTTGATCTATATTAATTAGAGTAATAAGTGGAAAAAACATCAGGAGGGGACTAAGCACTATCACTGTTATAAAGTTTCTTTATCAGGCTGTGTGTGTGCATGTTGCACTCTACCTGAAGGACACTTGTCTGCGTCACCATTCAGGCTCTGAATCAGCTCCCTGAAAAAACAAACAAAGCATTATTTTCATGAGTCTAAAACATGCACATGCACACAGTATCTAGACAGAGAGTAAAGCAGGTTCAACTGGATGGATGGCACAGTATCAGTAAAGATTTCTCTCAGTGTTGGTTTTGCTTTTGTTAAGCAGTGCAATAATACGGGTGTGTAGAAGGAGAAATAGAAAGTGAACAAATCTAGGTCCGTGGCGAGTTACCTGAGTCGTTCGCTGGGGGCATCAAAGATGCTGACGCAGGCAGCAGTGTGAGGGTCCCAGGCGCAGTAAGGGTCTCGTGCAAGTACGCAGTCGTCGCAGGACAGATATCTGCCGCATGAGGCTGTGGGTGACTGGACTACGCTCGAGTCTGAACCAGCGTACAGGGATCGTGTCTGTGGAAGCACAAGATCATTCGCATGAATATCTAAAAGAAAGAGTGCACAAACTTTCACATAAAAAAGAACATTTTACAAATATAATTTATTGAGCTTTCTGGAACTTAACTACACACTCGACAACTCTAAAAAGCATCTTCGAAAGTAACAACAGTCTGCAGAATTTTATTTGCGAACACCAGACAACCACAAACACACTAAATGTGCAGTCTCAACTCATTTAAAAGGAAATGATGGTTTTGTTTTTAACTATCATGCCATCTTCTTTGTAACTTCCTTTGGTGAGGTTTTTTTTTTCAAAGCAGAGTAAGCACGATAGAAAAACGTGTGAACACACACACACACGCACATATACAGCAACACATAAACACATATCCTCACTGTCTAGGTGTTTACATTCACTGAGGTCAGAAGACATTTCCCACTTCTTGTGTGCTGCAGTCGTCTCTTTGTGCTGTTACTAGCAGCTACTGACTACTTATCATAGTAAAGACTGACCTCAGAAGACAGCAGCAGGTTCTTGATGGACTCAGAGTTCTTCAGGAGCTGGATCTCCTCCACCATATGGACCTCTCCGCCAAACACCACTGACTTGTGCAGGACTCCCTTATCTAAAGATGATAATGGAAAAATATCAACCATTCAGTCAAGCCAAAAGCCAGAGTTGAACCTTTTTAGAATAATGTGATTGGGGATGTCATGATATATATCAAATCCAATAAAGTATAACTGTGGTGCAGGGTATTTTTTCTTAATGAAGATCTTTCTAGTTGTAAAATGTGTCTTATCTTACCTTAATAAGTTTAATTTTACTTAACTGTACTAGCGGAGGGAATTGTACTGCTTTATTATCTAGAAAGATTCATGCAGTTTTTGTTTTTTTAAGTACAGCTAGCTAAGACTAATGCAGTCTGCAACAAATTCTACTTTCATGAAAGTTATCAGATTTAGAGATGTGTTTCACATGAACAAACATTATGGTCATTTTAGAGGCTTTAGTTTGTGCCGCTGTTGAACTGAACTACTCTCATTCATATAAATGGGTGGATAAAATATTAAAAATATTATAAACTTCATGAACATGCAGGGCTTCTGTAGACTGCATTAGTCTTAGTTACATGTACCTAATAAACCGAAACCTGGGTGTATATCAGATTGGGACACTCTACTAGCAGATATTTAAAATCAAATGACTCTAATCAGTATCAAGGGTTAATTAACTGGACATGGACATCCCTAATTATAACATTTTTTTTTTCCTATCACATAAGTGTTAACTATTGCCACGTAACCGTGTTGTTACCTGTTCCAGTGAAAATGACATCATAGATGTTATTGTCGAGCGCACGGACCCTCTCCACCACAATCTGTGTGTAGTTGACGTCTTTGGTGATGAGGCGAGGCCCATTGCCGATGGGCAGGACAGGATCCTCCAGCAGGGGGTGGTCCTTAACAAACTGCAGGGTCTTGTCTGGCAGGTGGAGAGAACTGCTAATGTTCTGTTGCCGCATGAGGTTGTTGATACACTTGTAGAGAAGGAAGAAGAGATTTATTGTAAGACAGTAAACTGATTTTACAGTGTAATTTTAGGCATGTTATTCCGTCTTTTTATTGTATTTTTTCCAGGTCAGTATTATAAATAGTCAAAGTATTTCTCAGCTCTAAAATATCACACAAAGTTTGCACAAACTTGTATGCAAAACTGGCTAATTTGTGTGTTTAAGGTACTTACTGCTCCAGGACGTGGAGACGGAGTGATGCCATTGTACCGGACCCACTTGGTGTGGGACTGCTCCACTGTGGCCTTCTGCATGTACTTGCCCTTGGAGAAAACCTCTTCCACAGCAGTCATGTTGTAGGCGCACACTGCTGACAATCCCACATTACCCCTGAGGGAGGAGGAGGAGGATCACGGGAATCGCAACAGAAGAAGAAAAACAAGAGGTAAATGGGTGAGGGTTAAAAGAAGAAAACAGAATTTCAAAGTGCATTTACAGGATTACGGGATCAAGATTTTCAAATCACTGACCACTGGGAGGTGAAGACGCCATAGATAACCGTGTCCCTCCAGTCTGCCCCCTTCAGGATGAAGACATCATGCACTACGTTGAAAACAAAGTTGAGTTCAGGCATGGAGCACACCAGCTTCGCTTTCAGGAAAGACGTCCATTTTTTCTGCAGTGTCCGCTGACCTCCGAGGTCACCCTGTGGTGGGAGATGGAAGAAAGCTTTATCAGCACATTAGGCCGTGTTGAGAGAGGACAGAGGTTAAAGAAAAAAAAAGATAATATTTTTGATGATACAACAGCAGTAAAGTCTAATGATTGTACTGTGATAGCACTACGATATGAGATCAGGTTAGATACAGAAAAGTTCAACGGAAGAAGGGATAAAGAGAGACATGTACACACTGACAACTGGAAGATCGGGGCTAAAGAGGGATGCTGCTGGTATGTGCAGATGGTACATGACGTATGCTGACCTTACAGACGCGCGCCACCCTGGGAATGAGAAGCTTGCCAAAGAATTCATACTCCACGGACACCTCGGTGAAGAAGTAGTAGATTTTGTCGTCCTCACCATCTGCTCTGTTTTTCCCTTCCCTGATCACGTCGGCAAAAACAAAACTGGGCTCTGCAAGGAAAGCATAGTAAGCAAATAAACCTCTTGTATTCCTGCTTCGGTTCCACATAATTTATCAGAAATCTTTAGAAACTTATTCTCAACCCTAAAAAGCAGACACAAAACCTTTCATCATCCTTTGTGATTAATGATTTTTTTCCTGTCCTGACGACCCCAACAATCTTTCAATTGATTCAAGAAATCTATATTTGTCCCGTATTGTCCCAACTCACCATTGAGCCACGATGTGGAGTACTCTGTCCTCAGCAGAGACTGGGATGGGGAGTATCTGGAAATAATCGGTTCACTGCCTAAGAAGTTATAAGCTGTCCCTGAGTACAGCTCTCCATCTGATAGAAAAGCAAACAAAAAAAAAGGCAATTTATTATCCAGCGAGACCATTTTCCCTCCCAAAAAAAAAGAGAGATTATTGAGGATTATTATGCCTTTTACTGCAGCAGAGCTGGCAACCAAAAGTGCTCTTTGTGAAATTAGATAAAATGGGCCATAACTCACCAACCATGACAGTAGTAAAGCTTTGTGAAGGGTCAAAGGAGCACTTTCCTCTGCCATCTTCGGGTTGACCCTTCAGCGAAAAGTCAGCGAGATTCTGTGAGGAGTTCAAGATTAAATTTCAGCTCAAAGGCCGCTGTGTTGATTGGTGAGCTCAAACACATGTTTATTTGTGCAGTGTGCTGTTCAGCGTTAAGGAAGCAGACCGAGCAATAACCTACCAAGTAATCACATTGAGGTTGAAAGGCGTGTGTTCCGCAGACATACAGACGCTCTTCGTCTACGACTTGGAGCACTCGAATGTAGTTCAGACAATCCCTCTGGAGAGCAACATTCGATAAACAACTTGAAATACGCTGCAGACTGTTCATACATGGCAGTTGAAAGAGTGGCTGATAAAACCACATTAACATAGCAATGATGAAACAAACCTCTTTTGATTTTCCTTTGAGCGTGCACATCATCATGGGGAGTTCAGCAACTGTCCACTGAACCTTAAATTGTTGACAGGAAGATAAGAATTAAAACTTGTATGAGCATTTTTTTTCCTCCCTTAGTCATAAATCTTCAATCGTATTTTGATACCTTGTTGTTTTTGACGGTCACATTCTTCTTGCTGAGCTCAAAGACGGCCTCCCTGGCTCCCACGTACAGCACATCCCTCTTCTCACTCAGCAACAATGTGGAGTAGTTGAAGATCCCAGGCTCCGAAAACTCCATCAGATCTAAATCTGAACACAAAAGTGTTGGATCACATTACTTCAGCGTCCAAAATGACCATAAACTAAATATGCAGTTTTACTTATAGCAAAATTTGATTTTTAAAGCTGCTATAATCAATATTTTTATATTAACAAAGGATCAAATGACTAAATGTAATATGAAACAGGTTGCTTGTAGTGACAAAACCCACAGATAATTTTCCCCAAACTCTGCAGTTACTCTCAACTCTATGGAGTGTTTTAGTGTTTTTCAGCTTGTTTTGGTTCAGACAAAGTTAGCGACTATGTGGTGAACAAAGCGGAGCATTTAGTTGCTAAATAGAGACATATTTCCACCAGGAGTTGGTGGAGATGAGATCAGAGCTAAAAGGAAAGTAAATATTCATCAAGTGGCCAAAAACAGAGCTCCAAATGAATGCTTTTTTCTGGTTGTATAATTGAGCAATTGTTTGCCAAAAACTCCACTGCCTCCAAGTAGCCAAAAAAAAAACCAAACAGAAAAAACCAAACAGTTAACATAGGTTAAACATGCACTTGAAATCATCAATATCATGTTGTAAACAGGTAAATATCAACAAAAGGTGACAAAAAGGCGAAACCTTCAAGCATAGATTCTGATATGTTTCTCTCAGTCCGATGTATTAATATGATGTGAGTTCATCTGTTGTTATACTGTGTGTTGTTGTGATTGATGGCAAACCTAGTGGAGTGTTTGTATCCGGCTGGCATTAGTTGTGCCAGGTGCAAGTGGGTTCGGGTTGCAGGTGCCTGCACATAAACACCACAATGTTGAAAGCAAATACCCACACTGAGTGACTGAAGCTGTGACTGTATCGCAGTGAGTTGAGAAAGTCGACTTTGTTAAAGGGTGAGCTGTACTGGTTCTCACAGAGCGACTTGGTTACTTGGAGCTATTTATGTAAACAGCAGCATGTAAACAGAACTTCCCCATGATAGTAAAGTGTTCCAGTTTGAGAGCTTGTGGTGAGACTGGGGGACATTTAATGAGATATATTTAGTAAATAGGTGTTACTAAGAAATCTATTGTGAGCCTTGAGAGAGTTTAAAAAGAGAGCTTTGGTATATGATACAGATCTGTATAACTTGAAGGTTCAACCTGTATTAAGCTTTCTATTTGTTTTACTACATAACTCATAATTTAATGCTAACTGGGATGTAAACTTCCACCACAGGAATCTGCAAAGTCAGTTTTCCATCCATTGCCAGTGGAGCAAATGAACTTTACATTAGGGCCTCCTGTTTCTTGTTTCTGAGATTGTGCAAGACCGTAAATACCAACTGAGATTAACAAGCACGACTTCCCAATTTGAGTGCATTTATACACTCAAAGTTTCAGTTTAAATCGGCATAGTGGTTTCTGAAGAACATTTGCCAGAAATGGTTTGCATTTCTTCGGATGGAATTTACTGTAAAATGGTCACAGAAGTATAAAGATATATTAACAAAAAAGCATTAATATTTAAAATATTTTCTTACTTGATACAATCATAAATCAATTGATGAGACGTGAAAAAATAACATAGCAATTAGAAATTACAAGTAAAAATTGACATCTTTAATTTGCCTAAGTTTATACTATTACTATGATATTACTAGTATGGGGAAACTTATACAATTCACTATTATCAGTAAATTGTTGGTATTTCTACCTAATGAATGATTAGTTATCAAACTGTAAACTATTAATTTCTCTGTTGATTGAGAAACACAGTTTGAGTAAATTACGTCATATGACTTAAACCTTACCTTGGTGTCTCCAGGACGTTCGAGGCACAGCGTGGGGTCCATGGGTGGAGACCTCGAGGAGCAGCCCCAGAAACACTCCCAGCACGCCGAATCCCATATTAGACTCTGATAACTTCGGAACTGTGAAGTTTCCTCTGTAAGACACACACAAAAAAACAAAAAGTAAAGCCACACACACTGAAACCTGATGCACCAAAAAAGGGATTGCACAAGTATGTAGAAATGAACGAGTTTCTCACAGGCTGATTTTATCATGCGAGCACAAGCGCTAAAAGGGGACAGGACATCAAATCCACCTCCCTCATACTGAAAGCTGGCAGGGCTGATTCATCCTCTTTTGTATCGCTTAGAAGGTTAGTGTAGCATGTCACGTGCATTTGAATAAAATCAGTGAAAAAATATCTTTTGGACAGACACTGAACAATAAAAAAAAAACATCTCTCTTACAATAAAAGCACATTTGAAATGCAGATATTTCTTATGTGAAAACATATTTAAAAAAAATAAAACAGGTTCTGACATCTGTATATTCTCTGTAATATTTTTTATCACATGAATTGTGATTTTTTTTTTTTATTCCTCTGCTTTTTTGTTTTTAAACCAGCTGGGCTCTACAAAAGCCGCCTACAAATAAGGAACTAGTGCTACTCACGTTCTTATTCATTCACCTTCATGAATCCGCAGTCATATTGTTCTAAAACAACACGAAACAAGGGAAGTAAACTCTTGCCTGCGTTCAGAAACAACTCTGACATTTGCAATTTCCACTCCCCGTACTGTACTTTCACTCTAGCGCACAACAAAAGGCTACCTTGGTTTTCTTTTGGAACTTGGATCTATTTCTGAAATGTTAAATAACCAAACAGGAAAACAGATGAATGTGGAGTTTCACTTGGGGACTCGGAGATAGAGAGAGAGGGGGCAGTAAGGAGGAGAGAGATGGGAGGGGATGCAGTACATGTTGAGGTCCTGAACTAACATGACTGACAGTGGCAGAAAACCATCCGCTTATATTTGTAACAAGCAGAGAACATACACACACATATACACAGCTGGCATGACACTCTGGCAACAGATGACCATTTAGCAGTGCAGTTAATGTTAATGTGACCGCTGTATGACATTTCAGTTTGCTGTTGGTATGTGCGTTATGCAATAACACCTCAGGCTTAAGAAAATCCCCCTTTTATTAAAAACTTGTTATTCTGCACTTCACACCATTGTTGCGACACAGTAAAAGGCGTATCCGTTTGCCTCGGATGGTGAAGATGACAATGACTGTGATGATGACAGCATCCCTGATAGCTATCAGATGTGGGTGTCGTTTTCCATTCGCCGATTCGCAGAGCGTTCCTGATCTTTTTGCCTTTTAACGGCTCTCTCCTGGTTCGTTCACTTCAGGATGTGCCTGATAAGCTCTCCATTAAGCTGCTCAGTGTTATTTCACACTCAAGCGCTAAACTTATCCAGATCCACCTCAGGAGATTGATGTCATATTCAATAAAATGTTAAGTTGTTTTCCTGGGACACTCAGCCACTGCAGTTTCTGTACACTGGTAAATCAAATGTATTACTCCAAGATACTGAGATAACCAACTGTGTTTACTTAAGAAAGTTATGGTTGCAAGTTTATAATGGTTTACTACCAATCATGACTTGCAATAAAATGGTTTTATCTTGAAATGCTGTGTATCTATTTTGGGAGTATAAACCCTCTTTGAATATGTCTCAAATATAGATGATTCAGTTACTTTAATAACATTTTTGTATCATTTCATTTGACTCATTTTTATCTAAAATACTTAATATCTCCTGGTTGAACAAACCGTGTTTCAAGTCACCTATTTTAGGTCAGTTGAAAAGCCGGGGGGAAGCTTTAAAGCTTAAGTAAAATATTAAAATAAATCTCTAAATCTGTTCTCAATCCGGCTTGTAATAAATGCAATGTTTGCCAAATTTACTGTGACGCAGGGTAGATGTAAAATAATCTCCAGGTCAATTTTCATGACTGATCAAATTCACTGTGACATGAACGGAAGGCTGATTATCTTCTTTTACTAAATATTATTAACACTGAAATGGTATTAAGTCAGAAAGTGATTAACTGATATAATTCAGTTATAAGGCTGAAGTGCTTCCTGTCTCTTGATCCAATCATGTGAGAGGGAGGGTGTATCTTTGTGGTTTCTCACTGATATAGTTGGCTTTGACAATATTAGAGACGACTCTAGATTGATAATGTGTGCCGCCTGCATGTGTGCGTACAAATATGCGCGTTGCATTCATTGAACGGCTGATGTTGTTGTAGTAAGCACAAAGTGGGTGGATCTGGCCTCTCAGGTGGTTGTGTGTACTTCTCTCCTCCTGTGAGAGTAAAGGGATCCGACACAAAGCAGGTTATTCTGGTTTTCTACAACATCCTCAAAAGAAACTGAAGTACCCGCAGCACACATCCGCAAAATGGGTGGGCCGGTCACGCGAAAGGAGGGGATAAAGGGTTATCGGATGTCTTGTAAGACAAGGGTTAAGATAACAAAACTTTTCACTCACAGGAACAAACTAAAGTCCTACAATGTCCCAACAATATGGAGTTAATTTGTATTCAAGCTAACGAGATGAAGACTTGTTTGAAGTAAACTTTATTCTTAAGAGGCCAAAGAAAAACTTCCAGGTGTATATAAAAGAGAAATCTCACAATTAAAAAGGGACTTCAATAAAATAAAAAAGGAGGAAAACAATAAACTGCTTTATCATCACGTCATTTGTCCTCATTTAAGGTTTTTTAACCAAAATTACACAACACATTATATGGTCATAGAACAAATAAATCATTGTCAGCTAGTTTTTAATGACCTAGTGGCCCCATTGTGGCTCATCCCACCAACATATAGGCTAGTAATTAGTTACACAGCCGGGGGGGAGGAGATATATCATATGGCACAGCATGCATGGACAATCAATGGAGGTCATCACAGCTTGAGAAAAAAGGGGGGAAAATGCTAATTGATTATTGATTTGGTTGTAAATGAGAACAAATGGACCCAGAGGTACGACTGAGATTGTTTTTTCGTGAGAGCTTCCACCGACCGAAATCTAGCAAAGATGGAATTCCATTCTAGTTTCAGCTCTAACCGTGGACTACTCCACTAGAGAGGGGGTCAAATACACAAGGACCTATTGTTTACTGAAGATGATGGTAGCCTCCACTCTACCCCCCCCCCCACCCAGTCCCATCCACATCATCACTGCAGAGTAGCAAACAATGAACAGACAGAGAGAAAGGAGAGAGGACAGAGGACGAAGGCATCACTTCTCCCTCTCATCCAGTTCTTTTACAGTCTTGCCAATCTAAATGCCAGGACAGCTTAGCTGTGAGGCAAGCCAGTATTTTCAAAGATCACACAAGCCCATGAGATCTGGAAGCGTCCCGTAAAGACGATCCACAAAAAAAGTCCGATGACAACAGCAAAAACTGTGACTGTTGAGGAGAGACAGAGAGGGGTCAGTGGACGAGATAACAATACTCAATCTGTGATGAAAACCGCAGGCAGACCACATTTCTCTTGGTTTTTTGTCCTCTGAAAAACCCCTCTATTGGGGGCACTGCACAAATAAAAGCTTCAAACTAGACTCATCCCTCTATCTGTGCACTCCTGATGCCCTCTATCAATCTTACCACTCCGAACCCCATTTAGGGCAAAGCTTAAAAAAAGCTTCAAACCCCTTTGAGAGTCAGTGTTACAGTAGCAGAAAGAGCAGACTGGCAGCTACCCTATGCTGCTGAGAGATTTAGAGGAGTGGCCATACTGGCCTCGGATATTTAAGACGGTTACCATGCTGGCAGGTCTCTTTGAGCCCTTTGTGTTCCCCTCTCAGCTCCTTTGGCTGGGCAGGGAGGTTGACACCTGCTTGGGGCCTTGGGGTTCCCAGCACTGCACTGTTAACTGGGCACAAATATTGGCAGGCTGCCCACTGAGGACAAGGGACAGAGAGGGGGGGGGAAGTGGAGCTCTGCCTATCTGTGCACCATAACCTTCAATGTGTTACTGTGTATGAAAGAGGGAAAAAAGAGAACTCAACTTTAGCTAGAAAGTACTTTGAACAATTTAGGGAAGAATAACCAGATGTCCCCATTGGGCGGGGGATTCAAAGCTAAATACATGTTGATCATTGTATTTCCTTTAGTTCACATTGATAAGCTAATTAAGCTATTTTACACACAATTTCTGTGAAAAGCATTGCCAGATTAAGGGAGAAAAAGGAAGTTTGTTTTCCACTTCTTATTTGGGGGGAAGGGCAGAGTCTTTGTTCAGGACAAAATAAGATACAGAGTGTCGAGTCTTCACAGCAAACAGGCGTACAAAAAAATATCTGTAGGATTATAAACCATGGGGAAAACCCAAAGAAAAAAAAAATCTTAGTGAGTGCAGAAACTATGTGAAATTAGGAGGAGTTAACTCAAAAGAGTTAAAGAAGTGCACACTCCAACCTAAAAGCAAAAATAGTGGTGAGGACGAATCCAGTCAAGTTGAAACTCGACAAATTTGCATGATGCATTAAAGCAAAAACACCGGCTTGATTCCAAGCAGGTGTTGGGCTCAAGGTTGGGGCCGAGCTCACAGTTTGCAGTTATCCTTAATGTTCATTTACTGTAAATGGGGAGAGCCTGGTGACAAATAAACAGGATTTTCCGGAAGAGTCTGAAAATGTTTAACAATAATCAAGTATGAGCTGTAACCCTAACCCTTCTTGGTTTCACACATCCCAACCTGATTGTGTCTGATTAAGGTGTGCACCTTAACCTTTCCCACCCTGTAAAAACAACATTTTCTTTTCACCCCAACATTTCAGTTCCCTGCTCTGACTATTTACAATGAAGCAAACATATGATATGAAGTTAGTTTAATCAGTGTCATCTCCTGAGCCGAGCCAGCCAGATCCTGTAATCTCATCTCATGATCAACTTTAATTCGCTCGCTCACCTAGGGCCTCTCTCTCCCTGGAGGTTGATGATATAACTCAAAAAAAAAAAGTATTTCTTCAGAGTTTAGAGGAGGAAGTCTGTATTTCAGTCTAGTCCATCCTCCTGCTATGTAATAACTGATCCGATACTCATTTTACCCAAATATGAAATCTGTACACTTCACTGGGTGGAAATCATTGGGACCATTTTATGTCAAAGTCACATGAGGTCAGGGTTGGCTGTGGCACTCAACTCAAAACTTAGTCTGTTTCCTGCGATGACTGACTGAATGTAACTAAATGACACTGACAAAGAAACTATCTAAAGTGGATCTCTTATGTCTTTAATGATATTTAATCTGCTTAATAGGGTCAGTATTCATACTGATGTACAATCTGGTGTATCAAAGCAGTGCATCCCTCATGTATCTACACAGAGCTGGGGCATGTTGCTACAGCAAACATCTGAACTATTAATCATTGTACACATCTACTGGCTGTTTGTACCTAATAAACATGGACGACAAAACCACACCAGCTGTTAAATTTGTGAAAAAGAAGCGTGTCAGAATTTAAGTGGAATTTTACCCTGAATATGACACAGAGTGTAAATAAAGATGGACGTAGTGAGGTGTGACATGTGTTTGAAGCCCAGGGTTTCTGCTTATGGTCAGTAACATCTTTTCTGTTTTGAGTCAGGACCCTCCAAAAAGGAGTGCGAGGTGTCACTTTTCATGTTTTGAACACGCCCTGCTACCTCAGATAGAAGTGAATGTTAGCTTACTGGGAACACCAAGCTGTGCACACCTAGCCTCACGTTAGCTACTTTTGCTACATTGTGCTAACAGGGCAGTTATCATAATCAAGTAACATTAAACTTATGACATATAGTATATTGTGACAATAGTCTGAAAATTGTCACTCAACGCCCACATGGCAGACATGTTAAGCTCTTCAAATCTTATTCACAGAGCAATTTTTCCAAAATGACCACCATCATATTCATTAGTGGGCCTGAATTTAGTGATTGAGACCATAATGACAAGTTGAAAAAGATTATTGACAGAGAAGTTGACTCTTATTGAATGGGACTCAACTGAAGCTAGGGATCTTTTGGAGTCAGCATCTAGGAGCCGTCGGTGGCGTTTCACTGTAAGGTGTTTCTGCACCTGCTTCCGTCTCAAGCTGTGGTAGTTGCCGTTTGGTTTGACAGTCATTTGATTTTGTTGGTGGTGATTGTCAATCCCTGTGCAACGGATAAGACTGGGGGAACAAAATTGACCCAGAGGCAGTGTTGGTGTGTGTGGGAGCACTAAATGACACCAGAGCGGTCCACAGGAAATGAAGTATTACAGCTTGCATAAAGGCAGGAGACAGGGAAAGAAAGAGATACTAAGTTCATAGTAAGAGTGGACTCAAGCTTTATTCACTAAACCAAGCCATTCTAGATAATTAGATTCCCTGATGAAATGATAGCACTTGTCACGTAGGACCAGATAGCGGCTTCACCACTTGCCACTTCACTTCCAAAGCAGAGTGCCGACAAGAAGCTCCACATCCTGTGAGCGGAGAGAACGGAGAGGATACAGAGTGTAATGGAGGGCGATGTGAGGGAGTTGGACATTCAGTGCCTACCAATAACTGCAACCCTTCACTTCTTTCTCCTCACTGGCTCTCTTTTCCATGTGCTCACTCATCATCAGCATCAATTCACAGAGATGCTCTTCTTCCTTTTTGCGGCAGTAAGCCAAGAGGCTGCTACTCATTTTTTCCCCCCACAATCTGTTGCTATAATACCAATGAGCCTAACCGCGTGCATACAAACTGTAACGGGAAATGTGCTTTAAGTAGCTAATTTTGTGGAAAGAATGTCTCTTTTGGCAGTTCAATATGACATTACCATGCTGTACTGCACACCAAGTTGTTGAAAATAACTTCTGCTTTTTTCATGTCGCCATTCACACCTCCAGTTAAAGTAGTAAATTCAGCCCTCATGACGAGAAATTGTTCCTTAAACACAAAGGACACAATTAATCTAACCATGATGCCTATTTTTATTCCAACCAATCCTCTGTCCTCTCATGTTGCACATATGATTCATTTATCCACATCAGCTGTCCCTAAGAGCCTCAATGACCATGTTTACATGCACTTAAGTGTTTCCACTATTATTCTAAATATGACAATAGTCCGAATTTGATACAAGTCATGTAAACAGGATATTCCGTTTGGATATTTGCGAATTAGGCCTTATTCCAAATGTAGCATTTTCTGATTAAGATGTTGGATATTATTCAGGTTTTAGGGGAATTCTTCGAACGTGTATACAGAGCATTCAGAATATGTGTCTACCGCAGTTTGCGACACACAGCCTCTTGCCTGTTTATGGTCAGCTCTGTACGTTGTAAACAAACCAACTAGCCAACAGTTTGCAACGCTGTGGTAGAGATACACACCCAAAAGAAAAGCCCACATTTCTGGTCAGAAGGAGAAACACACCTACTTTTAAACATTTTGAAAGACTTGGATATCAACAGGTTTTTGGGATACGCCCAAATATCGCAACGCCGACCTTTTCAAGAAGGTGGTTCAACGAATGAAAGAGGGAGGCTGTGTTCGCACGGTCGAAGAAGTCCGCCATTTTTTTCGAATAAGAGCGAAAACCAGAATATTGTGTGCATATAAACGTAGTCACTGAGACAAGCAATGACAGTTTGTCTTTCTACTTTCTCCAAAACAAACTATACAGCACATTTTTTTTGTTGTACGACTGCCGACTTAATCATCAGGACCATCTGTAAGTACCCACCCAAGCTGTGGGAATGGTGATAGCACAGCATCAGCTGCTTGTGATAATCAGGGTGCTTTGCAGACGGTTGTCTAATAGACTGATCATATAGCTTCATATCATAACTGGTACTAATGTAATAATAATCCTGTGGAAGCACAGGATGCATTATTTAAAAAAGCCAGTTTATGACCGAGGACACTAGATTTTTTTTTTTATAATGACTTAATGTTAATTTTGTCCTTAATAATTCATACTTACATTGATTTCATTGTGACAATCTGTCCTGAAATATTTTCTTTTTATCATTAATTAAACAGAAATGCCTCCAGAATTCCCCACATTTAAATATAATGCATATTTGCATTCTTAATTTAGGTCAATGATTAGACTATGCTTTGTCAGAAAGTGTAGGCCCAAACTTTCTTTAGAACATACAGTGTCTGAAGGACTCCAACTACAGCTGCTGCCTCTTCCTCCAACAGCAGCTTGCACTTATATTCTCCAGGGGTATTGTGGGTTATTTGGAGGAAGGCTTCTCTGAGAAAGTAGAGTGAGAGAGAGAGAGAGCCTTCCTCTTGAAACAAAATACTGAGAGCACGAAGGATGACACACTGATGGGGACAGATGTCTGCTCCAATGTCATTTACAGATTAATGGAGTTTGGCTATAGATGCGGCAGAGACTCGAGCACGCACACATGTGTACATGATAATGCCAACTGTGGGCATCAAATCCCTGTTATAAGACCAGACAGGGACCACGAGCCCATCTTAAAATACTGCCAGCTGCATCAGAGTTTTGGGTTGTGTTTCGCCACAGGCTGATGAACTGTTTTTGACATTTCACGTAGACAGCCAGGGCTTTACAGTCTCTCGGTCTGGGCTAAGCTATTGGCATGACAACTCCAGCTGACTATCATGCTTCCATCTGATTAATGAAGCTGCATTTCAGGCGGCTTCCAGTAATGTGCCACTCCTGAGAAACCTCTTAAGAAGAATAGTAAAAAACCCACAATATACTGTTTTTCCTTTTACTTTCAAGAGCAGTCTTATCCGCTCAATTTCTCAGAGCGCATAACAGTCTGCAGCTCTGATCCATTTCCAAACCATCTGGAATTCACTGAAGATAGACATCAGGGCTTCAGCTGTGAAGTGCAAAGCCACATCATGTTAACATAAAGTCATCTTAAATCCAGTGAACAGCTGTATGACCGCCACCGGACAGCTGACTGCTGGTCATATGGAGAATCATCCATGGATGACAGATGGGAGGAAAAGTTCAACTTTTAAAAAGCCAGATCGAGGACACGATCTACTACTTTCACAGCATTAATACACATTAACTACACTAAGTTAGAGGCTGAGTGATGACAAGCAGCACATGATACTCATTTATGAAGCACAACGTGCTGGAAATAAACTATTTCTGGTTCTATTGAGAAGAAGTAGGTGGAATTAAAACGTAGGTGAACCATCAGTGACAACCGAAATGTCTAAATTGAGGAAAAGAGCTTGTGTGAAGGCAACACTATACAAGGGATGTAAAATTGAAGCCCTCCTATATAATTACTGGTTGTAGGGCCCCTGCTGAGCTAGCATGTCGACCTAAAGTGGCCACAGCAAAGGCAAATGAGGGGTCAGGTCCAGTAAAGGGTATATTTAGTCTGCCGATGGCAAGCTTTTTAAAAACAACACGCCCTTTCCCTGAGTCATATGGTTCTGGAAGATCTGAAAAACTTCCCTATAAACATACAGGCAAGTGAAGTAAGCTAACTAGAGGAACAAGGCTCTCTGTGTGGCGTTCCCCTTCTAAGCACAAACTGTGCCTCTGTAGTCTAACATGAAAACATAATCACCATGCACTTCTTTTAATTAAAAAGGAGAAAACAGTGGAGTTTTACTACTGACATTTGCAACGGCAAAAACAACAATAGAGGAACTTTAGTTTGGAGAATCTGAAGCTACTTCTACATTTACACATCCGAAAATTACCTTTTATGTCATCATCCACAAGTATAGTGTTCAGACAGCGAATGTAGACAGTGGTCAAACAGCACTGTATCTCTGTCGCCACAAGAATATAAATTTTCTAGGAACAAAATGTTTTTTTATCAACAATACACACATGTACTGAGTGGATAAAAACAATATTTCCTGACAATTCAAGCTTCCAAAACTATGCTGAGCTGCTATGATAAAGAGCACACAGGTGGTTTTATTTCAAATGTCACTGAAAGGAAAATGTCACATATTTTGGGGGTGAAAAACTGGTGATCCATGCGGGGGGTCACATGGAAGCCACCATTCACAGATTTGATGTAGTTTCCTTGAGGCAACTGTGATGGCAGCCAGGCCTTGGGGCGTATAATGTGGGGCTATTTTGGGAAGCTGCGAAAGCCCAGCTGAAGGTCTTGCGGTCCCAAGCTGGTGAATGGTAGTCGCATTGGTGGTAGGTTTTTTTTTTTTATTTAAAAAAAAACAGCAATAGCCAAGGGCAGGTGACTTCAGCTCCCAGAGTGGAATAAATCTCTGGGTCTGGGTTTCAATTCAACTGATGTGAAATAAAACTGTGATGATGCCCCTTCATTTGATTAACATGGCAAACATTTTATAGATTTTTGGTGAGGTTGTGAAAGAACATCATGATATAAATAAAGAAAACACAACAAACCATCTTTGAAATTACAGTTGCTAGGCTTTCCCACCAGTCAGGGGACATTTGAAGGCGCTGTAAACATCACTAAACACCCTGCTATATTTTCTCCTCTCCTTTCTGCCTCTAAGGAGGGCTCCTTTCTCCTCTGCTTTTCTCTCAGCAGTCTTCAACAGGCACTGATTTCATGGTGGTAATTTTGGCTAGCAGAGACAAAAACCTCCTTTGGAGTGCTGTGTGAAACACCACACAACGCTAACAGTGTGTCCTCCTGAACTTGGCATACCAGAAGATAAAACACTAATTTTACCACTCCCTTCACAGCAGAGAGAGGGATAAAGAACACAAAGCCAAGCCTCAATCTTTTAACAGTTATCACGCAGATTTCTCGTGATCTGGTGAGCACATTTAGAGCACACTTTTATCCTTACGGTAATGAAAATAACTGAATCCATTTGGGAAAATTAGGACACTTAAAATTCAAGCAGCTTATGTAGAAAAAATACTTGAAAAAAAATCTAAATCCGTCTAAGAGTAATGTAAATCACCTTGGATCCTGCTGCGACACATTTTCTATGCTTGCGTGGCACATCATACGTTTACAGAGGCGGTGGCAAATTTACTACTCGAAATTTTTAGTAATTTTTGGAACAATGGTTCCCCAGTTTCACACAGGGGTAAACAAAAGCAGGCTTCTCAATTCTTTCAGATAAAAGTTGAGTTAGTGGGGCTAAAATGAAGATTATTGCTAGCAGGTTTTATTAGCCGTAGCTTGTTCGATAACTCAAATAAACTGCATGAGTTGGTTGAAAACAATATCCAGCTGACTTTTTAATGTTTCCAGCTGACTTGTCTAAAACAAGAACCGTGGAGAAAGGTCTTAAAAACGCACGCGGTGGCTGCATGCAAGATTTAATACAAAAAGACTGAGGCTACGTCTACATGTTTCCGGCAAAACCTCAACTTCCTCATGAGTTGATGAGGCATGCAGAAGACATGAACAGCTTTTCTTGTGAGTAGAGCTAGTTAGCCCTGGTATTATAGTACAGTATCATAAATAAAAATGTTAAACTATATAATTATAAAATTAGCTAACATGCTTACTGAAGAAAAACAGGAGTATGAACAATCCAAATAAAGGATGGAGGCGCTAATGTTACTCTAACTTTGATATAGTAGCATCTCGGGATCCACATAATGAATATGTTGTAAGGTGACTTGTCACCCCACATATTTAGCTAGTGATATGCTCCTTGGAGCTGAGAAGAACATTACATTACTACTGTAGGTAGGAAAGCTGGTTAGCTGGCCAAGCTAACACACTTTAATCCATTCCTTACAATTTTGCTCTCCTGTTATAAGCTTTGGGAAGATGATAAAAAAAAAAACCCTCCTATCTGTCTAGATGCTGAGTATTGCTCTTACTAGAGCCCCATGTAGACAATGTTGTCAACTATTTTAGTGGAAAGTAGCTAAAGCCTGTTCAAAAAGTCGCTAGATGTCACTAGATGATGTTATACGCCTATTTACGCATAAATGACATCATCAAGATTTAAAAATTAAAACATTTTAAACTTAACTAGCTAAATCATGAGTTACTTTTTACAGCTGAGAATGTTTCATCTAAATGCATCTAAAATCAACTTTTAATATCAAAAAATTTGTATGCAGGCTGTTGTATAGACTGTAAATTGAGTGTTGCGAATACAGAGGATCCGGACATTGGGGTAAACTCACTCTTGTAAACTCAATGTGTGTCTTGACAGTCAAGATTAATAATTTGGAATAAAAACAAAGAAGGAGTTCCCCGGACAATCAATGGGGATCAGTGATTAGTCTTTTGTTACGTATATTCACAGCTTATTCCTGTTTCTGTCTGGCTGATGATTGGTCGACTGAACATGCTGTTGCTCTGTCTCCGCTCTCTGAACACAGTCAGTCCAGAGAGCCACAGCCACATTAGTGCACATTCACTAAGAAAAATGTGTGAATTTATTCGATTAAAAAGGTATTAAGATCTGCCCAAAAAGTCGCTAGATTTGTTGCTAGTCACTTTTTTAGAAAAAAAAAAGTCTAAAAAGGGTCTTAAAAGTCACCAAATCCAGCAAGAAAGTTGCTAAGTTGGCAACACTGCATGCACTTGGCATTTGGAGTAATTCAAAGCTTGACAGGAGAGAGGTTTAACAAATAGTCAATTGCAGAGCAAAGCTACAGAGCCAAGCATAAGCTGGTTGTCTAAAGCCCACTGGAAGCAGGCACACAATGTACACAACATCATAATCAACACAACATGGACCATCAGGTTGCTTTCAAGCAGATATAAAACAAGAGAATCACAACTTAAAAGAGGAAAAGAAACCCAAATCACACAGTGAATGCAAATGTCAAAATGATTAACAAAAAAAAGCAAAGTATGATTCCAAAAAAATGCAAATTTGGAGTTTTTCTCCACAGGCACCAAAGCAAAGCAGAATCAAAGTTGGGTTGCCCAGGTGTGGTCATGCACGGGGGAATTAAAAAAAACAAAAAAAAACAGAGAAAAGCCCCAAGGTGGTTACAGGTGGGGGGAGTCAGAGAAGCATGCAGCATTCGTGTTGAAGCATGCAGACCCGTCAGCAGCTCAGTATCGTTCTGCACAGCGAAAAAAAAAAAAAGGGAAGGAGAGAAAGGAGTAGAGTTTCTGACCTGTGGATCCTTACAAGATGCGACGCTCTTCCTCCGGAGAGAATTATAAAATCCTCAAGCTAGGGAAGGGGGGGGGGGAGAAGACAGAAAGATCAGACAAGACAGTTGTGTAGTATGTGTGAGTGCCTATGAGAAAGAGGAAGAAGTTTGGGTGGATGTGTTGAGTGTGTGCATGTGTGGTTAGTTGTCTAGACCATGGTCAGATAAAATGATGAACCAATGAAAACACACACACTGCACAATAAAATGATGAACCAATGAAAACACACATTGCACAATAATATATTCACATGAAAGAATACCACCGCTTCACCCGTACAAGCAAACACACACACACACACACACACACACACACACACACACACACACACACACACACACACACACACACACAAGTGAGGTAGATAAGTGTTCTGGGAAGGACAAAACAATTACATAGCTACATATCCTCTGACCACCGAGCTGGTGAGATCATATACTGTTATGTCTGTCAGGACAGCATGTGTACTTTTTATAACCAAGGACAAATTAATGGTGAGCAGCCAAATGATAAACATTATTTTGTACGAATACCATCAGAGGAACCCGAGGTCTGTGACCACGATATTAATTTCCTCTTCAGTGTCTTGAACTGGCTGTTCGCTGTGGCCTCACACCATTTTCCAGCCTGAGATATGGGAGTACAAATGTAAGGCTGTGGGCAGCCATGTCTGTAGATGGATCAGTTGTAAATAAAGTGAAAGCACTCTCCCTTCAACGTTGTTGAATCATCTATGATTTAACAGATTCAACTATGAGAGGTCAGACACAGCCAAGCACAACTTCTATTGTCAAAAAACAAGTATCACGTTTGATAAAATTATCAATAGTGGAGAGCAGAGAAATGCAATGACTTTAACTCATATACACAGTTTTCATTGTTTTAATACTTTGCTTTTAGAAATGTTACATGTTTTTTCCCTTATTGCAGGTGTGGGTAAACCACTTGTCATCAACACCACTCTGAAACAAGGTGGTCAACTTGTGGTGACTTTTGGGAATCACGACAATAGAGCTGCAACTAATGATTATTTTCATTGATGACTGA
The DNA here is from genome assembly GCF_963924715.1 of Thunnus thynnus. NCBI lineage: Eukaryota > Metazoa > Chordata > Actinopteri > Scombriformes > Scombridae > Thunnus > Thunnus thynnus. The sequence continues at coordinate 12,423,422 of NC_089535.1, forward strand.
TCTGTTGATTATTTTCTCAATTAATCCTTTAGTCTATGAAATCTTAAATAATAGTCTGAGCCCACAGCGATGTGTTTAATTTGCTTTCTTTGTCTGACTAACCAAAACCCCAAAGATATTCAATTTAATGTCATATATGACAAAGAAAAGCAGCCAATCTTCACATGTGAGAAGCTGAAACCAGAGAATATTTGGCATTTTTGCTTGAAAAATAACGATTAATCAATTATTTTGTGCGATCACAACTAATTGCTGCAGCTCTATGCCATAACGGACTGTGCAACCGACCAATCGTCATCCCTAAAACCACATATCTAGCATGACTAAAAACATCATTACTCATTTATTGAGTTTAACGCTCAAAAGCTTAGCTTTTCTGCTGCATCAGGACTCTGTGGTTGTGTTTGATCACATTTGATAGACAGTACTGGTAACATAAGCACATAAGCCAATAAATTTTGATTTAAACATTGCTTAATCCACTGTGAAGAGCACAGGCAGAAATCTTTCAATTGAAATAACCGAAGCTGTTCTAACATTTTTTTGTGTTCACGTAGGACCACATCCCTCACAGTAAGAAGGTAATTGAGAGAATAGGATTTCAGGACCTTTAAAAATTTTTGTTCTGCGTCAGCACTGGAGTTGTGCATCACTAATGAAACAAAAAGAGAACAAAAGACTTTGAGGAATAATCTGCATCAAGCCACAACAGAACAGTCAGCTGGAAAAATTCTTTTGCTTTACTTTTTAGTGCATGAAAACAAGACTGTATATTTCAAAAGGGAGGGTAAGTTGAAATCTTCTTACTGCCATTGTGACAGATGGTTGGGCCTCCATTCACAACACTTTCCAGTCTGTTCCCTTAGACTGCTTCCCTGAGCTAAATGAAAACTCTTACAACAAGGCTGAATACATTCTCCTTGCACAAGTACACAAGCTTTATTTCCCACAGTCCACTACAGTCCGACTCTGTTTGAGTGGAAAACATGGGCTTACATATTTACTTTGCCTTGACTATAGTTCAGTTTGGGACTCGTGGTCAATTTCCACTGGTAGTTTAAACAGAGAATCGATGTCTAATTATCACTAAATCACAAACAATCTTCAATCCATCTTTAAACAAATGAGAAAAAGTTGAGTTATATAGCAAAAGTTGGTAAAATCCCAAGATAGCTGACTAAATCTGTCAGTATGGATGACGCCGGCAAAGCAACAGATACTGTCCCGAGAAGAAGTAGACAAATTTTTCCAGATAACTGAATTCAGGTCACCCAAATCAACCCAAATATGCAGATTCATTAGCATTTGCTTGGTGGGGGTAAGCTACTGTAATGCAACCGCCCCCTGCTCTCCTGTATAAAAGAATAATCAGATTATGTTAAGTAGAGATGATACACACCAGACAACAGACATGGGCAGTTTCACTTACAACTGATCACATTAAGACAAAGAAAAGCTTTGGATGTGCAGGGACCATAACGGTATGTTACTGTCTTTCCGCTGCTTGTTGACCACAGTATCCTGTAATGAAGTTGGTTGCGGTGAGGAATATTTTTCCGTATTAAGATCGCTTTATTGCATTTCTGTCATCGAGTATAGATTTTAGCTGACCATAAATGATAGCACATTACTTCAGATCAGTTTCATGGTTACTATCAGTTTCATGATTTCCGAAGCCACAGACGACTATTCACATAGATCAAGGTCAAGCTTGCTGGTTGCAGTGAATAGCCACTTTTAAAAAGACGGTAATGAGAAAGCCATGCGGACCTTCAATATGCACAGTATCACCCTGTGATTTTCCATTTTCCTCCAGACTTTCCCCATTCTTCAGTCACTCCTTCACTCAGAGACACACACACAAAGAAAAAAAAACATGTATGCAAGCAAGCACAAATACACGACACAACGAGTCCCTGCCTCTCGGCCTCCTCTGACAGCATCAATGCAGCACTGGGAGAAGATGACAGTTGCGTAAGATTGATGAGCCGTAGGCCAAAGGTTACATCCCCCTCGACATCCTTAGGAAGCACTTTGACTCGGCTTCCCTCGGCTCCCACAAAACCCTGTGACAGCTGATACAGAGTTTTTACTATGCACCCACGAATCCCGATGACATTAGTGACACCACGCCTTCGCATGTCTTAATTCAAGATGTGCTGAGTGGGTGTCGGGCCTGTGGGCGAGCTCTGCGGTGCCCCCCAAACCACGCCCTTGGTGACACAGCGGTCTGGAGAGGGGACAGAGAGGAAGTGGAAATGTCACGGGTCTGAGTTTTCTTAATTGATGAGCGGACTTGAATGAGGACTGGCCAAAGCTGGCCTTTTGAGGACTCTTCAAGCCAGAACAAATGTATTAATGGCCCTTCTTCAGAAACCCAGCCCATGGTAAACATATTGACAGGCTGGGCTATTGAGCCCTCTCCACTGTGACACCTGATTTTCCCAAGTGCTGGTAAAAAGGTCCCAGTTTGAGCTTTTGTCAGTATCTTATGACCACCACTCCCTTCCTCTTACCAGTATCCTATGTAACACAACACTGGTTCAGGTATATTAAACCAATGCCTTAATACCACCCCTTAAATCATTTGACCGAAAGTCTCCAGTTGGCTCCAGGAGTTTTTTCCCCCCTTGTCACTTAACAGAAAGTCACACAATGACAGTTTAAGCTGACAAAAAAGACAGCTTGGGTGTTTGGCAGCTTTCTAAGGGTGTAATAATAAAGTAATACATACTTCGTTATTAAAGAGAGACCATACGTAAAGGGATATGTATGGATATCATATGTTTATGTACGATTAGCATGCTAAGCTAACAGTGACTTTATATCAGCGCTGTGATGTTTTTCAGAGCACACAAACAGCGTAAACACACCTGTCACCTGCCCAGCACAGTGCTGTTAAACCCAAACACCTCAGCTACACCTTAATTTTTTTATACAGTCTACGGGCTACACACATCACAGCACGGCTATGCTAACAATCCTAGCCATGCTAATTAGCTGCTAGCCACTGTGCAGGCTAGTAAAAATGGATCAGTTGTAGCTCTCTGTATCCACATGTTGGTGCTCCTGTCAGTGTCGGAGACTCGGTGTAAGATGCTTCGGTTGGTAAATGTGTGTTTTAAAACTTATATTGGGGCTGCAAGCACTCTCAGTCCCGCAAGTAACTGGAATTTGGCACTGATTGATCGAACGTGACTAGGTAATACCAATGTGATTTGGTTGGTACCCTTAAAAGTTTGTTACCCAACCCTAGTAATCGCACTTGGGTGCAATAACCACACCGAGACCCTTAAGAGGAGGCGGTTTGTTTGTGGTGGGAACGTGATCCATCCATAATCCGCCCTGAACACTCGGTGCACTCTGCAAGTTTGAGTAAAACGGCTCCCGTAGCCAGGTGAGCTGTACATAGCAGGATGCAGATGAGTGAATTTAACAGATGTTAGCAAGCCTTATTTTTTTTCCCCACCTGCATACCAGGAAGATCCTCCCCACTCTCACTTTGATTGGCTAGTAGTCGTTGCTTTCGTTGGTTAGGTTTGGGCACAAGGAGTGACATGGTTAGGGTAAAAATATCTGGGTCAAAGCCAATCAGAGGCAAAGTAGGTGCAAGTCTTCGCAGAATGCTGGTGGGATAAAAAAATAATGCTGCTAGAAACTAGCTAGAGAATGAATTGAGGTAAGACCTGGACTAGTACGCTGTATTTGGCCAGTGAACATGTGGCTTGCGGTGCTGCATTTTTGCTTGCTTGGACTTTCCTCTGTGTGAAAAGAAACCCGACCAAGGGGAGAACCAACTCAACTGATTCAGACCAGATAGGTGTGAAAATGCCCCAAATGACAAAGCGTTGCAGTTTTCAAAGCTTTGCTTGACAGAAAGCTCTTAACAAGCTCCTATTAGTGGTTTTGGATCCTCGCTCCCCTGAGACTGATATGAATACACTCACACGTGGGACTTTGACTGGTACAGATACACAAAGCACACAGACATCCAGTAGACTGACAAAGGCCACTCATCTCTATGACCGTGTGGTCATTCTTGTAAAAAAAACCAAAAAAACCCTACACCTCCATCCGATCTCACACACACACACACACACACACACACACACTCTCATCTGTGCAACCATCCTTACTGTCCATCTATAAACATCCCAAGCCTCTGACAGGGCTGTCAGTGTGCACCACCACAGGTGGGGGAGGGAAGGAAAAACGAGAGAGGACATAAGAAGAGGGAGAAAACAGGCTTTGGTATGAGAGAGGATATTCAAGCGTGCAAATTCATACAGTGGTTGAAGAGAAGGAAGAGCGAGGACAAAGAAGAGCGAGGAGAAATGAGTAGGAGGCAGATTCTCCTTATGGAAAACAAGAATGGAACAGTTGCATAAAGAAATATGATAGTGTGGCTTGAGCGCTTAAGGAACACATTTTTTACATCTTTCTTTTGTTTTTGTGTTTTTCCCCAAAGAACGGTGAACTTAACTGAGAGTTTAACACTTTAGGCCAAATAACATATTTTTTAATTCATTAAAAGCAACATTTTCATTGGACTACATCCTCTCTGTTCATTTGGGATATTGTCTTTCATAAATGATGCAATACAGTAAACCCTGGTGAAAATCTTTCTGAAAGGGAAAAAAAAAAAAAAAAAAAAAAAGAAAATCCAGATGAAATTCCTATTCACTCAAATCCTGGATGGAGGGTGCATGGACTCTGTACTTTTGCACACACACACATACACACACACACACACACACACACACACACACACACAAAGCAGTGTGTTGAAGAGGATTATGCAGGCTTGAATTTCAACAGAAAGAATCCCTGTCTACAAGCACTACGGAGCAAATTTGGCTTTTGAAACTTTCCTCATCCCAGGGCATCCTGGTACAATAGGAGGCTAAACTTAAAATCCTGCAACTGAAACATGTTCATTTTTGAGGACGCGAGAGCAGATAAAAATCAGCTCCCCGAATCAACAGCAACATCTGCGTGGAAAACACAGATACAAAGCTCTTTAAACAAACCCAATGTGAACATTGCGCACTTGGCAGTCACGGTGTAAAATGTTATTCCACTTCTTGTTTTGTCCGCGTGCCAGCTTGTATCTGGGAATAACAACTGGAATGCACATATCTAAAAAGGAATGTCGACTGATATCCCGCTTTGTGTAAATGTTTGCTCATGAGCGAGCTAGAGAAAAATAACGGAGCATTTGTGTGCGTGCCTCTGTGTGTGCGTGCCTCTGTGTGTGCGTGTGGATGTGTGTGTGTGTGTTAGTAAGGAAAATAAGTAGCCGTCTTCTTCAGCCTTTGTATGAATCTTAAGTAGTCCCATGTGGAGGGAGGCTTTGTTCGCCGTCACCGTCGGGGGGCACGTCCTCCAACTTTTCCCCTTACTTCCTTTTGGCATAACATTTATCATTCTTCCCCCGATGAACAATCATCCTACAACATGGACTAGCATCTAGCGCACAATAAACTACCGCTCCCCCCCCCCTCCTCTTGTGCCCTTTCTGGTTGCTGGGATACCTTTCATCCAACGGGACAGCTTGTCAACAACATCATCACTTACTTAGAAACTCCCAATCTTCACTTTCATTTTGATTTGGTCCAGCAGAGCCTTAATAAATTTTATGTAATGTGCAAAACTCTTAAAAACTTCCCAGCCTGAATGTCCAGCTCTGTAAAAAACTGGAATGCAACCTTGAGGGAACGGCTGAAATTGTACAACCTACTAATTTGCAAGAGAAATTCCCCTCTGGGCAAATACAGCATTATACAGATTGACTAACCAGCTAGATGCACAATATTTTCTTGTGACATTATAGTGTGCTGGCCAGGAGAACTACCCTGAGGCCTGTTTCACAGAAAGACTGAGTGACTCACCAGACACCCCCCCCCCCCCCTCTCCTTCCCTGTCTTTCTCTCTCTCTCTCTGAGAGGGTGAACAGGTGCATAACTAATAAGTGGAGAGATACTGGGGGGTTGACTAAGTGCATACAAACACTGAACCACCGCTATCTCATTCACCAACTTCGCTCTTTGCGTATACATTTATTCTGCCTCTTCACTAAATCCTGCAGAAGCCTCCATTATCACTACGATTTATCTGTGGCATCAAAGTATTCTGAAAACAACCTGTTTTTTTGGTTTTGTTATGGGCCAAACTTTTTTTTTTTTTTTTTTTTAACTGCCCCTTTCATTTTCTGTAACTCAAGCACATAATAGGCCTGACCTTGTTTGGCCCTCACTATGTTTGCGCCTATCCCTTTCAGCTGACTGGCCTGCACCACTTATTCCGCTTATTATGAACACTGACAGCAGATTATTTTGCTTACTGCACCCAAATTCTCCATCCTCTATATAGATCAAATCCTACAAATACCGGACTGAGAGACAAAGGCAAAGTTGACAAAAGAAACAAAAAAAAAAAAAGAGAAAAAGAGATAGGGAGTATAGAGAACTGGTCCTAAATGAAAAGAGAAGGGAAAAAGATGAAGGAACCGCAAAAAGAGAAGAGAAGGAGCAAAAGAAGAGGTAACACAGCAAAATGCTCAAAGCCCTTTAAATGACTGTGTTTTGTCGGGGAAATAAAGACGAAGTAACAGCAGCAGCGACATACCAGCACAGTGAACAAGAATGCAAATCAGCCCTGATGCAAATGTCATACGTCTTCAGGGGCAAAACAGACTGTCTTTATACCAACCCCCAACCACAACACACTTCTTTCTGTGCTATCACCCACCCCCCCCCACCCACCACCCCCCACCCCCCGATTCTCCACCAGTTCTGTACTGAAACACTCTCACACTTCCACTCAGACAATCTTGCACAGAGCGAGAGAAGTAACCACAACAGCAGTGCATCATCTTCTTACTTCAAGCTAAACAAAAAGGCCAAAGAGCACAGTAGGCGGTATACACAAATCACACCCTTGAGAAAAGATAAATCACTTACTTGTCTGTCATGGCGTCGGCTAGCGAATACTGGTTCATTAAAACTTCTTTTCACTTTTCTTCACACAGTTAGAAATGGTTGAGGGTGAGGGCAAGGGCTAACGTCCCAACGCCAGTCTGCAAAAGATAGAAAAGCGATGCGAGTTAGTTTAGAGGAAATCACTCATTCATACCTGCAGGAGGTTGAAAATCTTATGTGGGGTTTTCCCTTCCAATCTAACTCCAGGCCTTTGTATTATTGGCAGCTGCCTTTGTAGCACTTTAACAACTTAAACCGACTCTGAGGTGAAGAAAATAACTCAGTGCTCTGTCTGTTTCACCTCAGAAGACCCTGCGCCTGTTCAGCATCTTTGACAGCGATGGCTTTCCCCGAAGCTAATGGTGCAGCAGAGAGGCTGCTTTCAACTGCTGGAGATATAATGTTAATAACAGAGGAGCACTCCGCCTCCTCCTCATTTTGTTACAGGCAGGAGACTGTGAGTTGCTTTCAAATTCATTAAATAATGCAGTAAACTTTTTAAAATAAAAAGGTTGTGGACCATTTATCTTATCTGCCAGTTATGTTTCATATTGTATTTCAGTGGACTAAGGACACCAGTCAATGGTTTGGCACACGGTATACTGGAGAAAGAGACTGAAAATTAGGTATGCATGATAATATCAGCACATCATCCGTGGCATCATTTAGTGGCATCTAGTGGAACGGACTTGGCAGAAATATTATATAATATTCATAAGCATGTTTTAAGTAGTGTATAATCACCTGAAAATAAGAAAGTTTGTGTTTTCATTAGATTAGAATGAGCCCTTTATATCTACATAAGGAGCGGGTCCTCTTCCACGGAGCCCACCATGTTGCACTGCCATGTTTCTACAGTAGCCCAGAATGGACAAACCAAACACTGGCTCTAGAGAGGGCCATTTGTGTATGTCAAGTTATGTGGCCACCATAGGTTCTCCGACACGCTTGTGAGGCGAGGGGGAGGATATTCAGTTGGTTGCAATCTGCAACCTCACTGCTAGATGCCACTAAATCCTACACACTGGTCCTCTAAAATGAAATATCCGCATCAGCCCAAAATGAACTTTTCTGCTGATATGATCATGCTCGATGCATGACTAAATGCTCGACGCCACGACCCCGATGCAAGGGTGTGCATGCAGCGCGACAACATCACGTCTTCTTGCGTCAAGTGTCAAAGAAGGTGCAACAATATGTCTGCAGTGTGGAGTTTTTTTTTAAAGTGTCCAACACGGACAGCAAAGTTGATATTTGCAATGATTGCTCAGCATCAGTCATGTGATGAGGAGCATTTCTTCAACACTTGCCCATTTTAAGAACCATCATCCTGATCATTATGACAAATTTGTGAAAAACAAAGAGAAACAGTCACCGGCGAAAAAACCTGTCCTTCGATAAAGCCAGAACGCTGTACGATGCACTTACTTTCACATGATCCCTGTGGACAGAGATTACATTTATTTACTTTGCAGCTTGTGAAATAGGTCAATTTTGCCCTGGTTGTGGCTTTTGCCAGGATTATCTCAGGGAGAGTTTCATCCAAGCCTGTTTCAGTAGGATGAATCTTGCAGTTTTGTTTGGAAGAAAATGTTACATTAAAATAAATATGGCATGTTTTACATAAACTAAAGTTGAAGTAGTTTTCTTGTTTTGCACAGTGAACGTGTACATCTTGAAGAGCATTGTATTGCCAGAGGGCCATCACGATAAGGGTTGGCATAATAATATGTTAATTCCAATACAGATACAACTTAATGTTCTCTGCAATTAAGTGGGAAAAAATGCAATTAGGTGGAAAAACATATCCCTACTGAAAATATTGCCCCCTCTTCTATTCATTCCATTGAGAATCGGTTCTGAATCAAATCAACACCCAAGTATCATAATAGCATCGTATCAGGAGATCAGCATATCGTCCCAGGCCTACAAAGTAAACACTGTCATTTGTCACAACCCTTATTTTTCAGCTTTTTGTTCCATCTTGGTATAAAATTAAATCGCTGTGGACACTTTGGTCTGTCAAATCGTTAATTTTTCACTTAAGCGCACAACACTCTGAAGGTGCAAACTGTGTACACAACACCACACGTGCCTTTGCCACCTTTGTCTCAGAAAAATCCAGGAAAAACACTGTTACGGAAAATGACTTAAACTATAGTAACTTATTTACAGTTATAACAATGATACACCAAATATATTCAGCATATTGATAAATACAAGTGTGAAACATTATATGCTCCACCTTTGTGACACTGTTTGCAATGGTGATTGAGTTCAAAGTCCTTTTTTTCACCTTTTTTTATGTGCATTATTTTGTTCTATGTGTATGTAGGTCAAGCAGCTAGATGATTCAGTGTTCAAATACTTCATAAAAACAAAAAGCTCTGAGCAAATCACTTCTATTGTGATGGATAATGCATGTCTGTAAAAGACATTAAGGACAACAAACCAAAAAAAAAAAAAAATCCACTGCAACAAGCCATTGTCCGGGCTGGGACTAACGTCTAACTTTGCAGACATGCTTCACTTGCTCACAATTAGCCTAGCAAGGACTGGTCTCTTCAACTTTCTGGGGGATACTGTTACCATAGTTACCAAGGCAGCCAACCAGCCAGCTTGCTAGCATAAATAGAGTGCACCAAGAAATCCTCCGGGTAGCGAGCTGACAGTATGAATCCAATCACAGATGAAGAATAGATTGTGTGACAAAGAGGCAATGATGACAATTTTGGAACAATGCTGCTGGTTATCAGGCGAATCAAAGCATGCATAATCCCCCAATTATCACTAATAATAAATTCATAAAAATGCAAAATTCATATGTAAAAAACACACCTCTGCTGATGATGCATTATTTGGGAATGCATATAAAATCAGCAGACGTTTACAGCCGGCATTTTGATTTTGAAATTTTAATGAGGCAATGAGAGCAGGCACATCCTGTATCCTGCTGGCTGATGATGAGCAATATCCAAAACATGGCATTAACTCTTCAGCTTATCTACCACTAAAAGATTACAATAACATCACTTTAGATTTATAGATTATTTGCTGTTTCGCTGGTGTAACACAGATTGTGACCTGCCAGAATGGGATTTAGGTTCCATAAGCAGATAAAAAGGTAGATACCAATTTATTCCACTGTCAGGGATCTATAAAAGACCTGAAGCAGAAAATGGGAGCGTTTGAATCATATGTTTTACCACACTCACTCAAAAACATGTCGATTTCAGTTAATAATCCACCGCAGATTAACCAAAGAGGTATTAATGGTTTTATCGCTGGTCAGCTGATAGGGCTATGACTGGAGGGAGACGGAGGAGTGAAGGTAGGGTCTCGACCCCGCCCAGTGCTATCAGCCCCCGAACCCAGACAGACAGCCACCAGCATTGGAGACAGCCAGTGGCAGTCTGTCTGTGTGTGTGGAGGGTCATGGCTCAACGGGCTGATGTGCCTCCTGCTTTCCTTTCCCCATTTCACACGACTACATCAAGACCTCCCCTCTTTCCTGATGCTCTGGTGCATCTGCCTAACTGTCAGTATGTCACTTTGATTTTCCTGTCTAATAGCTGCTCACTAAACTTTTGCTTGTGTGTCTGTCTTCCATGCGGAGACAGACATTAGCTGATACACCCAAGTCATTTCCGGTAATCAGTTTAGTTCCATTTCCTCTGGTCTCTCATCACACCGTGTTTATGGGAAATTTTTTTTTTTTTTAAAGATCAGGGTCATCTTCCGAGAAGGCTTTGGACAATGCCTACATTTGAACGAATGCCTCCCAAATGTTCTTGTTCCAGTCTTTGTTGCAAAAGTGCAGGCTACACCAGAATGTTACGGATGAAATGTTGCAGCCTTTTCCTGAAGAAACACAATAAGCCTATTTCCAAATGAAATAACTAAATTGCTTAAATATGCAAAAGTCTGTGCTTTTGCACAATGTGGCAAGTCCCTCCCGAGTATGAGAGCTTCATATGAGAAATGTCCCATGCTCACTGTGGTGATGATGCATGTAGTGTTTTGCTGCTAAGCAAAGAGTTCCTTACCCAAAACCCAAAATTAAACTCTTGCCTTCTCTTCCTTGTGCAAACAATGATAAAGTGCGTGGATCCTGGCTCGAAACTCTACACACCAGTGAACGATAAAGAGCAGTTCAAATCATCCTGCAATAGGTTTGCAGCTGGTGGCTAAAAAAGATCAGGTGAATGACACAGATAGAGTGTTTTCACAGTGGAGATAGGGACCTGCTTCGAGCTGGAAGAACAGTGCTCTTTGAAGTAAAAGCAGCAGCACTTGAAAAGACATGTTAGCTAGCTTTGATCTGTCTGAGCCCAGCGCTCACAAACAATTACAGCAATATCTTTCTCCAAGTGTTTCAATGCCCAGTTTAGATGAACAACTTGTGGCGTGGTGAAAGGGAAAATCTGAAATGTCCGAGCTGGGAGGATAATGCCACTCCTTAAGACTCTCGAGGCAGATTTATGACCTGACAGCAGCCAGCCAGGAAAAACAACAACTCCTTCTACACACCTTACTATAAACAAAACAACAGATATAGGTGAAAATAATAAAAAGATGCTGCCTCTTGTCTGTAAACATTATCAATCTGAACTCATGCAGCCAACGACAAAACAGTTTATCTAAGTGAACTGTGTGGCTATTTCCTCAAAATAAGTCACATTAGAGTCCCATTCACTGCATCATGAGAACCTTCCACCCACCAAAACACTGAATTATTTACCTCCCGGTTGATGATTTGGGTAAAAATAGCATGCACCGCACAAGACACTCTCTCCACTGCACAGCTTAAAAAAAAAACCATCTGATTTCTAAAGGCAAAGCAAAAAGGTGTTGACATTGTAAGACGGGTGCTCCAACAAGATGTTTGTGCGGTGAATCTTACCATAATCTGAGTGGGAGGATCCTGCAGGTTGAGAGAGAAGAATGCTGTAGACAGAGGGAGAGAGAGAGAGAGGGAGAGAGAGAAAGAGAGAGAGAGAGACGCTCTTCCAACTCGGCTCAGTCACACTGTTATTACTGGAAAAGTCACCAATGGTTTGCATGACAGATGAAAAAAAAAAAAATAGAATATGATCATCTGGCACGACTTGTCTGTCACCTCCTTCCTCCCTACTGCCCGGTCGTGCCTCTTCTCTTTCACACACACTCCCTCCTCCTTCGGTCTCCCTCAGCCTCTCCCTCTATCTTGCGCGATAAACACTTTCAAAAAAAAAAAAAAAAAAAAAAGCGCACGAGAGGCTGTAAACAGTGGAGAGCTTGCATTAAAGGCCTGTTTCACTTTAACGCATGTCAGTGGCAGACTGTCTCCGTCTGAGTGTGTAACAAAACGGCTAGGATTGCCTTTCCCCCCCTGTCACAGCAGTCACACGCTGCTCGCCAGTGAGGAGCGACAGCGCATTGGATCGCGCCTCTGGAAAGCGTCAATGCACACAATTGCTGAAGGGGGGGTGGGGGTGGTGGAGGGGGTGTGGGGGGGAGGGGTAATTTGGGGTGGCGGGTGAAGAGGGGGAGGGGGCTGAGGTTAGGGTAGTGTGCATGTGTGTCTGTGGGAGTGTGTCTATTGTTATGGGGACGTTTTTTCTCTCTTTTAAAAAGGAATGAATGGGGACTGCAGGTCCAGCTGCTGCCCTCTCTCAGCACTGTATTTAGCCCTAGGTGATGTGGACTGCGCGCACACACACAAACACACACACACACACACACACGCGTTAACTGTAAAGACAGTTTGTATCCTCGGGCGATGGATCACTGACGTCGGGATTTGAAGGCTACATCTCATTATGCAAACACTAAACAAATCAACAACAAGCTGATAAAAAAGAAAACTGATTAAAATCTGCTGATTGCAAATTAACTTTCTGTCATGCGAGACCTTTCCCTAGGCAAAACTATCGCCTATAAACAAATGCTACCCCATTAAAAGATGAAAAGTTGGACAAAGACAGACAGCACCTTCTCCTCTCAGCTGTGTCAGACAGTGATATCTACCACAGCAACAGAATGTACTGTATGTAGGCTAGCTCCCCACTCCATTCCCTTCCAGCTCCCTGCTCTCAGCAACACAACGCTGGGAACCTTTTCAAAACATCAAGTAGGCCGTCAATAGCACTGCAGCCTTGCATCAGTAGATTCCTGCACTCTCTGCGGTCAGTCATGGCTATGGGTGAAGTGTCTTGGGAATCTTCCTGGATTCCCTGCACAGTTTTCATTAATGCAATTACTGTCGGCATTTTCAAACAAATAAGCAGCTGCTGTGCTGCGCTCCCTAATGCAATAACTCCTTTTGCTCACTGAAAAGAACTAAAGTGACTGAGCCGTGCAGGGTGAGGACTGTTCCTCAACTTATTATACTTAAAATGCAAAAAAACATCCAGTGTTTATCTTTGCATCAGCTGATTTGAAACTACCATTCAATCATGAGACAATTTTGCTGAGACATCTCTGGAATGCGGCAATGCATTATGCATGGCCAGTAACACGGAAGCACACACAGAAAGTGCCTACACATGCTGCTGTCTGCTTCTGATATGCAGCCAGATGCTACTCTATTTGCCAATAGGAAATTATTCCAGCCTGAGGGTGTTGGGGTACTAGGGTGTGGCAGGGGAGGTTTGTATGTGTATGTGTCTGTGTGTGTGTGTGTGTTTCAAAAGGAGGTGGGGGTTGCCCCAGATGTCTGTTTCTCAGAGCCAGCACAGCACACCTCAACATCAGAGCACCACAGACTTGGCCCCTGACCTCTACCCTTTAACTCCTGCAGGACCAGAACAATGAGGTTGCTGCAACTCATACATCAAATTCTCCTACCTTGTTTCCTAATACCAGGACATCTATTTGGCTTGTATAAAAAAGGTCACCCTGTTGTCATTTGAATCGCATTGGTTCCTCTTTCAGTATGCAGTGCATATGATTTAAAATTAAAGTGAGTTGCTGACTCGACTGCGGGAGAATCCTGATAATTAGATTGCTAATGAGCAGGAGGGAACAATGAGGGCCGTGTGTGTCCGTGTCGAAGACGTAGCACCTTTTACAGTGACCTTCACAGCAGGGGGGGAAGTGCTGCTGCCCAGACACTGTCAGACCATTTGCAGGTATTATTCTACCAGAGGGGCTGCCTGACGAGCAAACTCAGCAGAGGGGATGAGTGTAGTAGTGGTCTGTGAAGAAAGCCTCTGACGGCTCATGAATGGTGACCCTCAAACCCATTAGAGTTTATTCAATTACCTGACAGTCACTCACTGTAGGCATGTGAAGAAAAGTGACGTCTCTTAAAACTGGGTCTCCGTTGAGGTGGTTGAATAATTGCATTTGGGTCTGAGGAGTAGCACACAAACGCAGCATGTGTGCTTAATGTGCGCTCCTATAAGCAACACTGGATTCGCTCCAGTAAGAACCGATTTCAATGCTCCAACTTTTTTTTTTTTTTTTTTTTTTACAAGAGAGAAATTTGACAAACAGCCAGGGTTTGGTCTGAACCCAAAACAAGGCATCCAAGTAAATAACCCCTGACATCCAAAACAAGCGCCATTTCTGCACAAAGTTCAGGTTTAAAACAAAGATCTCTTTCAGCCATGTAGCTCCTGACTGGATTCCCACTTCCCACCCATTTTAAATTGATTATTGATGAAAAAAAAAAAAAAAAAAAAGGACTCTAAAGATGGGTTTGCGTGCACAAGTATGGTTATCATTAACAAGCAAGGGCGGTCTGTGTAATTTAATTTAGCACATGTGAATCCTGTGCTTCCACTGAGTGTGTAAAAAGACAAAGAATAACTTACGGATAGATCAGATTCTCCGCTAACAGAATTCAAACAAATCAAATACAGACACACACACGTTAAAAATAGACCAATTAGCTTTCCCAATATGGGAAGTCCCAGAAAGGCTGGCGATTTCTCTACAGTTTTTTTTAGTGCCAACAAATCTCATGTGCAGAACCAAACCAATAATGAATTAATCCTGCTTACAAGTCTTGTGTGTGTGTATCCAAAGCCTGCTATATCGTATTCCTCTGTGCCGTAGACCTCCGTTGTAGTAAAAAACCTATTAAAAACATGTCAGTGAGCCAAACTGCTGCACTTGGTGACATGTTCCTTTGCTATGAGGAGTTTGGACACGGCAGTTTGTTTAGAAACAGCTCCAAAGACTAATAACTGCAACTATGTTTTCAGTCTCTGGAGAGTAGTTCTGTGTACAGCAGACACCTCTTAGCATACGCGGGAACACAGCTGCGTTTGACAGTGTTTTGCTAGCTTGTTGTGCTACATATCACAACCTCTTGACTTTGTGCTACGTTTTCCCATTGTAAAATCGGTTGTGACATGTAGCACAACAAGCTAGCAAAGCACTGTAAACGCAGTGCAACAGTGTGGCCCATTGACGTGTCTTTTACAGTTTTTGGACAACAACAGCACACAAGAATAAGATATAATCAGGCTTTGGATACACACACAATAATTCCAAGTAGGAGTTCATTCAATTCATTGTTGGTTTGGCTCTGCACATGAGATTTGTTGAAAATATTGAAAATTGCCAGCCATATCCTTTAAGATACCCCCCATAAAAAGCAGGTAAGTTAAACAGCACGGGTTCAAATCTACAAAACAAATCAAGACTACAGTTTATCTGCAATGACTGAGGATCAAAAATGATTGCATCAATGCTTGTAACCTGCTTTGTTTCACACAAAATAATAAATCTACATGATTTAACGTTCCTTCCGCAAGAAGCAATGACAACCTTACAACACAAACACAACTTCTAACCTGAGGGAAAGTCAGTGTGACAGACAGAAATGCCTAGACCGCTCAGTGGCACGCAGCCACTGGTTTAATGATTTGTCTGCTGCTGGTGAATGATCACACAGCAATATCCTGTTCTGGCTAGTTCTTCGGGCCCCCCCTGAGGGTCTGGCTGACATGATTGTGGCTTGCCCGGGTGCCACTGAAGCGCCAGCCAGCCCCATCATATTGACAAGATCCGAGTGGCTGCCCCATGCCTGATATGACCCAGCCAAGGACCTGTGGAATCAAACTCGATGAGGCAGAAGAATTACTTATTGAGGCCGCGAGGGAAGGGATGTCATGGCCCCTGCATTTGTCGAAACGCTGAGCGGGGAGGAGAGGAGGTTGAGGCGGGGCGGTTAATGTCACTAACGAAGCAGTGGAAAACAGATTTAGAAAGCACAACAGCTGTATTTAGTGAGCAACTAAATAGCTGGCATGTTTCAAAATTCCACAGTGCTTATGCAATGTAACCCTCCCATATAATGTGAGGGGGATTATTTATTCTTAAGTTAAGAGCATCCATTCATTCATTATGAGCCTGAAATGTTAACAAGTATGTAGAAAAGACAAATGCTAACAAATTCTTCTTTTATTAGGAATAGGGCTGCAACTAATGATTATTTTAATTATCAATTAATTTCTAATTATTTCTCAATTAACAGCATTCATTTTTGGTCTGTAAAATGTCACCAAATAGTGGGAAAACACCCATCACGATGTCCAGGAGCCCAAGGTGACGTCTTCAAATTGTCAGACTTTTGTGTCCCAGCAGTCCGAAATCCAAAGATATTCAAAGAAAAGCAGAAAATCCTAGAAATTAGGATGCTGGAACCATCAAATGTTTGCCATTTTTTGTTTGAAAAATTCCAATTTAGAGCTGAAACGTTCAGTTGATTAATCGACAGAAAACAAACCTGCAACTATTTTGATAATTGATTAGTTTTTAAAGCAAAACTGCCACAAATTCATCTTCAAATGTAAATAACTGGTCTTCTATGTCTTCTATGATATTAGACTCAATACTTTGTGATTTCTGGATCTCTGATCGGACAACATATGAAATATGAAGACATGACCTTGGGTTCAGGGAAACAGCAATGTGCATTTTTCACATTTCATAGACCAGAAATGAATAAGATGGGAAAATAATCGGCGCATTACTCGACAGTGAAAGTATTCACAGCATTAAAACGATGATCAAAACATCTCCTAATTCACTTTCTGTTGATCAGATAAATCGATTGATTGTTTCAGCTCTAATCAGCAGTAATATACAAGATAAGAGAACTTGAGCCTGTGAAGGCATGTACTCTATCGAAGGGGTAAAGGTCAAGAGGAGTAACAGGGTGGTGATGGTGCAGTTTGAATTATACTGCATCGAGCCAAGAGAGTCATGGAGACGCAGGACTTGGGTTAGCCAGGCCAGAGGGCAAATGGTGAGACAGAAAGCAGCTCCATAACTTCTTATTACTCCCTCCGGTCCACACAGCTCCAACTAAGACTAGACATGCATGCAGGTGAAAGGTTTATGACCATCTGCTGATGAGCCCCAGCTGCACTGCCCTCCTGTCTTGGCACAAGATGCCTTCAAGGCTGAAGAAAAACAACTAAAAAGAAACACACATCTTGAGAGACTGTGGGGCTGCAAGTCAACTATGTGAAATCAAACCAGTGCCTGTTGCAGGTATTTTTTTCACTTGATGGTCCAACTAGTCCACATATAAACTGTGGTAACGTGGATATGTGCTTCAGTGCTGTCAATAAAAGGGCTTTTGTTGTTGCAATGAAAGAGCACCCTTGATTTATGCATGCCAAGGTTAGAAACCTCTCAGTGACCTCTGGGTGCCAGAATGGCATTTTAAAATTGCAAGGGGAGTTTAATCTTTAAAAAGATTTGTGTGACCACTGCTGGTGGACACGTAATATTATATTCAGGAGTTATTTAGCGCTTCAAGGACAGTGACAAGCGACTGCGTGGACGCAACAGTCAGCCAACTACAGCGCTTGGTAACATCTCATTTTTCTGCAATTCGGCCCAGAAACGTCGCGGGAAAGTGATATATAAGTTTTCTGCGCCGTCAAAACGCGGGACAGCTCAAAATAGAGAATTGCAAAGATGTAATTTTTTCTTCTTTTGTGTCTCAGCAGGGGTTTCGGCTACAGTGCAACAAGTGCAGCTGAGCTGGAAGTCCGCGACAGCACGCATGAGTACGAGCAGCGGGGCTGAAATTACTTCGCAAATTTCAAACAGAAAAGTTCCGCCAGCGTCGCTTTCACCGGCTAGTTGGCGCAAATTTCATTTTGCACGGAAGCGAAAGCGGCTGGTACTCACCGAGGGGAGGTTTTCCTCTTTGTCCCGGTGTGTTAGGAGATGAGTGTCGGTGCAGCAGCAGCGTCACAAAGTTTGGTTTGTCGCTCTCTCTCTCTCTCTCTCTCTCAGCTCAGCGCAGCATGGCGGCGGGGGCCAGAGGCTGCATTCAAACCTCTCCGGGCTGTGATATCAACAGACAGGGGGGAGGGCACACAGGGTGGAGGTGGTGGTGGTGGTGGTGGTGGGGGAACCGAGGTATCCTTCAGAAAGTTCACAAGCAGCTTCAACCTGGACGTTTTCTTTTCTTTTCAGCAACCATTGTAGCCATAGATGGAAATTTTATAAACACATTTACTCAAGTACTTTACTAAATTACAATTTTGTGGTACTTTTCTTGAGTAAACCTTTATAGGCTACTTCTGTTTCTGCATTTTCTACTGAACTACATTTGACAACTTTAGTTATTTTGCAGATTTATATTATGAATATACATAATAATCAACAATTGGATGATGTCTTATAGATTAAGACAGTGGTTCACGTCAAGGACCCCTAAACTGACACAAATTAGACCCTGGACCCCATTTGATAGGATTTTGTCCCAGGGTCTCCCATCTGATAAGATTTTTGCTTTTAAATGTTTTATCACAGAAAGCATATGAAACCCATGACCAAAATAGTCACATATTCTTTTGTTGTGTTACTTATGGATGCAATTATAGTGAAAATAAATTATTCCCCCTTTTCTCTGGGGACCCCCTGGAACTCCCTCAAGGACCCCAGAGGGTCCCTGGACCCCACTTTGAGAACCATTGGATTAAAATACCCAGCAGAATATAAATTAGTTAAAATAAGCCCAACATTTACCAGCTGCAACATTAATGCATCAATATTTATAATTCAATCATTCTGAAATAGGCCATTCTGCACAATGAGTACTTTTGGTACTTTGTATTTTGAGTTATGCTAATGCTTTTTTTCAGATGCATAACTTTTACTCATAACAGAGTATTTCAAAAGATAGGTACTGGTATTTTTGCTTTCACTGATCAAAGTAAGTAACAAGTTACCAGCCTGAATTTATAAATGGTGCAAGAGTGAATGAGGAATTTCTATCATATTAGTTAATGACAAATAGACCTACATAATATAATTTCATAAAAATGGCCATTTCCAATAGGAAACCCAGTGTTGGAAAGTAACTGAGTACATTTACTCAAGTACTGTACATGAGTACAATGGTGATGTACTTAAGAATTTCAATTTTATGCTACTTTTACTTCTACTCCACTACATTTGAGAGGCAAATATTGTTCTTTTTACTCCACTATTTGACAACAGAGGTAAACTTTTCATCCAAAATGTATGATCAAATCATAAAATATGATGCATTTTTAGAGAAAACTGCCAAACGCTACATTAAAGTTAGGAGTTAAAATGAGTTTTTCCTACTTTCCCACATCTACAAAAATAATATTATAAATAATAATTGAACACTTAAGGAATAAGGACATAAGGGATACTTTCACTAACAATACTATAAGTACATTTTGCTCTTAAAACTTCTGGACTTTTACTTGTAATGTAGTATTTTCAAACTGTGGTATCGTTACATTTACTCAACTAAAGGATCTGAATACTTCTTCCACCACTGCCGAGACCCTAACAGACAGCTGCTATAGGGTTACTACAATGCACACACTTACTATATAGCAATATGGTTCTTCATTTGTCTATTTTGTCAGTGACCTTTCTTTGCATTTCTCATTGTTGACTCGCCACCAACCAAACTCCAATGAAAATTTGCATTTAAAAAAATGCATGGATGGAGAATACTAATCCCCTTTTCTTGTTTAAAAACAGTCAGATTTTAATTTATTACTTTCTAAAAATATAAAATCAACCTTATACAACCCAACACGTGCAATGTGTGATCGTAAACTCCTCTATATGTCATATAACCTCCCAAATTTCCAGAAATATGACCGAGGACATGACCTCAGTGTCCTCTGTGGCAGCTAGTCACGGGCCTGTTGAAGAATCTTAAACCTTAAACCCTGGACGAGGAACTCTGTAGGTGGGGCCGGTTGGTTTAAAAGGTCACTGTCGGGGGTCAAAGGTTATACAACATTTTCCTAAAGGAGAAGTGAATCAAAAACACAGTGAAGGAAAGACAGGCTGACCCTTGTCTCATTGTGCAGGGCAGAGGCGGAGGGAGTGGGGCTTTCCATGGCACTGCGGACTGAATACAATACCATCTTTGAGTAAAAAGACAGATTGCTACTGGTGGAAGACAGAACAACGTTGCAGTCTACCTCTGTGCTTGCTTTGTGGGTTCATTGAATAACAAGTGTTCAGAAATCTACCTGCTTATTTGAGCTGGAGAGGTGCACTCATCTGTAAAAAACATTCCCAGTGCCACAAGTCTACAATCTCCTGTCACTTCAGTAAAGAAGAATTAGGCTGCACCCCTTAATATGCCAATACATCTCCCAGGCATCATCAGCTATAGTACAAATTGTTTATTTTCATATCAACCCCTAGTGATTTGAGAGCTTAGGGTTGAAGGCTGGCTGAAGTTAAAAGGGGACGATAAGTGCTGCCTGAAATGAATACGAAAAGCAGCTGGGTTTATCTTCACTCGCTCTGTGACATGTGCAGCTAAGAGAAAACAGGTGACCGAGGAATGTGTGCTGAAACCCAAACGTAATGCTGAGCTCAAATGATTTGTTGCCCGCTCAGGCAGATCTGCATTTTTAAAGATAGGCTATATTTTCTTTTGATTTCTATTTTATAAATTTCTCTGTTCTCGTAGGTCTTTCTCGCCAGCCTTTCTATGTGTTTTCTCGTTCTCCTTCCTCCTTCGTGGACATTGTTGATGGTGGATTTAAAGTTGCTCTGTGTATACATGACATATCAATGTAAAAAAGGAGACAGATACAGTGACACGCATGCAACACACAGTGAGCCTTATTTTACTGTTGATCCAGATATAAACAGACGAAAGCCCAAAATGTAAATATAACAGGGACAGGAAGTCAGAAACGCTCACATGCACACACAATGGCTGAGAAAGTAATACAGTAAGGTGCATTTCTAGTGTAAGTATACGATCTCCATGCCTGAGCTCTTCAGACACACCATTCGGATATATTTAGAGTCCCTCGCTGGTGTATCCATGCTACAAGGCAGACCACAATTATTCACAACACTGGAATGGCTAGCACTGGTCTGAGATCAGTCAAGGGGAGACTGCTTGTGTGGCAACTGGTACGGGACAGGATTGACACCACAAGAGTCAGAGGTCAGGGCCAATAGTCTACTCGTATTAACGGATATATGCTGTAAACCCCAGAGTCTTGTGGAAAATTATCCCCCATATGAGTTTATTATTACATTAGTTACAGTCTAAACTTTGACTTTGTTGCCCGACAATTTAAAAGATACTCTTATTATACAGTTATGAAGAAGTAAGGCCTGGCAGTTATGGGTTAAAAAAATAACTGGTGATGTTTTTATGCAAATAAATGAGCTTGAGCTTTAAATATTGGTTTGTCATGGAACGGAATAACGAAGCAAAAATGTCCTGTTTCTCACTCACACTTCATGTTCACTGTATACTAAAGAAATAAGAAAATGTAACAAACAGCAATGTCATAATAAGCTACCTTATGTTGTAGCCTGTGGCTGGGCCTCTCCTCTTCTCTTTTAAGTTTCCTCTCCCACATTCCTTGTGTGCAGGGGCAGACTTTACCATTAGGCAAGGTAGGCAACTGCCTGGGGCCCCCAACTAAAAGGGCCCCAAACAGCTATTATGATGGTTAGATATGAAAAATATTGAGTTATGTCACGATTCTAACTCATTTTACCCTGAAATACCTTACAAAATGTCCACCAAAGTACTTAAAAAGTATGCAATTGTATACTTCTACTCCAGAAGAAAACATTATGCCAATACATAGATAAATGTTACTGGTTATACTGCAGATTCATTTACTCACAAAATATAACAAATAAAATATGATACATTATTATTGATTAAACTATGCAGCATTATATAAGAATTAAAAGCTCCACCTTGAACACTAGTTAAGTGAATCTAAGTACATCGTGCTGATAATACCTCTCTTTCACTCTTCACTTTTAAGTAAAACTTTGAATGCAGGACTTGAACTTTTACAGTATTTTTACTGTGCAGTATTAATAATGAGTACTTATTCTAGCCTATCACTGCCAATACCAACATTCCCAGTTAGAGAAATGGTGAAAATGAAGCAAGACAGCGTTTACCTGCAGCCCCCACATCACTAAATCGGCCCCTGGTTATTTACAGTGCAATGAAATGCAAGACATATTTTTATGTCCTTCAAGTTGATGATTACCTGACCTATTTATCTTAACATCATAATACTGTCTAATATATAAACTCTGGCCTGGTTGGTTATTTCATGTACTTCATTGACCCCAGGGAATAACATTAATGCAACAAAACACTGACTTGCACCAATGTGGCAAAGCAGCACCATCTAGTGTTTAGGATAGTGAATATATCTTCCTTATGTTGTGCTGTATAGGCTACTGCACGCTCATAAATCATGTAATTGCCCCTTGTTGCCCTCTTTCTGCTGCAGTCACTTTGCTGTCTGTGCTGCAGTAACTCAAATTGTTCCATCAAAGACTATGGAGGTATATATTTGGGAGATAAATAGCCTATGAGAGGGAGGGGACACTGGGGGCGATTGAGGAGTGTTTTCACCGGAAGTCCCGCCTCCAATCTCTGACTAATCAGTTTATTGCGCCCCCTGGTGGGTGGGCTAAATTTTCCCAGTTGTACATCATACAGTAGGCTCTACTGTACAATGTTTGCAGACTCGCTGTGGGTCCAGTGTGATGTAATTGACCCCGAGTGCCATCAACATGGTTTTAAAATAGCTTGCCTGACTTGCACCATAAAGTCAACATGTGCTGCAATACAGTTGTGTCATTATAAGCACCACAGCTGTATTGAGTTTGGCTTTAAATCAAGGTGAAGCTGCATTTTGTTACCTAAGATGCACAAATAAAACGGATAATGTGACATTTGCACAGGGATAAAGAGATGAGGCCTAAATTATTCAAGCGTAACCCTACATGCTCTTAAAAATGGGTTTGATTGCTCCGATGATTTAGCTAAACGAAATTCAAAGTTGTTTGTGTTATCTCAGAAATAACACCACACGTCTAGTGCATCTGAGCAAAATCATTCAATTAAATTCAATGTATGCTTTTATCATTTTGTATCACCTTTCAAAGAATGCACAGACCCCATATATGTTTTAAATTTTGGAGTGAAACCACAACTGTTTTGACCACAGTTCCAAACTCAATATTAGTATAAGATAAGATATTATTGTGTACGGTATATATATTATTGTATATAAGTGTTGCATACAGCTGCTTATAGAAAAAAAATATGGGTACATCATCTCCATATGTACAGACATACAAAATACACTATTGTACCCCTGGTACATAGTGTTTACACTATTCCTAAAATAACAGAACACAGTGACCAGTGGTCAGTAAAGTGGCAGTGCATATTTAAAAGGATAAAAACAATAAAAATGTTTAAAAATACAGATGTGCAAAGGAGGCCATAAATTAGATATCCAATTAAAAATTTGGTTAAATAGTATTGCACTCACTAACCGTCAGTATTGCACTGACTATAGGCTACATTGTACAATATGGTTTCATGTGAAATATGTCATTATCTCACACTTTTTCCCCACATAGTGATATCACCGTGCAGGATCAATACATAAATAAAATGCAATATCTCCAGTTTCACAATCATTAGAAGTCAATAGTAGCAGTGATTGCAGTGTTTTTACACTGCACATCACCTGTTCAGCCAACTAACTAACTCTGAGCTTGGATTCAAGTCTGATTTACTTTTGGTATGGTTATGATTACTGCTTGAATACAGGACAAACATTAAAGGGTCTTTTGAAATTCTCAGGCAGTACAATTCAATTGTATGAACTAATGGTGTTATTTTCTATGACTATGAGGGCTCATAATTCAAACTTTATAGAGCAACAGATAAAGCTTGTTTCTGTTCTGTGTAGGAGATTAACAACATGAATTTACTACATCACAGTGTACAGTTCCAACTAATGATTATTTTAATTATCTATTAATCTGTCGATTATTTTTTTTGTTTAATCGATCAGCTGTTTGGTCCATAAAATGTCAGAAAATGGTGAAAAGCCCAAGGTGTCTTCAAATGTCTTGTTTTGTCCACAACCCAAAGATATTAAGTTTACAGTCATAGAGGACTAAAGAAACCAGAAAATATTTACATTTGAGGAGCTGGAAGCAGAGAAGTTGGACATTTTTGTCTCAGAAAATGACTCAAAACGATTTGTCTATTATCAAGATGGCTGAAGATTCAATAGTTGGCAACTAATGGATTAATCGGCTAATTGTTGCAGCTCCAATTTATACACACAACAATCCTTGTTTTTTTCAGGAGCTATGAAAGATTGCAATGTATTTGTGCATTACTGCCACCAATAAAACAGGTGTATGAATTTGACCAGCGTCAGCCTACACTCTCTTTAGCTGCATGGCTTTACTACCTTGAGCTAGAAAGTGAAAACCTAAAACCCCTTTCAAGGGGGGGCGGGCCAGATGCTCATGCTCCAACCAAATCTCCCCGGTGCGGTCAGGTGTTTCCGGGTGGCCAATGCTGGGCTGCAGATTACTCGTTTACCGCACCCAAGGCGATATTTTTTTCCCTAGGATGTCGAAGTCATGACCCGCCTTACTCTGCCTCTGATTGGCTTACTCTTATATACGGCTCGTAATCTCACGCCTCGTGCCTAAATCTAACCAATCTAACCAACGAAGGCAACGAGTATTAGCCAATCAGAGGCAGAGAGGGGCGGGTCATGACTTCGCTATCCTAGAAAAAAAAAAATTCGGCGCACCCAAATTGGATGACGGTGGATGGGCGGAGCGACGCAGGGACGATAAACCCACTCTGAAGTCACCAGGGTGGGGGATAAAAATAGTGAAAATCGCCGCCCCGCTTTCACCGACCACTGTTTATATCTCATCACTTCAACAAACAGAGGGTAAGCTCCAAAATAATCGACACGGTTTGCATTTTCACCTGCAGCGTCTGTCCGGTGCGACACGGTCCATGTGTTAATATGTTTGTGCCTCAGTCGTCTCCTTGTGTTTCGGTGTGGCGAGCTCTCACTGTTTTGCTAATACGTTGCCTCTGGTCGGTTGAGTCTGCAGAGAGGCACGTTTTCATACTGTAAACGACTGTTTGTGTGTTTCAATACGGTTTAATGAATTCACCTCTCGCTCGGACGCTTTCCTGTGTAGAAAAAAACAACAGCCTAGGGCCACACTGAGTGTGTGTTTTTGCCCCGAGTATCATTAGCCAGCTTCCCGAGCAGGCCTGTGTTTGCGTTATTTTGCATTTCACATGGCGCACACTTACTGTAGCTCTTAAATATGGGCTCTTGTGCTGCCTAGGTTTTCCTCCTGTAGTTGTTCTGCACCGATGTTACACTGTATTTGGTGACCCATCAATTTCTGTGACCTGCAGTGTTGGAAGAAGTACTCAGGTCCTTAAGTAAAAGTAGCCTATCAATATCACCATGTAAAAATCCTGCATTTAAAATCATACTTAAGTAAAAGTGTAGAAGTATTACCAGCTAAATTTACTTAAAGTACTAAAAGTACCAATGTTGCAGAAATGCTGCGTATGCATTGACTCATCAGTATTAATGATGTACTTTCTCAAATGTATTTAATATATCAGATACCTTTACTTAGGGCTGGGCAAATATCACAATATTTTTGACCAAATACCTCAATATCGATATTACAACAATATTGTAGGGATGAGTGCTTTCACAAAATATTTACCCAATGAGATTTTTGATAAATAATCATCAATAATGTAGATATAAAGACAAATAATAGAACAGCTAGAACAGTCTGGTGAGTTCAGAAAGTTACATCACTTTACTGTAATGCAGGAAGAGATAACACTTATGCCATATCACAATATAACAATATTTAGTCTCATATCACGATATTGATATATCGCCCAGCCCTACTTTCACTTAAGTGAAAGATCTGAGTACTTCTTCCATCACTGCAGATCACAGAATCTGATGGGTCACCAAACACGATGTAACACCGGGTCTGTTTCTAGTCTGGGTGTGTTTGTTGTGTGTAGGACAGTTTGTTAGCTGTATTCAGTTGTGTGGTGATGGAGCAGTTTCCTTTTTGTCATATGACGCTACGTCCTGCATAATAATAATAATAACTTTGCACATCACATTTGAATTGTAAGCACTTTTTTCCCTTCACTTGCCAACCTGTATTTTCACAGTATGAGAGGAAACACCATGTCTCACTGCATCAGATTTACGTTATTAAATTCCATATTGTGTTGTTGAAGCAGCCAACTCCTATCGATCCTAAATAAAACGCATCAAACCAACATTTTAAACTAGAAACTGAGATAAGCTTTGGACCACATCTCTAAATATAAAGTATGCAATGATAGTGCATATGAATACACTGTGTATTGATAAAGCGAAAGTCATAAATGCAGTAAAGCTACATGATGGCATTTATTCATCAGTTAATCTTTCCCTTCATCAGAGAAAAAATTCTAGTATTTGCTGGTTCAAGCTTCTCAAATTTGAGAATTTTGCTGCTTTTCACCATTTTATATTATTGTTAATTGATTATCTTTAGGTTTTGGACTTTAGGTCAGACAGGACAAATAATGTCACCTTGGGCTCTGTGAGCTTGAAATGCCCATTTTTCACAATTTATTCCTGCTAATTATAGACTAAAAGTAAAGAAAAAACAACGGACAGATCAAGCAATAATGAAAATAATTGTTAGATGCAGCTGTAATTGTCCAGCTCTACTAATAGCATCAGAAGGAAGATGGAGAGGTGATAATACCCAGTGAGTTTGTGTCATGGCGCCTAAGTCTTTTTAATTGTTTACTATGCTTTGCTGTTTGACAGCTGTTTGTTTTTGGGTCCAAACTGAACAACATAACCACTAATCTGTTGCTATCTCCTTTCTAAAGTACACTGTGAAGTCCCTTCCCCCTCATACTGTATGTGGATTAGCAAAGCCAAACTGCCGAGATACATTTTCAGTGCGTGCATGCGTGTGTGTGTGTGTGTGTATGTGTTAGGGGACGGTAACACCCTGGATTTGGTAATTCTGTTAGAATGAGTGAAACTCCCCAAGGACGGAGCTCAGCTCTGTCAGTCTGGCTCCATGTTGCCACCCTCGACACACACTACACCGCTACTACACACATGAATACACACTCACTCTAGATACAGAGATCTGTGTTTGTTTTACTCCCACTCCCCCACGCCCACACCCTTGACTGCAGTGCAGCTGAAAATGTGTTCCTCATTTCAAGTCCATTCTCTCTATTTCTCTCTTTCCTTCCTTCCTCCCCATATGTGATCACTTAGCAGGGTTTCAGGAGGCTTTTTTTTTTTTTTAAAAGTTAGAGATGTAAAAACAGTCATCCTTGAACTTTCATTCACACCACGGAGGTCACAAAGGATCATATCGATGTACAGCATGTTTGGGTCTAATATTTAGCCGGCAGAATGCTATTACAGGATGTACACTTGATAGCACAGGGTAGAGTGTGACACAGGGGAAACATGTACAGGGAGGGGTGTGTTGTGTCAGAGAGCAATCTCCCGCCTCTCTGTCCCATAAGACATGCGACAGCCAGATAAACCCGAGCCACTGTACTCTGCACACTAACACAACATAGCATCTCGCCTGGCCTCGGCGGTCAGCGACAGATAATAAAGTTTCCTGTGCATACAGTAGTCCCATCGATGGTGAAGCTGGACGTTATTTTCCAAAGCAGCGATGATATGAAAACTCATATTTGTTTTAAATTTTTGATCCTAGTTCTTTTGATGTGTGCCACTGTTTTCTCAGAGGGTTAGCATCAGTTGACTAAGCATAAAAACATGGAAGCTGCACTCTTGGATATAATTACACAGTGGATAATGGATAGAGACTAAATGTAATGTAATATAGTGAGTGAGTGGATGATGATGTGATGTCAGAGCTGGCACAATGATGAAGGCGCCATTTGACTTCAAAGAGGAAACAAACACTCACGCGGTGATATCGACCAGTTTTTGGAATAGTTAAAATGAGTGTGAGGTGAAATAATGAGCTGCGGTTGCATTCACTTGTGCACAGCATGTAAGTGACTCACATATTCAACATATTCATGGGTCATGGTGAAATATCACCAAAGGACTTTCTAATGTAATTCCAACATCAGCGTTGATGCTGGCTGTTCTTTCTTCCTCTGCTATAGTGTTTCCTCCTCTCATTTCAACATGACCCCAACAGAACATTTGCCAATAAAACGTCTTTTGAAATTGATTCACCAGTTACTCCTTTTTACCATAACCCCGTGTCTAGACAGCAGCAAGCGTGTCAGACGTGTTTTTCCCAGCGAACGTCACACGCGACAGATACGCTCTCATTTTAATCTATGCAGCTGTCTGCACCGGCTCCGTGCGAGCTCGCCGCGTCTCACGGGCGTAACCGCCACCTGAAGCATTGATTTATGCTTCCATCCTCTGTTTTATTCACATCATTACAGTCGTGTATCGGGCTCTGAGCGCTTCCAACACATGGGTGACCCACGTTCAACACTGCACCTGAACGCCTCCAATATAAACACACAGACAGAGCACTCGCTGCTGCTGCTGCTCTGCTCTGCTCACGTGCTGCTCACGCTACGTTTGCTGTCTAGACACGGAGTGATTTAAGAGAGGACAGCTAGATACCATGCTTGCTACAAAGTCTGGTAGGAAGAAGACATTTTATTGCTAAATAAGACCTGCTTGGTTGATTGAATACGCGCCAAAATGTGGGATGAACCCAAATAATTAAGGAGGGAAAAGTCTGAAATCAAGAATAATTGTACATGTTTGATGTTGGAAAAGAATTTAGGATATTAAAATGACATGAGACCCAATTTTCTTTCCTTGAGTGATGAGGTTTTGTTTGAGTAGCAGTGAGGTCAGTGAACCTAACACGTGTATTGCTGCTGTCCCCTCTTTTTTGCTTAACACTGTATTTGTCTGAAATTAGCTCATGTTGTAGCTTCTCTGTGTGTGGGGCGCAGTTACTGTCTAAGGCACGAGACCATACTTGGAGCAACGCTAAAATGACACCTAATGCATTCCTACCATTGCAGTAGTTAGGGTCTCACACATACATGCACATGACACACACACACACACACACACACTAAAGAGCAGTTGTCACCAGTAATGACAGGCATCCAGCTCAGAGATATAAAGAGCCTTGTCTGAGTGCCTCTCTTGAATGTCTAAAAACTGCTTGAAACACAAACTGGACACACACACACACACACATACATTGAAACTGTTACAGTGAATGTTTGAGGCCAGCTTTTTTTTTTTTTATACACACATAATGATCTTTTCACTGGTGATTGCTTGATTGTCATATTTTTGGACCGAACTAAATGGATCTTTTACAGAATGCTTTCCGTTTGGTGAGAGCTTAGTCATGCTGAAAAGATGTTTTCACTGCAAGCTTCCGCCATCTCAAAAGAGAGATGATCAAATTGAAATCTGTACAATCTCCTCCCGGGTGCGTTTTTTTTTAAAGTTTACAAAGAGCGAGGCACTGAGGGAGAGCAGAGAGCCTGGTGCTCCTCTTCATATAGTATCTCTACCTTTTTTTTTTAACTCATCATTGCCTCATAGCAGCCTTTGTCAAGGCTGGAAACATCTGTATTGTGTGGTGTCATAGCGAGTTCAACACATCTGTTTGTTTCACAATCACCTGTTTTTAACGCAGCAGCATCCTGTTCATTTTCCTTTTTGGGTGCACAGATGGACATCGTCCTGGTAGGCACACAGATCAAGAGTTTAAGAGACAATAGACTTTTTTCTAGTGCGTTTGAGCAATATGACCATATATATATATATATATATACCACAAAATGTGTCTGCTGTCAGACATCTTGCCATACTGTTAGTACTGAGATACCTATCTGGGTGTATCAGGCCATTGTCGGCAATATTGCAAATCAGTGAGCAGGACTGCTTTATGACCATATTTGATTTGTGTGATTTTTTTTTTTGCATGAATGTGGTGAAGTACCTTTTATTTGTCAGGTATTTAATTCACTGGAATAACCAAATCTGGACATTCCTGTGTGGTTAGGAACGGGGCTTTGGTCATTGGTCTAGATGGAAATACAGTTCCAGCAACAACAACAACAGCAGCTATTAAATCGATTTTAGATGAACTTTTGTACCTACCAGTGCAACCATCAGGTCAAAACTTTATTTTATCCAGTACTTTAGTTTATGATCAAATGATATGTACAAAATTAACGTCATTCCCATCAGCCTCAGTTCTACTTTGTGTTTAGCGCTAATTAGCAAATGTTCTGCTAAGGCGTTAAACTAACATGGTGAACATAAACCTGTTAAACATCAGTATGTGAGCCATGTCATTGTGTGCATTTAGCTCAAAGCTTTGTGCATAAGTATAACCTCACAGAGCTGCTAGCGTGACTCTTGGTGCTGTTTTTATCCATAAACAGTTTCATAATTGATTTTTTTCCAGAATCTATGTAATGATCTCACAATATAGAAATGTATGAATAAGACTATTCCCTTACAATGTTACACATTTTGTTCCATATAGGAATAAAGCCTCATAGATTGGTGAAATAGATAGAAGACTCCAAACGTCTTTCTCATAATCAGGGATGTCTTGATTGTGAATTTGAAAAAGTAGATGCATATATCTGTTTACTGAAAGTGACCTGTAGACTGTGCCTGACTTAAAAGCCAATAGTTTCTTGTAAATGCAGCCTTTTGATCTGAGTAAAGACATTTAACTGGCTGTCTGTGGCCACCAAGTTTACAACCTGCTTAATGAGCACATGTAGTAAAGATAAGGTTTGAAGTATTGTCTGGTAGATACACAGGGCTGTTGTTGTCAGCTGCTGTTTCCTTTTGATTACTTTTGAAGCATTTGTATGTTTTAAATATACTCTTACAGTAAAACAAAATCTCTTATTTCTCACACAAAAGCAGGTGGCTTGATTCATCATCACAACCTTTTCTCGTTGCTAAGAGATGAGCAAACCCTCGGACGCATATATTCCAAGGGTTTTCCACATCCAGAGAGCAAAAGGAGGCACCGACATTAGCTTTTAATGTGCATAAGCCGTTCCATGTTCTGCTTGTCAGTGGCCATCGGTACACAAGTGTGACCTTCACTGTTTTGGTATTTCCTAGCAGGCCTGAAGAAAAGAGCTCAAATGAGTTAATCTTGTCAAAGATAATAGAGAGAAAGTCTGATACTAGCTGTACCAGAGCTAGCCTATAGCAGGTTTCTCTGCTCACATGCTCAAAGTCTGCATTTTTCTGACTGGTTTCTCCTTCAGGCTGGTTTTAACTTGTCATTGTGTGTCTCCTGGGTTTAATGAAAGAAAACTGATGATTCAGATTTCTCTTGAATTCCCCCTAATCTGTGATCTTTTTATGGGCACTAGTCACACCCACAAATATTGGCTGTGTTTGAAAAGGGATTTAATTTTTTTTAACATCAACAATCATTTAACATGTTTCTCTTGCAACTTTGGAGAAGTTGTACCCTTTAAACCCCTTTTTAAATACTTTTTCTGCAGAGTGCTGGTTAGGACAGACGGTACAGTACCAGGACCAGATACTGACAATCAGTTTGATGTATGAGCTACAGCTTCAGGCACACCCATGGTTGCACTTACTGAGTTCAATGTACTTTCCAATACAGATCATCCAACGGGTGTGGTTAAGAGCGTGAGTCTGCCATTAGGGAGACGGGCCATCACAAGATGTAACCGCTTGTGCTATCACCACATTATGCTCAAACATTCAGTCTCTTAAAGAAAGTTAAAGTGGACGATGAACACTTTCTTATTGTCCTGATTTGAATCAACTGTGGCAGCAACTCCACCCTTCCTGTGATACAAGATGACAGGTGCTTCTGATGCACGGCGACATTTCCGGAGTGGAGTTTTCTGTTAACATCTTGATACAGAACAAGTGCATTTATAAAACAGTGAAATGTCTTAAGTTTCTCAGCACATCAGAGTCATTGTGTTGCGATTATAACCAGGTTATGTATGTTTCAGGTTAAGATTAAGCATTTGATCCCCAACTTGGTTTAATCTTGAAAACAAACATGCCGTTTTTTATCCAGTGGATATTGTATCTGTAGAAATGCACATTCACTTCTGACCTACTGTCACCGAAGAAGCCGCCGAGTCCCTGAGATGTTTTGAAGCTAATGTGAGACGAGTAACACGTTAGCTTGAAGATGTGCGCATTGTGACACTGACTGGCTTGCCGTGTGATGTTGGCCTACAGCTGTTTCTTACATAACAGTAATCTCTAAAGACCGTCCTTGTGTTTCCATGGTAATGTGTTTGGTTTCCATAGCGATTGCACTCTTTAACAGGAGCGGAGGCTCACCGAGCCCCTGCACCTACATTTCTGAGGAGAGATGAGAAACATGGGGTCTGGCGAGGCGGGGGCGCCCGTGGTTGTGAGATGACAGCATTCTGTGTTGAAAGAGAAATGCTTCCTGCATCTAAGGCCAATGTTATTGCTACTTTGTCCACAAGAGATAAAGAGCTTTGTGATTTGATTATTTGTTTTAGCATAGTTTATAGATGGACTAGAGATGTGCCTGCTGGAACGGTGTCTAGTATTGCACAGCTGAGGTGATTGAGTTAAGATTTGCGGCAGCAGGAAATTAATTTACTTAAAAACTTCTCCCGGAGATGGCGGGGGAAGAGGCCGAGTTGAACTCCTTTTAGTAATATATTGCGCAACATGATCTATATTCCCTTTACCCTCCGCCAGTTTTACTTTACTCCAGCTTCAAGTTGATAATACTGACAGAGGAGAATATACGAAGGCTACAGAGGTGATGTCTGCGTTTCATCTGGTTTCCTCCTGCTGCTCCTCCTTTTTCTTTCACCCTTCATGTAGTTTTAGAGATACCTCTTAATGGATACTTCTGGCTCGTTCAAGTCTATGGTTGCAGGTGTTGGCAGATCTTGTGTTAGTGTGCACTGCAGTGTTGGACACTGTCTGGACCGATGGCAGCCTGGAGACGATTGAAAGGATCCTGTTACACAACAGCTCTGTTAGTTCCCGCAGTGCCTCAGCGCTCAGAGATGGGCCACTGTGAGCAAGCAAGATTTGCATTCAAATAAAACTTTAATTCCCATTTTTAGGGCTTACATAAAATCCTGCGCTCTTGATGAAACTTCAGTAGGTCAGTATAGCTCAATCTTTAATAATGGTTTCAGCAGCAATAGCAGCCGTAATGGTTTATCATACTATGTAAACCTAGAGGCTATTTAATAATCAAACAGCTAAAATGAATTGGCTCATCATCAGATAATAATAGTTCAAACAAAAATGACATACAAGAAAAGCATTTCTAAAGTTATTATGGTCTTTTTAGGACATTGAGGGAAAGTGTATGATGCCCAAAGTGTTTTTACATTGTGAAATTAAGTGTGTTGGCTGTGAGTTAATGTTACAATTTATATTCTCATTTCTAAGCAAAGACTGGCATTAGACTGAAATAAATGATAAAATACCAGTTTACAGTCTGTATTTACAGTGTGCGACAAAATTTTCTTTTAAATGTCATCAGATGAGGGCTCTGTGGCATTGTGGGGTTTAATTTGTAGCAGAATAGGATACATTAGATTAAATACCGATGACTTTATTCTGTTGTCAGACTGTTCTCTGAACAATGTAGTATTCTCCGCCCTAAGCAGAAAAGGTCAGTAGAAAGGACTGCATGGATGTTAAACTCTCAGGGCTTTGTCCTTGATTTGATTTGTCTTTTTTTTTTTTTCAGTTGTCCCTTTGTCAGCAGACATGTTGGTTTGTCTCGTTGCCACTAGCGATGAACACCAACATGAACAACAAGCAGCAAACACTGCAACAAGAAAATCAGACCGAAGGGAATCTGACTGTCAGTCGTGAAGCGTTAAGATCATCTTCCTGTAAACCAGGTTGACACAAGTCCATCTTGGAAGGGTTGCAGAGATTTTTGAAGTGGTTTAACTGACAGGTTTTGATGGGGATCTCACTTTTGTTGCTGAATTTCCCGCATCAAACCAATCTGATTCTGTGCATATTTTTGCTGTACAAAAGATACAGTTGTATTAATAGCATGCCAGCGACTGGGACACACTCTTTTATCCCTAATGAGTGTATTTGGCACCAGAACTAATTGCTGATGTCTTTATTCTTGTGTCAATAACTGATGTCCTAATCACACGAGCACGACAGACCCTACTGAGTTTTCCATCCTGAATGATTGTAGAGAGAGAATACTGTTCGCTTTCCTCTTTTTATTCGTTTTTTCTTTTTAAGATAGTAGTAGTTTTAAGATAGTATTGAAGGAAAACGGCAGAGAGGAGACACCAAGGAGAAAAGTGTGGAAGGATTCGATTTATAATGAGGGGTGAATGTTTTTTGTTAGAAAGGCGAGGACGTCAACCCCAACTACCTCCTCTCTGGACGCATTTCTGAGTTTCTTTACACGTGGAAGGTGGAAGTATTCATTAAGTTTTTGCTTTAAATATTTGTCTCAATAATTGTAAGATTAGTGAATAATGTTATTAAATTAATAATGTTGAGAATGTAACTTAGTTAGCGCAGTAACGCTAAGTAAATTACATACTAAAATTTAGTAGGCCAGAATGCAACTTGTTCACATTTGTTTTAACATACATTTTTTATGTATAATTATTATTGTACATTTTTAAAATATTTAATGTCATTTATTATGTGTGTATAAATGTATAATTTAAAAGAATTTTTAAATTTGCAGTACTACAAAACAGCTAAAACCAAACAAAACTGCCAAAACAAGAAAGCTAGCTTTAGCAGTTAAAGCTAGCTGATGAGAGAGCGACGGCTAGCCTTGGGTAAAGCTAAAGTTGCTTATCTTACTTGTTCCCCCTAGCTGTTTTGTGTAATTTAAATGTATAAATGATGATGAAATAATGTCTTGGTAGTTTACGTTGTTTTCCCACATAAATTACATAAAGGTAAAAGTTAAATCCGGTCATGGCAAATTAAGAGCTTGGCTAGTCCGGCTAAAAGGTAACTAGCCTAGCATAGCAGAGTAGTCATAGCTAACTGCTGCCTCACCTAGTGAGTCCAGTGGAATTAAATATATTTAAATGTATTACATTTTCAATTAATGTATTATATTGGTTTCAAGGTAATTATTAAGAAATGGTTGATGGGAAGCTGAAAGAAAGAATAGATTTTGTTTGTTTATACTGTGTTTTTCCCCCACATATTCTCTGAAGTTTTTCTTGAAGGTAGAGTGCAGTTTTTAGGTCTTATCTGTATCTGTGTCAAAAATTTTTTTGTGAAATAACCAGTTGAAAAAGACTTTAAAAGTGTTATTGCTTTCTGCCTTTTGCTGGGCAGCAATCTACAATGTACAATGTTATGTTGAGATAATTTAAATTCTTTTTATTTAATGTGTTCATGAGCTTAAAATGGACAAAAACGTTGTTGGGCTGGAATTAGCCAAACAGCTTGAAAACACAAAAACCTTGATTGAAACAGGTGACCTGAGATTAGTGAAAATGATGGGTTTGATGTTGTGGAAAATCTCAGAACACCAATAAAAGTGGGCAGAAACAGAGAGAGGGTCTGTCGGTGCTCAGTGTGGTACTGGATGCTTTGGGTTTGGTCTGCAGTTGTCATGGTAGATTTGGCTGAACATTTGTATTGATGCAGACTAATGGGCTGCATCAGTTTCTGCCAGAGCACCCCCCATTACCCATGCATGCTTACACACACAGACACACACACACACTTCCCTATGCTTTTAAGTCTGTCTGTGTCCTTCAGAGGCAGAGCTTGAGTAGTCTGTGCTGTGACTGTCAGGCGGAGGCTCTTTATCCCCGCATACACCCAGCCAGCTGGATGGAGGTGGATCTATTGGAAACCTGTCTCTCTGTTCTCTTTATGTCTTGAAATCCCCTCCCTGTTGTTGTCAATTTCTTATTTTTTGGGGGGCTTGTTAAGAGAGCATAGTTTATTAAGCATACAGTATACAAGAATAGTTACGTCCACAATGCTTTAGAGATTCCTGAGAGATAATTAAGGACTTCTTGGTGAAGTTTGTTCACCTCTAATCAAATATTTTTTTAAGCTGAATGGTAAATAAACCTGTGGCTGTATTTCCAGTTTTTGTTTGACTTTCATTTGCCTATTTTTGACAGTTGAGTGGTGTTGTGATGCCAGGAAACACATTGTGAAAATCAATTAAAACCTCTCTGAGCTGGGAAGAGGAGTCCAGTGGCCATGACAGGAAGTGGGGTAGAGTGTTGACTGTGATTGGCTTTCAGGTCTAATGACAGGCAGTGTTCATTTCTTCATTTACCTGGGAAAAACTTTATATGTCCCTCTGTCGGCATCTCATACTCATTCTCACTCTTATTTCTTTCTCCTCTCAGAAATATATGGAAGTCCTCCCCACCTTTTTAAGAAACAAGCCATCCATAATTTTTACAAAAACAACACTGATATGTTGTTGTTGTCTAACATCTGGACTCTCAACACATTAAGCTTTGACCATTACGAATGGTGCCAAATATTTTTGATCAATCTACGTTTGGAGCCAGTTGAAATAGCTTTATCCTTTTTCTGACCCATCTGTTTGTGAGCTCATGTGTTGACATGTCATATAAACACACAGATCATGACCCTGAATTTAACACAAACATTTTTATTGTGTCAACCTCTGGGCCAATGAGCCATAGGAGCTAATGTTTCTTTTGCTAGAAAATATCCTCTTGCTATCATTTGAAAAACACCTGATATTCAATGCTGCTTAAATTAGAAATTTCTGTCAATAAATATTATATTATTGGCCACTTTATAGCAATATAATTATATTTTCTATGCACATCTACAGGAGGCC
This sequence comes from Thunnus thynnus, assembly GCF_963924715.1. NCBI lineage: Eukaryota > Metazoa > Chordata > Actinopteri > Scombriformes > Scombridae > Thunnus > Thunnus thynnus. Next base: position 12,460,621 of record NC_089535.1, read on the forward strand.
AAACCAGGATGAACGGCGAGTCAGGTGCCGGAGTGGTGACGGCTCCCCCTCCCACCACAGCCCCCCACAAGGAGCGGTACTTCGACCGGGTGGATGAAAGCAGTCCGGAGTACCAGAGGGAGAGAAACATGGCTCCCGACCTGCGGCAGGACTTCAACATGATGGAGCAGAGGAAAAGGGTCTCCATGATACTACAGAGCCCGGTTAGTGGAACAGAAACGTCATAAATCACAAAATACATGTCTAGATTTACCAGCACATACAACTACATGAACTGACAAAATAATATGGTCACAGTTGATCAATGCACACGACCACAGCAGGCGTTTTTAAACATGAATAGACTCTGTTAGTGTTAAGTCAGCAGCCTTCTCAATGTCACATGATGGATCTAGTTTATTCCCCATAAACAGTGTGTGTGTGACCAGATGAATGCAACACTGTTTTTTTTTTTTTAAAGGCTTATTGTGTGTATGAAAAGTCTTGAAAATGAGCCCAGAATGGTGCTTATATGAGCTTCCTTTTTTTTCTTTGACCTTTCTCAGTCTCAAATTTATGTATCCTTGTTTTATTGGCTGAACATGTGAAACCCGGTGAAGGTGTCACAACGGTGTTTGTCAGGGTTGTATGATCGCTTTGTTGTAATATAGTTCAGACTTTTCAAGTGAATCTCCACTTGAACAACAGTAGAAGCAGACATGTGATGGATTATCCGTCTCAAGAAAGGTTCAAGATTCTGCAAATTCATTTTAATATCATGGAGAGAACACAACAAGAAGAAACATTTAAAATATCTGACTGAAAGGAAGACAAAATGTTGCTTTAATTCCAAAATTGCTCATCTTAATCTCAAGCCAGCCTACTCTCTTTGTGTTAGTGTCCCTACCTGTTTTCTTTTTACGTCACCGTGCCTCTATGTGTTTCGTCTTTTTGATCTTATGATCTTCTCGTCTCCTTCTGTCTGTGTGTCTGCGTCGATGTCCGGCAGGCGTTCTGCGATGAGCTGGAGACGATGATCCAGGATCAGCTGAAGAAGGGGAAGACGCCTACGAGCCTGTTGGCTCTGCAGCAGATCGCTGATTTCATGACCACCAGCATGCCTTCCATGTATCCCGCTGCACCACAAGGAGGCATGGCAGCGCTCAACATGAGTAAGCAGAGAAGTGAATGAGTGTGTGTGACTTTTTGACCTCCATAGCCCGGCTATGTCTCTGCTCACAATGACTAACAAACTGCATGCCAGAATTCATTTCTGGACAAAGAGTCCAGTTTGATTTCAGTAAGCAGAATCCATCTAATTTTTTTTTTTCTCTCCTTCCCTGCGGGCAAGGAAATCACAAATGGGTCTTTTCTTCTGTACAGAGCGATGTATTTTATCCATTTTCGCCTGTTCTAACGTCCTTTGCTCCTCACCATCAACCCCGTTAACTCTTCACTGTACGTCAACTCTATCTGACCCCATCTTCATCTTTCAGGTTTGGGTATGGTGACTCCAGTGAATGACTTGCGTGGCTCAGACTCTATCTCGTACGACAAGGGCGAGAAGCTGCTTCGCTGCAAGCTGGCTGCTTTCTATCGCCTCACCGACTTGTTCGGCTGGTCCCAGCTCATCTACAACCATCTCACAGTAAGATAAATTTCAATCTTTATAATACAACAGATCAAGTGACTTAAGTTAAATTAACAAAGTTGTTGTCTTTATCAGCTTTGTTCTGGCTAACGTTCTTTATTGATTGATTAGTTCAGCTAAATGTGAACCATTTTCTATGAACAGTATCATCTAACGTGACTGTCATCTGGTCCTTTAGGTCAGGGTGAACTCAGACCAGGAGCGTTTCCTTATTGTCCCTTTTGGTCTCCTGTACAGTGAAGTCACTGCGTCCAGTCTGGTGAGAATCAGTGCTGATCTCTGTTGATGCTGCATGTCTTTACTTTTGTTTGTTTCCTAATTTTCTATCAGTAAATGATGAGATTTTTTTCTTAATTCCTCTTTAGATCCATTAGTTAATTTCTTATGTAATAAAACACAGAGGTATTTGACAAAAATGAACCGCTTGTAGTCTGATTGAGATGCATAGCTGATATCATGATTATTAAATCTGTTGTTGTCCGCCCCGCCTTTGCAGGTGAAGATAAACCTTCAAGGTGAAGTAGTGGACCGAGGAAGCACCAACCTCGGGGTCAACCAGGCCGGCTTCACTCTACACTCCGCCATCTACGCCGCACGGCCTGACGTCAAGTGTATTGTGCATGTACACACATCTGCGGGTGCTGCGGTAAGTGACAGTGCACACGTAGTAATTATACCCAATACACAAACAGAAATGGACACATCGTAGTAAGTTATATGTTATGTCACCTTGTTTTTTGTTTTTTTTGGACGCAGGTGTCGGCCATGAAATGCGGCCTGCTGCCCATCTCACCTGAGGCGCTGTCTCTGGGTGAGGTGGCCTACCATGACTACCATGGCATACTGGTGGATGATGAAGAAACCGCTGTCATACAGAGGAACCTGGGGCCTAACAGCAAGGTAACGGCACTGTGTGTGTGTGTGTGTGTGTGTGAGTGTAAATGAAAACATGAAGAATTGGAGCAACAACAGACATTTTTCTGTTTTTTTTATTTTTCCCTATCCTCCAGGTGCTCATCCTAAGGAACCATGGCTTGGTGTCTGTAGGTGAAACAGTGGAGGAAGCTTTCTATTACATCCACAACCTGGTCACTGCCTGTGAGATCCAGGTAGGACACACGTTAAGCTCTGTAAAGGACATTCACTTTGTAATATGAGTTGGCAATAGCGACTAGCACCAGGGCATTTATTTATGTAAAATAACTTCTATATCTTTGAGTATGAGTATGTCATTTGTTTTTGTGATATTTGGTATCATATGTTTGTCTGTATTTTTCATAACAATTGTCTTTGTCCCTTGTCTCTCCACTTCTCTATATATGTTCATATTTCCTCATGTACATGTTTATTTTATTGGATGTTTGTGTGTCTTTGTATGTCCTCATGTCCACTTTTTTTTTTTTTTTTTCCTTCTGTACTCTGGATCTGTCTGTGTTTTTGTCTGTCTGTATTCCCCCAACATTTCTACCAGGTGCGAACACTGGCCAGCGCTGGAGGGCCAGATAATCTGGTGATGCTGGACCCGGCGAAATACAAGTCTCGCCCACGGGTCCCTGAGCCAGCCGGTGATGGGTCCTCTACACACCCCAAGTGGCAAGTCGGGGAGCAGGAGTTTGAGGCTCTCATGAGAATGCTCGACAACTTGGTAACTACAAAGAAAAAGGGAAAAACTTTAAACTTTTTGCAGCAGAGTGGAGAGGTGGGAGGTTCTGAAAATATATTATTACATCTCTTGTTTGATGACATCCACAATTAATCTGTGAAGTCTTCCAAACTGCTGAATAACTTTTGCGTAAGAGTAACACAAATAGATAAGATTGCTTTGAGCAAATGTATGTTTTATTGCTTATAAATAACATTTTTAAGAAAAAGAATGTGTTATTTCTTCTTTTTAAAAGGTAAATAGTCTCGCTTTAACCTTCGATAGTTACTGTATTAATAATTTTCTAAACCCTGCTGTCGTTCTATCTCCTTGTCCTCATGTCTCCCAGGGCTACAGGACGGGCTATCCTTACCGCTGCCCGGCATTGCGAGACAAAGCTAAAAAGTACAGTGACGTGGAGAACGCTCCCTCCTCCCACGGTGGTTACTCCTACGGGGAGGACAGCGACTCAGGTGCTCGCTCCCCGCTGAAACACAGCTTCCAGCGCGGCCAGCGTGACAAGACCCGCTGGCTCAATGCCGGCGGCCGGCCCGACGAGCCCTACGAGGACGGGCCCGACGGCAGCAGCCCCAAGTCGAAGCCTAAGGTGTGGACGAACATAACACACGATCACGTCAAACCCTTGCTGCAGTCTCTCTCGTCCGGTGTCTGCGTGCCAAGCTGTATAACCAACTGCTTGGTCTGTGCCTACCTTATTGTTCATAGTATAGATTTTACAGCTACCTTGTTGGTGGAAACGGGTAGGTGGTCGGCATCTTGAGGCTCCGGGGACAGTGAGGGGTAAAAGTTTAGCACAAAGCTGTTTTTTCTTTTTACATAAATGATTGCAGGCTAAAAACAGAATCCTGTTTTTCACTGCTAAGCTTTTTTTTAGGTTCACTCACTGTAATTTAAGATGTCCTATTAACCCACCTATCTGATGCAGTTACCTCTACTCTTTTAATTACTTCTTAAGCTTAGCTGGGTGTTTTTTTTTTTTTTTTCCTTCTGGTCTCTTAACGCTTCATGATGCCAGGCCATCTGCCCACAGCATGCCCCACTGCATGTGTAGTAGTGAAATGCATTGTTGGTGTTGATGTTTTTCCCAGAGGAGCGAGCAGCAGGGGTGTGGCATGAGTCCTCAAGTGGGCAGGTAAACATGGCAAGACACGGTGATGTTGCTGCTAACCATAATACGCACTCTTGAAAAATAAAGCGAGTGTAGCGAGATTTGAGGCTATATCAACTAAAATCTCATTAGTGTCAGTTTGCTTTGTGGGTTGCTCACACACAGAGCTTCTTTATTATACATCTTCTAACACATTGCTTGCATAAATAAGGGAGGTGGCATGGCTTTAATTGAGAAAATTTAATTTCCTGAATAATGCCAGATACATGACAGACATTTTAAAAGAAAAACAAAGTCAAACAGAAATCTTGAGTATGAAATTTCCTCGGCAAAGAGTTATGCAGCCTGCTTTTCTGATTTTTTTTATTTTCCTCAAATACCTGCAACTGCTCCCAGTTGTACGTTTCCCCTTTTTTGTTTTTGTTCTCTCTAGTTTTCTTCTGGTTTTGAACACCTCAAGGTGATCGCCTGCATGAGTGGATTTGTTAAAAGCAAAAAAAAAAAAAAAAAAAAAAGCAAAACTGAACAAATTTGACCTGACTTTTAAATCAATTATCTCCTGTTGGGAAAGTAGGAAATGTTGTGTTGTGAGACTCTTTCTCAGTGAGTATATCGTGTTTACATGTTCATCTCATACTCAACCAACCCGACCCAGCTACCTCCATCAAGAAACCCTTCTTCATCTAGCCCCCTAGTTTGGCAGCTAACCAGCCAAGCTCAGAGCAAATACAGGAATGAAGTCATGAGCTTCCGCTTTTCCACAGCGAATTACATGCTTAGTTTCAAAAATGATTTAAAAAAAAACAAAAAAAAAAACATTTTGCATGAAAGCTGAAGATTTGATTTCTATTACTCACCCGCTGCTCATTCAGTTTGGTGCAAGAAATGGGTTCCTGCAATCATGCTGAGCATTACCAGGTTTACAAAAACAACGTGTTTGTGGAAAAAAAAAAAAAGAGATGGGTTTGTCACATTAAGAGGAACATTTTTTATTTAACTAAACAATGAAAGGTTTCATCCTCTGCTGGAAAGATACACTCTTGTCTCAGTGTGTAGCGTTGTGACAATGGCTTTGTTTTTGTCCCAACGTGGGCGAATGTCCTCGGGTGTGTTTCTCTCTTATCTCTGTCGTCCTTGTTGTTGTGTATCAGCCTGGGAAATGACTTTGGTGATGCCAGCTCACCCCTCACTGCCACTCTCGCTTCGTAAGCCAGCCTCATTGTCCTCACACTCCCTCACTTCTCGCCACCCACCACCCTTCACTTCTCCCTCCCTTACCCCTTCACGTTTTCTGTTGTTTTTTTTATTCTCATTCTGTGATGTTTTCAGTTGATTTTGTTGTTTTTTTGATTTTTTTTTTTAATTCTAATGGTATATCAATGATGATGACAAATGGGTTTTCAGTACACTGTCTTATTAGCAGTTTCTGACTAATCATCGCCCGAAGGAGCATATAACTATCTCTTAAAACCAGTCGTACAAGCAGCTATTAAATCATAAACCACAATTTCCTCTCATTTCCAGTATGTTCATAAACATTATGTTTCTCTTGCTGAAACTTTCATAGAGTCAAATGTGGTTTCTTGTTAGTATTAAAGTGCTTCCTTGCCTCCAGCAGCCTAATTCTGGTTCATCTAGTTTCTAGAGTTCAGCATTGAGTCTTATGGATGAATGTAAAAAAACAAAAACAAAAAAATGATAGTGGAAGACGGCCATTAGCTATTTAGTGTAAAATGAGTAACATAATCTATAGAATAGTTTTCTTGCATTTCTTGACAAATTCCTCATTAATTCATTTAATGTCATTTCAGCTCTTTTATGATTATTGTCACATAAAAAAAAAAACACAAAAAAGCAAAATCTACTGTATATCAAAACCTTCTTAATGCTTTTAGAGAATTGAGTCCCTGCTCCGGTCAGCGTCTGTGCACTTCACTGCACAGATCAAACATGCTAGATTCAGTTAGATGATAACATTACTGCATCAGGGAGGAAATGCAGGTTAATGATGTAAAACAGTCACATAGTAAACTACACTTCTTCTCTTCTTCGTCTTTTTATAAAAGTAAAAATGAATCTTGCACATATTTTCTAAATGTGCTTCATCATCATTGGTTCACTGGTTTGCATTAAAACATATTTACAGTCATTTCACTTTGTCCATTTCAGTTCAGCATGATTCTCGTATTGTGAAGCCTGCATAGTATTTTGTCTGAATCTATTTTTTTTTGTGCTTGGGTTTTTATGTCATTTTGTATATCTTGGCTTTATTTGTTTTCTTAACACGTTATGTGGTGTTTACAGTGGACAAAAGAAGACGGACTCCGCCAGGCTGCGGCAGCCAATCAGTTCATCCCGTTGAACACCAACCCGAAAGAAGTCCTGGAAATGAGGAATAAGGTATCGGGGCTTATCTTTACTATGAAATAAAGACCATTTAAGGCTCTTAATGTACTTGAAGGCTTCTTAAGCAGGATGTATTGTATGTTTAGTATTCTTTTTTTGTACTTAAAATGTTGTTTGTTTGTTTTTTGTTTGTTTTTCTCATAGATCCGGGAGCAGAACCTGCAGGACATAAAGACAGCAGGGCCCCAGTCTCAGGTTCTGTGTGCCGGCACTGTGGTGGAGCGCTCCTTCAACCAGGTCAGTCTGTGAACAACCCGGCACATAAAAACCCCACCGCTACAGCCATCCTGACCTGGAGATGAATGAAAACAGTCACATGTTTGGTCTATTTTTTATTCAGTCTACATACATTTCAAATTTCCAAAAAAAATATTTTAATAATATATTCTGTCCAGGTCTGGTGTCACCCCTAAACCAAAATGCTGCAATGTGTGAATATTGTGCGCAAAGTTAAATTAAAGATCTTTTTTTAATAGAAGAAAATTGGCTGCCATCAAAATTTTATACCCGTTGTAATCTGATTTGACATCAGTTTCTGAAGGACTAACTTCACCACTAATAACAGAGAGCAAAAAACATGTCCTCCATGTTGTGTCCCCAAGCATGGGGTGACTTTATAACTGTGACATTATTCTTTGACCACAGAGATTGTCAATCTGGCAGGTGAGTAGTATGTGGGAGAGGTAACCTCACTCTGCTCTCCAAACCTGCCAGCTCAGGTTGTGTCTGTATTCATACATTGGTTGTTGTTGGTTTTTTGTTTTTTGGTTTTTCTCCCAACCTCCATTTCTTTGAGGTTTTTATTTGTTTTGCGTTGCGGTTAGGACTGTTATCTGTCATTTTGCAGGCTGGTCTTTTTGGTTCCATGAAATGTTCCAACAAAATCCCCACTACAATCAACCATAATTATGCCTTTTTTTCCTGTGCATGTACTGTTAATCCTCTTTTTAAGAGGTAAAAAGGCAAAACATGAGGAAAAATAAAGTACAGTTTGCATGGTTCGCCCTTCCTACGCCGGGTAGCTCAGTTTTTCCACATTGGAGACTAAGCTTCCTGAACATTTAACCCAGACACACAGAGGAGCAGGACGACGAGCATATTAAAACAGAGCTGCTAATTATTTCTCCTAGTGTGTTAATCAAATGGCTTACTTAAAACGTCACCCAGCACATCAGGTAGCAGACCAAAGCAGGCCTTGATGTGTTGTTGTTTTAAGACTCGGTACATTGTACTGTAGTGTTCAGCACCCCCTTGTGTGGATAGTATGTCCTCACAATGCATGATCCTGTCCTGGCTATTTGTCTCATCACTGCTATGCTTTCCATCACCCCATGTCTCTTTCCACAACACTCTCTCTTTGCATGCTTTTCCAATGTTCCTGTATTCTTGTCAGGGTACGTGTGGATGCAGAGGTGGAAAGCAACTAATCACAAAGACAGCTGGAAATAAGTAATCTTACTTTTACCAAGATTTCACAGAGTTTCTGATTTAAATAAATGAGAACAATTACTTTTTAAAACAAGGCAGAATTGCAGATTAGCCTGCAGTTGTGTTGTTGTACAACCAGGAAGACTCAGTTTCACAGTGACCAAGTCATTTTTGATCTTTTACTTGATCAGTTTTCAACACAAGAAGCTTCACCTCTACTTGAGTAATAAAACCGAAGCAATAGTATTTCTAATCTAGCAGGAATATCGTAGTACTTTCCACCTCTGCGTGTGTGGAAGTTGATATGTTTGCGAATGTCTGCACACATTCACGCCTGCCTGACAGACTGCAAATTTGAATGTGCTGGTGTTCAAGAGCTGGGTTGTGCCCCCACCTCACTGGGTTTACTATTGCAGGACGCCCCTCTGTCTGACTGTACAGACACTATTGATGGCCTCGATGTGTCCGAGGGGTCCTATAGTCCTGCTAAATCAATTAGAAAGGTACTTACTTGCTGCTGTCACAAATATTACTCACCTGTACTTCACATCATCCTCCCAACTGTTCCCCCGAGCCCACAGATAAGCACTTTACACCTGTACATATCCGTATATATAAAGCAAATAGTGGTGCTAGAAAGAGGCCATTCTCCCTTATGTTTGTATGGTCATGTGACCTAACCATTTCTACAGCCTGAGAACTTTGGATGCAGTTAAATTAATGTATCTTTCTGCCAGCTAGGATCCTTTGGGTCAAAGACAGACATGTATTTTGCTGTTACGAGTCCGTCTGCAGGAGAGATTTTCAATCTCAAAATATATCGTTTCAAGTTGAGATGGGAAGTAAAGAGCACAGGTATTCTATGCAGTGATGGTGGTGTTGACTGCATGTATTTTAAAGAATATAAAGTCCATGAAAGATTAAGTAAAGTTAAAACTGAGTCAATGTTTTTGTTTTATAGAATACGACTACTGCTGTTTGTTAGTTTACTGCAGGTTTTTTTTGCTTCACCTCGGCCATTCTCTGTGTACCTGGTGATGTAATGTTGGACTCTTTCTCAAATCTGTCAGTGTTGGATTTAATAAAAAATGTTTTTCAATGGAATAATTCACCATAAATAAGAAGTAGCCTATTATTTGGCATCATCACACGTGCTTCCTGCGTTATGAAATGGCCTGTTAGCTCTAACATGTGCTCTGATGTTTTACATTCACCTAATACGGCTGATATTTCTGCTCATGCTGCGTAAAAGTTATTGAAATTAACCGCCTCTTATCTGATAATCCCTTTCAAAAAATCTAACTTTCATTTTCAACAAATTTTCTGCCAGCAATGTGTAACCACCTGCAGTGACTAACATATATTTGATCACCTCCTTCTTTCTCGTCTGTCTCCTGAAGGGGGAGCTAGTGACCGCATCCAAGGCCATCATCGAAAAGGAGTACCAGCCCAAGGTCATCGTCAGCAAGCAGGGTCCAAACCCCTTCACCAAACTCACCGACCAGGAGCTGGACGAATACCGCAAGGAGGTGGAGCAGAAACAGAAAGGGCCCGAAGGTAAAAGTGACGAGTGAAGCTGAGAAGATAAAAATGAATCTGGAGTTATGTAAATTGTAAACTGGGGATGGAACAATAGTCACAATTAAAAAAAAAGAACAGCTGTGTGGCTCACTTTTATCACTTTTACCAAGTTTCAGGTGTAAAAATCTGCAGTTGTTTTCCATGGTCATGAGTTCTGGTTATGATTTGACTATCTTGTATAATGACCAATGCAGGTAGCACTTCCATCAGTGCAGGTTTGAGTTCTCAGGGTAACATTGTGTTGCAGGGACAAGAGGGAATTGTGTTGTGTAATTCCCAGCTTGCTCCTTCTGTAATCACTCTTCCTTAATGTCCCTCAAGAAATGTGTATAGGAAACTTATTTTAAACATAGTTATAATAAAATTGGAAGTATTTTTGAATGATCTTCAGTTTGGCCGGACTGTGATGTTATCTCTCCACACACACACCCAAACACACGGATTCACAGTGCAGGGACAAGACGATTGTAGGGAGGGATCGGCCTCCAGTGAGTCCTGTCCAGAGCCTGAAATGGTACCAGAGGGTCGAGCCTCTATCTCCACACCTCTACAGTCTGCGAATGACTCGCCTACCTTAGAGAAAGCTCCGCTCGCAGCTCCCACCCCGGCTACACCGGCCTCTGAGCAGGGCTCCGCAGGGACGGTTACAGACGAAGTTTTTTCGACCGCGGACGAGTGTTTTTCGGCACCAGATTCCCCCCACAAGGAGTTCCACTGCGCCGTGCTGCTAGCCCTCAGCAAGGAGCCGACGGTAGTAGAAGCAGCTGAGGGAGATCAGGCTCCAGGTACACCAGAAGAAGCGGAGTCCAGCCTAAACTCTGGCCTTCCGCTTCCCTCCTCCCCCCTGCTCAGCCCTGGCCCGTCTCACTACATACCACTGCACTGAGACTTTTGGGAATCCCCGCCTGCTGTGTTCTCTCCTCTTTCTGGGGGTTTTGAGTCTGCTGCCGTTGTTTTACTTTGTCCAAGCACCCTCCCTACCCACAGTTCAATCTCTGAAGCCTTTGCTTGATTTTTTTTTTTCCCCCTCCCCATCCCATCTCTCTGATGTCTTGTCTAAAGGCATCAGAGCTCTGGCAGATCAAATACCTTTCTGCCGTTTGATTGGACGAGGAGCTGAGAAGAGAGGTTGTTAAGAGTTAAAAGCAAGCTCATCTTGAGGTTTAAACCCATCGCGCTCACTCCTCAAGTCTAAAAGCGATTTTGCGATTTTTTTTTTTTTTTTCCTTCCTTTTGCAGAAACTATGTTTGAGCTCAGTCATCCAATCAGAGCAACCCATGTGTGGACTTGAATAATGGTGTCCTCCTTCTCTTCCTGCTAACCTGTCCTGGATATATCTCTGTTGGTGTCCACTCTCCCTCCTGTGCCTCTGATTAAAACTAATGGTAGTTTTGGTTTGTTTGGCTCTTTGGGACACTTTTAATAAAGTTGACTCTACTGGGATTTATCTGAAAGGGTTTGCAGTGTTCTCCTCATTAACGCTTCCTCCCTGGTTTGGTTCTTTATGTTCCTCCCTTTTCTTTGTGTTGCAATGTTGCACAAGATTCTCTGAGACAAAGCTTTAGTCAGAATTTATAAGTTTCTAAAGGTATTTTGAATAATGTAGATCGATTTAACATTTATTAAGTGGTTCCTTGATTTTTTTTTTTTATATTGTTTATTTATTTGGGGTAAATAGTTTTTCTCACTGTTTTTATTTCTGCGGATTTTCTTTCAGAACCAGAACAACTAGAAGAGCCTGAGGAGGAGGCTGCGGGCCAGAAACCCACCACCACGCCTCCCAGCACCCCAATCAGAGCAGAGGAAGGTAGGTTGGCTTGACGTATTACCTGGCCTGGCCTTGTCCTGCCTGGTTCAGCATGGGTTTTTCCCCAGTCCTCTGTGGCTGGGTGTTTTGGTTTTTCTAGGCTCTAAAGAGGGAATGCGGAGGCTCCTGCCTGTCCATCTGCCTGTCTGTCTTGGGGTCTGTTCATGTCGTGGTCTTTTAATAATACTACTACAGGTGCTGCTGTGCTGTGTTTTCTGTAATAAGAGGCCAAGAGGTTTTAATTATTTAATTAGGTTTACGCCATGAGAGATGGAAAATTACAGGGCCAGATAATCTGCTGCAGTCTCAAGGTTTAATACCAGAGACAAAACAGTGAGATATACTGAATAGATTATTATTATATTTGAAAAATAAGTATTTTAGCATGAATTGATGGACCCCAGTGCAGACTATTTTTGTTCTTTCTTTTTTATTTTCTCCCTCTTGGTCTTTATTACTATTGGATTACACCTACAGTATGTCAGCAGTATCATTCACAATGATACCAGCTCTGGCTCTTTAAAAAAAAAAAAAAAAAGAATCAGGAAGTTATAATCTGATACAGTTTAATTAAATGATAATTGGCATTATTCCAGTCATACACAACAAGTTTTCCTCATTGTGTGAGTTAATTAAAGTCAACATGAGGGAGGAAGGGGATGAGTAGCTTTTAATGCCGGTGTAATCTAATACCTGAAATGTTGTTATATAACAAATGTCTCTCTGGACAAGATCTCCTTTTCCCCTTCGCTTCCATTCTCCATCTTTTTTGGGGTCTACTAAGAATGGTTCCCAACCATTCTTTTTATTTATTTATTTTTTTCTTCTGGTGTTTGATTTTTTTTTTTTCTCTATTTTCACATTTTTTAATTCCTTTTATAATTTAACACGGTGCCTGTGGTTTGATCTGCATAGACATTTGTTTCTACTTGTGCTTTTTTTCTTCTTTGTGGCTGCGATTACAATCAGGAGAAGGAAATACAAAAGAGTACCTGTTGCCATAGTAAGTACGTACTGTTCCACCTGACCTCACCACCCTCTTAATTACTATACCCGTCACCTCCATGCTTGTGTTTCCCCTTTTTTTTTTTTCTCTGCATGGCTTCAGTTTTAGAGCTGTTTTGTGGTTTGAACTAACCTGTTTGTCCGGGTTTTGTGACTGTTCAGTCGGTCTTAACTCGGTTCTCTGAATCTCTTTCTCTGTGTTGTGTTGTTGGGGGTTATTTCAGAGCTCCTCCCTCTCTCCAAAAAATAAAACGATCCTGGCCTGAATGCTGACGGCATCTTGATATCTTCCTTACAAACTTATCGCAGTAATATCATGCATTTAAATCACAGTAAGCCCAGTGGAGGATGTTCCTGAAGTAAACCTCACAACCTACCAAACCTTTTTACATTAGATAACTTTTCTTCTCTTCCTGCTAATGATTCACTATCAAGTTAACCAACCTCTCTTGCACATATATGCACATTCTATCAATGTTATATGACACTGTATATTTTCTGTCTCATGGGAAAAATCAGGTAATGTTTCGAAAAACGTGTTGAATGTTGTTTTGTCTTGCAGACGAGTCCTTTACCAGGTACATCAGTGCTTTATTTAAGTGTGGCTTCGGAAGTAAACTTCCTGCTGTTGGCTTTTGCTGAGACTCGCTGTCGGTTTAGCTTGAAAGACGGTTGAAGCACAAAGCTTGGCTGTGTGGTGTTTAGTGTCCATTTTTATCTGTCGGTGTGTTCGGCCTCATCTCTGTCCTGACAGACATGAGAGATCTGAAATGACGACTGGTGTGTAGTGTTTTCTCAGGTCTTGACAAAAGGTCTCTGTTGCATGTGAGCAACTTTTTTAAAAACTGAACAAAGCTGTACTGCGGTTGTGTTTGCATCTGGCTGCACAGTGTGAGCTTGACGCAGCGGTTTGGATGCTGTTTGGGCCACTGATCCCTGAAGTTTACTGAAGCCGATGCAGCGTCAGCACTCAGTGCTTCTTAACTGTTTTCGCTGGGAGTATTTTTACAGGAAGAGACAGTCACCTAAATAACATTTAAAAGATAGTTTCTAGAAAAGTCAAACTAAATCAACACTGATATTTCTTCATAAAATAAAAACAGCAAAACTTATAAGAAATTTCTGAATATATTTGACTATTTTACTAATGAAAAAAGCTGTTTCTGTTTAGTTAGCCTGGCCCCTCTTAGCTACTGTTGCCTGTCAAGCTTTACAAAGTGTCTTCTGACTTTTTACTCTCATAATTTGACTCTAATGAAAATTGAAAACCTACAAAGGGGTTTCAACGGCTGCATACATGCAAAAAAGACTTGGCATACGGCTAAAACTTGTTTGCCCTAGTATTATAGTATAATATGATGAGGAAAATTCAATATCAGACCAGTATTTCATTCCAACAGAACCCTGTTTAGATGCTTTTTATAGGAAAACATACTTGGGCAAACACAAAGGTTAGATTTATGCTTTATTGCTCGTGTATTCAAACAAATATGTTCCACTTTTATGATAATGATCTATCACTCTCCTGCTATAGGTAGATTATCTGAAAAAGATTATTCATTCATTTGAAAAAATTTTTTTAAAAGAAACTAAATCCTTGATATATCATTCCAAGAACAACTTCTACATAAAGACAGAGAGAGAAATGATCACACAGTATACTTCTTTATTGTAATTTGGAAACTTAGAAAAGAAATGCAAACACTCTTCTAGCTCTCAGTATGAAGATCATCTAGTGTCTATACTCCCAGCAGCTGGTTTCATGCTCACTGGTTCAGACTTTCTGACTCCTGTTAATAATTTTAACTTTAAGAGCTTCTCAGGTTTTGAATTAATTCACCTTCATCCCCCCTGACTTGTTACGTAATCCTTCTTGTGTGGTTTTCTTATTAAAACCTCTGAAAGTACAGTATTGCTGTATTTTTTGTTGTTGTAGACTTTTCCTTTTTTTTTTCTTGTTGTTTGTTTGTACACAGGGTGCAAATGAGCAAGGGAACTGCACTCATTAAGATTTCCCTGTTTCATTGAAGGTAACATAAAGTGTACCAGCTTGCACCAGTCAAAATAAGGAGAATAAAAGGAGTCAGAAAGAAAAAAAAAAATCCTGATTAATTATTTGGATTTTATTTTTTTGTTGCTTATTGTCATTCTCAGAGATAAAAAAAAAAACTTTGAGGTTTCTATATGTAATGTAAGAGAAACGGAGCATCTTTGTTTGGTTTTTGATCTGAGTGACGGTGTGAGTTTGGGTGTTATGTGTATATTTTTAGTAGTGTGTGTGTGTGTGTGTCTGAAGGGCCCTTTTGGCTTTTAGTGGGAATTTCGCTTGTTGAAATGTTAGAGTTTTGTCCTTAAAGGCTTTCATAAACTGGGGAGCACATATTCTCTGTATAGTTCAAAGTCAATAATGTCTTAAACTGATTTAAATACATTAGTCTGATAGATGCTGTTCACTAAAGATGGCAGCTTGTGTGAACTCTTGCTGTGACAGTTTGATGCTTTTTAAGTAGAAAGTCACACGGATTTTCCAGCTTATCCAGTGGTTGATTCGTAGCGGCTTCCGTGGTGTGAAAGCTCAGCAGCGCAGATGCATCAGTTTACTCTTTGAGATCAATAACTCTCCATTTCCTCCCCCCTCCCCTCCCTCCCCCACCACCACCACCAGAATCCTTGCCAGAGCAAACCTATAAGGACGACAGCGACGCAGCCACCCTGAGACAGACCCTTCCAGATTTAACACCCGACGACCCCTCCGACGCTCCAGCACTTCCTGCCGAAGACTCCGCCCCCGCCCCCGCCCCTGCCCCTGCCACCGCAGACGCAGCCGAGGGGGAGGAAGCTGCTGACGCTGGCGACCAGGAGGGTGACGAGTCTCCCAGCAAATCACCCTCCAAAAAGAAAAAGAAGTTCCGCACTCCTTCCTTCCTAAAGAAAAACAAAAAAAAGACAGAGTCCTAGATTTGGAGAATGTTGGATCAGTCTCCGAAGGCTGACCTCTGCCTCCGTTTCATTTTTTTTTTTTGCTTTTTTTTTTCCGTCTGCTATCATTGCACCCTTCGAGCAAGCCACAGTTACACACAGTTATGCTTTTTGTTGTTTTTGATATCATTTGTCGCTGGCTTATTAACCTATTTTTCCTCGTTAGTGTGTGCCAATTTTATATACAGTGTAAAAATGATTGATTGCATAAAGATTTTTTCATTATTAGAGGCTTTTTTTTTTTAGTTGTGAGTGAGTGATGCATCCTGTCTTGTCCGCTCCATCTGGCCTTTTTATGCATGTCTATTACTACAGGCCCACACGCTTGATGTGAGGTCTTTAGGGTTTTATCGCCCTCATGTTTTTTTTTAATTTTAAAAAGAAGAGTATTACTAAACTGTTGTAACCACTAGAATGTATTGGGATTGTATCAAAAAAAAAATATGTCAAAGTGTCTTTTACAAAACAGTGAATGCAGAAAGAAAAGCTTGTACCCTCTCATTTAACTGGTGGTTAATTCTGACGGAGACGACTACAAATTGCATAGTGCTAATTTTACCTCTGAAGCTGTGCATCCATGTAATTACATGTTAGCAGGCCAGGAGAAGGATATTTTCACTCAATTATTTACCCGTGGGAAATGCAGTCATGTAAAGCTCATATTAATGTATCCGTCATCCAATATGTCGATTAAATCCGCCTCATACGAGCTAAATCACGTCTGGATGTTTGTTGACTTTTTTTTTTTTTAAAAACCTCAAAATCTTCTACCCACAAGCATTTGGCACGGCCTTTCAGGTATGTTGAATAGTGCTTTAGCTCTTTTGATGATCTTACGATGTTTGGTTGGATAATTCACAAAGCAGATTCATGAAAAATATCTTATCTGCGGTGCTGCAAACCTGCAGATGGTATTGTCTGAGCCTCTGATGTTGGGTACGGTTCACAACAAAGAGTGAGTCATCCCCGGGAAGCGTCATCAAGCGTTGTGCTTGTCGATTATTCCGAGGGTTGATAATGTATTTGCTACTGGCTGTAAGTCTTTAGTATGAAGGAATGTATAAAAACAAAATTTTTTTTTGAGCTCAGCTTTGTTTTGCATTTGCCCCTTGATTTCTCTCTGCATTTGTGAAAGACAGAATATTGTGTGAGATTACATATTTCATTTTGTTCAAGATTATTGTTTTTTTTCTTTTACCTCCTGCGCTTTTTCTCACAAAGCAGATTGAGCCATGATTACTTGCTGTGAGAGAGCACTGTGAACCTCCTCTTATGTTTTTTTTTTTTTTTAAAAACCACTGTTTGGGAACTCATACCACACACATTACTTTTAGATAATCACAGTGCATCATAGAAGTAGATCCAGTTGTTGCAGAACATGTAAATGACATCGTCACTGTTACAGAGCTGCATGATCAATCAGTCATATTTCCACACTCTCAACTTGGATTTTCCTGTGTAAAAACTCCACTTTTTATCACTGAATACCTGTTTGTTTCCAGTTGCAGTAAAGACACAATGTACACTGGAGAAACAATTATTATTTTTTTGTTGTTATTAATGTTTATGTCACTGATGTGTGATTGCAGATGAGCTGTGCTTCAGGTTGCAGGGCATTGATACTAAGGCCAATTCCGTGCATTGCTTCCTAGTTTGTGTTTATTCATCCTGTTTTTCTAGTAAAGGTTGGTGACCAGTCCATGTAATTCAAGGTGAACTAAAAGGCAAAACTAACAGGAAACCACCAAATCCAAGATGCTTAGTAAACCTCGACCTTTGTTCACCACAGGTGGTGTATGTACGGCGTTACATACAAGCTGAGAATGTCTGACTCCTGGAGGACTGCATGTGTTAGAGTGCTTAGAGCTTGTACTGTCCTTTTTAAATGACTGTAACTACCCCTTTTTTTATTTGAAGTATATTTTATTTTAGCTCTAGTGTGCTGATAACGATACTAAAGTCCATTTTAGTTTTCATCCGAGTCAACCATAGATTTTTTTTTTTTTAAATCTCACAGCTATGCTGATTTGTATTCTGTCTGAACCACTTCCAATTAAATGTCTCATCATTGTACCATCTACAGACTTAATACTTCCACCTGTCTCATGGTTCTGCCTCTTTTACAACCATGAATAAAAAAACACTACCTTTAAAATCTGTTTTTTTGTGATTGTTGTCATTTATGTTGACTGCAAGTAATGAAGGAATATACTGTAATCCAGGGTGCACAAAAGCTTTTTTTATTTGCCATAGCAGTTAAATTATTCATAACACACATATTTCAGCCATCTCCTTCGTCAGGGAACAATAACATATGAGATGATATTAAAAGGTTCAGTATTTCTTCAGGTTTAGTGTCTTGAATCATCCTGAATAACTGCTCAGTGGAGGATGAAGATGGATCAAAAATGTCAGCAACAAAATAAGTGTTATGGGCAGTGAATCATTAGTTGGTTAAGGAGAATGTGTATTAACTTTTAATATTTTACACACAATGTATAAATGCACACCAGAAGTACTTGTACAATAATTCTGCAGCAACCAATACTAGCGTGCAGGTGAAAATAAACAATAAAACCAACAAAAGGGGAAGAAATAGATCAAACTGGTCAATCCAATGTCTTGGCATCAAATACATTATAACAATCTGATATATTTGCTATATTTACTAACATCTATTTTACCTACACAGACGAGCATGAACACAGTAAAAGATAAAAGAAATCATGTCTTAGGTTGTTGCATTCCTGCAGCTTTGATTTGATTAAGTTATTGTGGGAATAAATGGTGATCTGTGCCAAGTTTAAAAGAATAATGTCTTTGTTTTGCCTGCTATGATATGACCATGAACTCTGGACCTTCAAGATAACACTGTAGAGGAACATCTATTAGGAAGTGTTTTGTTCATTTCAGATAGTCTGTGTGACGTCTAATAATAATGGAAAGTATAGTTATTCTCTCATGTTACTTATATAAGACATAAAATTAGTTAAAGGGGTTCTCTGTGCATCTTCCAGCAATGTGCAGCTGCATCAGGTGAGAAAAGACTGAAGCACACTGATTGATTTTCAGCCTTTAATAGTTCAAACAGGCTGATGTTTGGTTTAGACTCTGATGAAGACGCGTAATGGAGTCATTCTCAACACGTTAATGGGGAAAATGAGGCAACATAAAACTGCCAATACTGTTTTCAATGGCTGAAGACATGAATTCAAGTGTACTTATTAGCTTGAAGTCAAATAAAATCATAATTTTTATATTTTTAAATGTTTCTCACATTCATGTGAGGTTAAACTCAATAAATATTGCATAAATCTCAGACTTTTTTGTTTTTAGGAGCATAAATGCTTCCCTCCTCATGGGAAATATGTCAATCAATTTAAAAAAACAACAACATGTTTTGGTTAAAATAGCATGATTTATGTGTGTCCATAAGTTTCGTATGTGCTGATATTGTTTACCTGAATGTGTGTATATTATCCTTATGTTAAAAAAAAATCAAATGCTGGTAAGTTTTGATTTTCTTTTAGAACATTTTTAGGCACATTTTTCTTTCAAAACCTTCTGTGTCAATTTTTAATTAAATTTTCAAAATGTATTTGTATGAAACATGATTTTTTCGTTTAGCTGCATGCTAAGTGTGGCGTTAGCTTTGACCACCAAAATTAGCAGTCTCCAAATGTTCTTTTTTAACATCCGTTTGGGCCTTTTCATGACAAAAACTCTGTAGAAGTATGTGTGCTATCCTCTTCAAATGTGAGGAAGGTATTTACTGGTATTTAGTTGACAGCTCCATACTGTCCTTGACCTTTACACACAAACACACGGGCTGTTATTTGGACTGAAAAGACATTTTTATCTTAGGCGGACAAAATGTTTCAGTTTTTCCTGCCTTCAAAGACTTTCTGCTCTGTATCTTTATCACCCTGAATGTTTTTGACACTTTCACAGGAAACTTTGGGAGGTTTCCTTTCTGGAATGACCTCATTTATGCAGCTGGCTGCTGCGGTTCAGCCAGTAATAATTTTGGAATGAATCTTTGTTTTTTTGCTCCAAAATAGGGGTGGAGTGGAAAAGGTTAAAGGCTATAAATCAATCAGTGTCCTCCAGTCTTTGCTCATCTGAGATAAATTTAGTCCTCGTGTATTTGTCCTGGCAATTGTAGGCTACTCTCCTGCAGGCCTCATGGCGGGTGTCCTTCCGGGTTTGAGCGCTGGGGGCGCCATAGGAAAACACACACCGGAAGTAGCGCTGTGTGCTCCTTTGTTTTGAACTTTGACACCGGGCTGTGCACGCTGGAAATGGCACCTCAGTGAAACAACGTGGACAGTAAAAGAATAAAGCGTTATTTGTTAAAATCAGCGTTGGCAGAGTGTAACTCTCCCATGTTTTCTTCCGCCTGGATTTGATAACTCGGCTCATCAACCCGGAACAAAGGTAAACGCCGCCGGTGTGCGCTAATGTTGGTTTGTTTACAAACTGGTAACGAGTAGTAGTGTATCTAGGTAAGGACGGGCGACCAATTAAAGGAAAAAACAACATAAAGTGTCTTACTAAGGTCGCCAGAACAGCTTCAATGTACCTTGGCATTGTTTCTACAGTCTCTGAACTCTACTGGAGGGATGAAACCAGGGCACAAAGTTAGCACCAGTCACCAGACAAATGCTGGTAAAATATGCAAGTGGCTGGTAGATTTGCTTCACTCACCAGCCAAAAAAACAAAGGTAATCTATTGTGTGGCAGTGACATTTACTATCCACTTGGCCGGTGGACAAAAAGGTTAATTTGCACCCTGGATGAACACCATTCTTCAAAAAGATATTCCCTCATTTGGTGTTTTGATAATGGTGGTGGAGAGCGCTGTCTAACACATCAGTCCAAAATCTCCCATAGGTGTTCAATTAGGTTGAGATCTGGTGACTGTGAAGGCCATAGCATATGATTCACATCATTTACATACTCATCAAACCATTCAATGACCCCTCGTGCCCTGTGGAGGGGAGCATTGTCATCCTGGAAGAGACAACACCCATCAGGATAGAAATGTTTCATCATAGGATAAAGGTGATTAATCAGAACAACTTTATATTGATTTGCAGTGATTCTTCCCTCTAAGGGGACAAGTGGACCCAAACCATGCCAGCAAAATGCCTCCCACAGCATAACAGCCACCAGATACTCTCACTGTAGGGGTCAAGCATTCAGACCTGTACCGTTCTCTCAGTGTAACGCCACATATGCTCTCGCTCACGAATATGGTGAAGGATGACTCATTTGACCATATCACTTTTTTCCACATCTCTGTAAACCAGTGCTTATGATTTTTGCACCACTGAACTCTCAAATGTGCATTCATCTTTGTAATGAGGGGTTTATGCACTGCAACCCTACTATAATATCTCTCTCTATGTAATCATCAACAGACTGTTCTTGCTGACAATCTGATCACGTCCTGTGTTCATATTCTCAGTCACCTGAGGAAGAGTTGCTCTTCTGTTTTTTCCTTACATATCACACTAATGCATGAGCATCACGGTTATCAAATGTCCGACCCTACTTACTGATGTCTTTCCCATAGATGTAAATGCAGATGTCACTTAAGTCACTGTTCCTTTTGAAACACCAGCCAGTTGAGCAGTCTTTGTGACTGTGGCATTTTTATACGTGCCACAGAGCATGATTGGATGTTAATTTCTAAATTGTACCATGCAATGCACCTGTGTGGAAGCATCTGCACTTGTTATGTTTCTCCATTTATTCAGATTTTTCCTTTAATTTTTCACCCGTCTGCTCCTAATGTTGCCTCTCTTCATATAAACCTTCTTTTTATTACATTTGAGACTTTTGCTTGTAGGAGTACATTTGAGTCACACTTAAAAAACAATGTTTTCTTTATAAAAACACTTGAAAAGCTAATTAAACTAATGTTAACCAGATGCTCAGGATGAAACTAGATAGATAGACAAATCAATGACCAGAATACAAGTCGGCATAAATAGAAGAGCAGAATATGATGCAGCCAAATACCAAATAAATACATGTGATTTAATAGTTAAAAAATATTTTGTTTTACCTACAACAGTTTCAAAAGATAACAGGATTTATGCAATCTCTCAGATACAGGTAGTCTGGAAAAACAGACTTCAGTGATGATTATTCATCAGTCTACTACTCTGTTACAGATGGGGAAGGCACCTAAAAAGAGGAGCCTTGCCGACAAGGTCCGCAAGACCAAAACCTCCACTGAGATCAAGAACAACCCCTTTGAGGTGAAAATCAACAGGAAGAAATTTGATGTTCTGGGGAGAAAAACAAAGCACGATGTGGGTCTGCCAGGTGTGTCTCGATCCAAAGCCATCAATAAGGTAAGAAGACAAAAGCTTAGCCAGTATAGACATGTGTCTCATGTTGTCACCTTCAGAAAGTATTCAAGCTCACTGACATTTTCTTTGAGTTTTTTTTGTTTGTTGCTGAAACGTGCAGTAAATTCAGTCCTAATGGCTGCAGAACACAGATTACAGAGAAGTTATTAGGAGGCGTATATCTCTGGAAGTGTTTTAAAGTATTTAGTGCTCATAAGGGCACAGTAGGCTTCATCATTAGGGATAAAGAAACTGTTAATTAACCAATTCAGCTCACTTTATTACACCATTATAATCCCCTCAATATCAAGACTGCTTTCTTGGGAGTCCTCCTGCATACATATATTAAAAACAAACAATAAAACAAACCAGATTCTTACTCCTGCTGGTTCTTCATCAAAAACTGACCAAACACTCGGGGAACTGCAGCAAATAGAAGCTAGAGAAGTGGAAAATGCCAGTGTGGGCAGAATAAAGAAAAGGAACACAGACTCTCAGAATAAAGTACAAAAGATTCTGTGGTCTTATGAAATAAAAAAAAAAAACTTTTCTGCTGTAGCACTGTATCTGGCAGTCATGGGTCACAACTCATCATCAATTTAACACTATCTGTGCTGTGAAGGCTGGTGCTCGCAGCATCATGCTGAGAGAAGCAGAGGGAGTTTCTGCAGGAAGAATTGGGAGCTTTGTAAGGACGTGCAAATCGAGCTAAATAGTGGCAAACTGCATTTTATTTCTCGTTTATGTATTTTGTATGTAGTTTATGTATACATATGATATTTTTTGCTGCTTATCAGATCAAATTGATTGGTCAGTGAAGCAGTCTTGACTAATAATCCAATCCAATAAAGAACCAATATGTTTGTAGCCTGTTGTGTGTGTGTGTGTTTGCCCGAGAGGAGGTGGACAAACATAATATGCAATTCTTGATTTTTGTTTTATGTTTTTTGTTTTGTATTTATAATAGAGAAAAGAGACCCTCCTGAAGGAATACCAACACAAGAACAAGTCCAACAAATTAATTGACAGACGCTTTGGAGAGTATGACACCAAGATGGCACCAGAAGACAAAATTCTACAGAGGTTCGCAATGGAGAGGCAGGTGAGTGAAGTAATAACGCATTTATATTACCTGGACGGACGTACAGGACATCAGATCACCCGACATTCACCTTTCAACCTTACAATCAGTTCATTTCACCATTTAAAGCCCTGTTTGGACCAACTTTGACTCAGTTCTGTAGCTTTGGGCTTCTGAAATGTTACATACTTCAAACTTCTACTTAATTTGCATCACCTTTCAGCGCGTCCATGATAAGAAGGATGTGTACAACCTGAACGAGGAGGAGGAGCTGACTCATTACGGCCAGTCACTGGCTGAAATGGAGAAATTCAATGACCTTGTGAACAGCGATGATGAAACAGAAGAGAAAGGTCTTTTGTCGGGTGAGTGTAACCAGAGTTACTGAATGTTTTTGCATGCAGACGCTTTCTCTAACATAAATGGCAATTTTTAAACCTGAAATTGACCTTCTTTCTTGGATACTTAGTTTGAATTTAGACATTGCCATCTTGCAAACTTGTAATTGTAATCCGAAATAATTCATGAACTTCCCTACTTAATAATATCAAAATACAGTTTCCCCTCAACATGGTTGCTTTTTTGTCGTGGTTTTATGATGCCAGCCCATATCAGGGTTTTATAAGTCATACTATAGATGACGGAGCTGGTACATAATAATGACACTATTCCACTTTCTCACCTAGCCGAGCTGACGGCCGCCCACTTCGGAGGAGGAGGGGGTCTCCTCAGAAAGAAGACATCAGGGGAGCAGCAGGAGGAGGAGGGAAGCCAGAGGGCCAAGTCCCGGCAGGAGCTCATTGAAGAGCTCATCCAGAAGTCCAAGCAGGAGAAGGTGAGTGTCTATCTTGTGGATTTTTACTTAGTAATAAAGGCTTTTGGTTTTTTGTTGACAAACGATTGTAATGATGTTCTAGACGAGATGTTGCTTGTGGTCCAGATGATTAACTTTTGAGTTCTTTCTCAGCGGGAACGACAGGTGCAGAAAGAGGAGGCGCAGGAGCTGACTGAGAAGCTGGATCAGGACTGGAAGAGCATCCAGGCTCTGATGGTGCAAAAGACGCCCAAAGCCGAGAAACAGGAGGAGAAACCCAAGGTAGGGATGGACCAATCAATCAGTGAAATGTCGTCGTTCCTCCATTTGGTGCTTTCTTTCATCAGTGACGGAGCCTGATCCCTCTCCGCTTCCTCTCCATGTGTTCTAGCTGGAAGAATATGACATGATGGTCAGGGAGCTCGGCTTCGAGATGAAGGCTCAGCCTTCGGAGAAGATGAAAACCCCAGAGGAGCTCGCCAGGGAGGAGAGGGAGAAGCTGCAGAAACTTGAGGTGTGTTCACAGCGCGGATCTTTGCCTCCTGTTGTTTGTAGGTGTTGAGCCTTTTTATCTTGAGGCGGACGGCATCTTGTCACATTCAATTTTTGTTTTAACGTGTTTGAAACCTCTGTGCGATAGTAGATTTCTTGTGCTCTGTGGTTTCTCCAGGCTGACCGTCTGAGGAGGATGATGGGAGATGAAGTAGATGACAGCGCACAGAGACAGACCTACATGTCTGCTGATGACCTCAATGACGGCTTCATCCTGGACAAGGACGACAAGAAGACCCTGTCTTATCAGGTACGAGACGATGCGTATACGCTCCGTGTGTACAAGATTTTTTTCCTCAGAAATATTCATCACATCGTTTGTAGTTTTTTTATGTGAATACAGAATTCGTTTCATTCACTTTTCTTTTATACGTCTAGGATGGAAAATGGAACATTGAAGAGGGCTCTGAGGAAGATGAAGATGATGAAGAGGGAGAGAGTGGTGAGGAGGAATCAGAGGCAGAGGAGGAAGATGAAGATGGAGAAGAGGAGGAGGAGGAAGGGGAAGGGGATGAGGAAGAGGAAGAGGAGGAGGGCGGCAGTGAAGAAGAAGAAGAAGAAGAAGAAGATGGTCACTCGGACCTGGAGTCAGAGCAAGAAAGCGAGGATGAGGAGAGAAAACAGGAAGAGAAAGAGACGAAGGCCAAAGTGAAGAAGAGTCTGACCAAAGAGGAGTTGAAGGCTCAGCAGGACGCAGCCAAAGCAGAGCTGCCGTACACGTTTACTGGTAACGACACACAAATATAGAAATATAAAGATCAGAACTTGATTTAAAGAAACTTAACTTGCCTTTTCTAGTTGAGCTTGTTTTTGATCATGATTTTAAATAGAGACATATTTGTTTTACTTACATATTCTGTGTCCTCCTCTCATAGCTCCAGAGTGCTACGACGATCTCAAAGATTTGCTCCACGGACACACCCCTGACAACCAGCGCCTCATCGTGGCCAGGACTCAGAAATGCAACCATCCTAGTTTGGCTGTTGGTAATAAACTCAAACTGCAGGTACAATAAAGAACAGGCTTTCCACTTCTGTAAATCAGTGCTGTACATTTGTCTTTGGTTGTGTTTAGTTCTGTTCAAATTGATAATATCTTTTTTCTGTTTTTCTCAGAAACTGTTTGGCTTTTTGTTGGAGTACGTAGGAGAGCTGGCCACCAGGAGTCCACCTGAACTCACCACCATAGATAAGCTCATACCGTGAGTTGAAAAAAATGGCTTTTCCTCCTCAAGTTTGTCCCCTGATTTGAATATTTAGTCCTTGAAACTAAACTTATTTGTTTGTTCTGTAGAGAGCTGTACACTCTATGTCAGATGTTTCCAGAAGCAGCCTGTAAGGCCATGCAGAGCACCATTGGAGATGCCGCTCATAGCATGGAGGAGGTGCTGGAGGTCAAAGGGCATGCTGCTTTCCCAGCACTAGACATGGTACGGATTATTTCCTGTGAATGTCATAAAAATAGTCACCAGGGTGTGTAGAAATTTGTGTGTGTGGGTTAATTTACAGGCCTGCGTCACTTCTATCTTCAGCTTGAAATGTTGTTTCTTTTATAATTAGCTTAGTTTTACAGATACTCTTGGCATTAAACGAGAACGAATCTTTCTTGTGTGTTTTTAGCTTATTTACCTGAAGGTGACGGCATTGCTGTTTCCTACCTCAGACTTCAGACACCCAGTCACGACTCCGGCGCTGCTTTACATCAGCCAAGGTCTCACTAAGGTACACACAGCCTTCACTGCGTTTGTTGTCTGTGTTTCCCTGTTTTGACTGATCCTGCCTTTGTGTGTGTGTGTGTGTTTCAGTGTGTTACACAATCATTGTGGGCTTCTCATTTTGTTTGAACAAATGGACTCCTCATTTTGTTTGAATCCATCCCTCATCCTCTTATTTGTCATCATTCTTTCTTGTGTTTTCTGCGGATAAGAAGAGGCTTGACATATATACACCTCAAACATTCTCAATTATTCATTGACATCACAACAGTACTGTTGTTTTCTTTTTCAGAACTGCAGCTGAATCATATTGACATGGCATTTATATTAAAATGAATCTCTTCTTAAAGGACCGTTTCTCCAATTTTCAACCTTATCTCCAGCTATCTAGGCTGTTTCATCTTGGATTTCTAGTCTTCGTCTCTGGGCAGCCAGGTCACGTGCTTTAGATGCTGCTCAAAAACAAAACTTCCTTGTTCTCTTCGCTTTTATTGCAAACTAGCTACATTTCTAACAGCATCCCAAAATATGAGTGCAGAGGATGAGGATACATTTTACATTGTTTTGGCTGACGCGGATATTCAGCCGTATTTATTCAAGTGGGTATGGGGAAGGGCGTCAATAGCTCGTGCGCAATGCATCCTGGTACATGTATGCACTGTCAGCACAGCTACACGAGCAGGAAAACTCAGCTTTCTCAGTCAATATAGCATGCATTGAGGAATTTATTGCTTCAGTTGACTACATTTATAATCAACACCGATTTGAAATCCACATAAGACGTGGCGATATTTCCTCTTAAGTACCAAAAAATAATTCAAATCATCAAATCATTTTCACTGAAGAAATGGATGTTCAGGTTTTAGCACCACTGCCATAATCATTCCCTAATTGTTTGTGTTTTTTGTGCACTATTTGCAGTGTCCAGTGAGATCATTAGAGGATGTAACATCAGGTTTAATGCTGTGCTGTCTGGCAGTGGAGTACGTCTCTTTTTCAAAGCGCTTCCTGCCTGAGCTCATCAACTTCCTGGCTGGAACGCTACATCTGGCCGTACAGGACAAGACCTCTCTAGGTAACTGCACAACATACACATTTCCACAGGTCATATCATGCATGTACTGGTGCCAGCATTCGTAAGGTGAAACAAATACTAGACTACAGACTTTAATATTCTTTTGCAGGTTCCTCTGTGGTGCCGCCCTTTAGGGCATCAGGGAAGTACAGTGATCTACTGGTGTTGTCAGACTCAGAGTCCTCCAAGAGCTGGAGCAAGAAGAGCCTGCCACTGTCTGCTACCCAACACCTTGACCTGAAAAATGACCTCGACAGAGATCACCACAGGTAGGAGCAAAAAGAAGCTGGTCAAAACCTCCAATACAATAGAATGATCTTACATTATTTCACTTTTTATACAATTAACAACATCATTGACCTCGGAGCAACAACTTATGGCCATAAGCTACCAAAATAATTTGAATAGAAAACAAGGTAAACAGTAAAGTTACATGATTTAATGTGAAACAGTGGTACTGTATTGGGCAGTTTTGCAGAGCCACATATGATTTGTCATACCATATAATAATATGGGTCTGAAGACAGCAGCTGAATCCGCCACTAACAGCATTTCTGTTAGAAACTCCACAACTACATTCTGCACATTTACTGTCCAGACTAGTTGACAGCTCAAGTGAAGTAACGCCTTTCTTATAAGTGATGTTTGCGTCACTAAAGTAACATCAGGTGTTTGAAATCTGTCCCTTCTCTTCACATTAGGTTTGCTGCAGCTGTATTATTGTGTAACTATGAATGTTAGAGGACACATGAAGCCGCCGCTAGATCACCATTTGTTTTACTTCTAATGCAGTGATGTCTAGTACAACGTTTAAGGAACATTTCAGAGGAATTAGAAGATTGTTTTAATTAATTTTCTTGCTGAGAGTTGGACGAGAAGATCGATACTTCTCATATCTGTCTATGAAATATGAAGCTACAGCCAGGAGACTTTTAGACAAGGGGAAACAGCTAGCTTGGCTCTTTCCAACAAAACAAAATTCACCTACCAGCATCTCTAAAACTCACTAATGACTCCATGAAGTCATTGAGCTCAGTAAAGAAATAGTCATGTTTTTACAATTTGTTTTATTTTTTTAACCTTCAGACAGAGCCCGGCTAGCTGTTTCCCCTCTACTTCCAGTCTTTATGCTATGCTAAGCTAACTGTCTCCTTGTTGTAACTTCATGTTTCGCACATGAGAGCGGTATCCATCTTCTCATCCAAGTCTTGACAAGAAAGCAATGCTGAACTTTTCCTGTACTATTCTTTTTCCATAAATGCGACACACATCTGCATATTTTACAAGAGTTTGTCATAGTGATTAGTCGCTAATGCTAGCTAGCGTTAGTTAACCAGGCAGCCTGCAAGAAGGATTTTGATGACAAGAGCATTTATGTTTTCAATGTCAATTTCTTTATTGAATTACTGCCACTTCTGTGAGCACCACCTTCATACAAGCATTTAGCTAGCTTTAGATATTTCAAACTTGGTTTATATGTTCACTGTATCAAAATTATTTCAAAAATAAACCAAACCCCTCTACAGGTGTCCCCAGACATATTGTGTATATGCAGTTTACCCTCAGAGACTTGGTGTTCAGAAAGAAAGATCTCAGAATGCATTAATTGGTCATTCAGAAGTAAGTATATAACAATACCATGTAATAACAAGAGTGGACCTTTGCCTGGAGACAATTATAGACACAGCAGGAAGAGGAGGAGGGGAAATAAAGTGTGAGAAAATGTTTTTTTCTTCACACAGCTACAAAGTTCAGTTTGGACAAGGAAAAGTCCACCAAAAATGAAAACTGAGACTGATTAATAACCTTTTATTGAAGTGAATAAAAGACAAGCTAATTTGTTCTTTTGCAAAAAATAAAACTGTGACGACAAAATGGAAGCACACAGACACACTCGTACAGATCTCTCCTTTAACCAGTTGCTTTGCTTTTAAAAGAATCAACTTGTGATAAGCATCTTCATTAATGGCCGCCACTGTACGCATATTGAAACCTAAGAAACCATCATACGGTGTTTACCTGTACAGACTGTGCGGCTCAGAGCTGATACATACACTCATGTGATTCTGATGAGTCGCCAGCATGGTTTCACACAGCAGCTGGTGTGTGGGCACAAAGCAAAGCCTGCAAACAGGCTTCAGCGGATCAGGATTGTACACAGTTTGCGAGAATATACATTTTCATTTGTACTCAACTAAAATTAATGCTCCTAACATGCCATACACAGTGACTCAGACTCAGAAGTGGTTATGTTACAGAGAAACTGAAGAATAAACTTACATATTATCCTCATTTTAATCATTTATGTGTCTTATATTCACCTAATCTATTCTTTTGGAAGCTGCAGTTGTCATATAATATTTCAAAGCTTTTATTTTTTTACAGCTGTTAATTCATAATGAGTCAGACTCAGTCTCGCGACGACCCTAAACGCCCACCTAGTTAAATCATCTTTAAAACGCTCGGCCTTGAGGGCCCGATGCAGTCGGATCTCTTCCGCGCTGTTACGAACGCAGCGCTTCATGTGACGCCCGCTCCTCACACCTGGATGTCCAGTCATATTCTAATTTCTGCCTTCCTTCAGGCCTCACAATGATACATTCACACCAGCAGCTGTGTGTGTGAAGAGTGTCGTAGCCACGGTAATTACTACCTCAGCGATGCTGCAGAGTAGTCCAGTAGAGAAGGGCGCGAGTGAGTGTACACTGCATAAAAACGAGAGTGGAATAAATATGTATTTGCACACAGAACTTTGAACTAAAAGAGTAATTAGTTGTCAGTTCTTTTATAGATAACTAGATACAAAACAACATGAAATAGTCATGGATTCTACAACATGGATGCAGCAAAATGATTATGTTGGCCAGCTGCTGCAAACTTTTCTATGTCCAAATGCTAACTAGATTTATATGGTGAGAGTCAGTGAAGCAACACTCGCTAATCAAAACACACTGTTATCTTCATCATCTGGTTGTTGTTAAAGCAGAGAGCTGGTCACTGCATCACTATTGATATACTGTGCTAATAATCTGAAGACTAAAGTTAATCCAAGACTAAAAAAAAAAAAGAAATTTGCAACCTGCAAGCTGCAATTTGCTACGAGATAATTTCCTCTTGTGTTAAAGGTGCCCTGTAGAGTTTTCTCTTACAACAAACAAAAGTTATGTTTACATTGACTGTTACTCACCAAAACACATCGTATGTATCCGTAGGGTCTGACAAATATTTTGAATCCATTTCCTTCCTCATGAAACATTTGCAAAGTCAACTCTTTAAATATTTTAAATCCTGCGTTGTTTACATCCATGTTTATTAGCTTTCAGTCTTTCTTCTTTTTCTTCCTAACTAGCCATGCAAGAGCCTTGTAGGACTTTTATGTTATGATATTCATATGTGAAATTTGCAAGCAACCATTATTTATTATACTTATACTTACATACACATGAACTTGTTTTCAGCAAACTGTTTTATTTAGGGTTGCTATGACAGTCAGATGTAGGAAGGCTAATAACCATCGGACAAATAGCAAACTATAACATTTGAGGTGTTCATCTGTGTGTTTGTATTTCTCCACAGGTTGACGTGTCTGTCTACCTGCCTGGACCTAGTGAAGCGATGCTGCCTTCTCTACAAAGACCTCACATCCTTCACGCACATCTTCCAGCCAATCAGAACGCTGCTTTCAAAACATCTCTCGGCCCAAACGTTACCTGAACCTTTAAAGGTTTGTGCCAAAGAGGGTTTGATACACTTAAACCCCTCTCCGAGTGCATATATTCTGCTTCACGGTCTTATTTTCTATTTCTCCTTAATTATAATGTTTGTTGTTTTGCTGCAGGAGCTTCACAGTGAGATCCTAGAGGCCATCAGCAGTGCTCCTGTGACCCGCAGTCGGTTGGTTTTTGAGAAGAAGAAGCCCATTCCTCTGAAGCTGCTCACACCCAAGATTGTTGAAGTGTAAGTGGCGACCCAATGAATGCGAAGGCTGTTTTTAACTATTTGCTGGCTTTGTCTAATTAGCATCTTTTATTGTCAGGTTGGACTACGGAAAGAAGCGCGGCAGCACCAGAGAAGAGAGAGAGAAGGAGCGATTGAAGCACAAGTACAAGAAGGAGTTCAAGGGAGCTCTGAGGGAGATCAGGAAGGACTCGCGCTTCCTGGCCAGAGAGAAGCTCAACGAGGTCATGAACAGGTGCGGATAAAACGCAGCGTCCATGTGGAAGTGAACCACAATGATTTGCATGTTTGTAAAAGCCTCTAACATTTGATACGTTCTGCGTTTCAGAGATGCAGAGAGAAAGAGGAAAGTGAAGGAGCTCTTCGGCAGTTTGGCCACTCAGGAGGGAGAGTGGAAGGCCCTGAAGAGGAAGAAGAGGAAGTGAAATACAGAAACGTCTCCTTCGATTCTCTCCATCATCTGTTCCCTGTTAAATGGACTTCTCCAGTTCAGCTGTGGATAAGAACTTGTGGAACCAGGAACTGTTTTGTACTTTATTTTTTATCATGAGACAGTATAAATTCAACCTTCTTCCTCACAACACACATTTTATACTGTTTTAGAAATAGCTGTCAGCGACACACACCGAGTTGTCAAACACTCTGATGTAGGCGTTTGACGGTCGGATTATGTTGTTAGAAGTGTCAGTCTACACAGCGGTGAATGTTTTGTTTGCAATCTCATTTTTTTCCCCACAGAATCCATCAATAAAATGTGCAAAAATACACTACCTTTCTATTTTCTTATTTTCTCTTAACAATATGTTTTTCAAGGTAAGCTCAGCAAAGTAAGAGCAAGGTTACTTGTAGCTGTCTTTACAGGGGGTGAAGCCAGGAGCCACAGGACTGTTGAAAGATAACAGAGATGTGGGAGGAAAGATGGCAATTGGGATACATTTTGGACTGAATTAAATTTGGAGATGGTAGTGGTCATATGGAGAAGGTCTGTAAGAGAAGTGTTGCAGATTCACTTTTTAGCCAAGGGCATTCAGTGGAGTGGGTGTAGTCAGGCTTGAGAGAGTTTTTTTTTATTTTTAGTATAAGTATCAGTATTTTATTAGAATAGTCATGTTGATTACCACCTACTTTCTACCAAGTGGCTTAAAGGATAAACTTGGCAGTTTTTCTATATTTTCCTTATCGTCAACAAATCCCAGGAGAAGACAACAACTATTGGTTTCTGATCACAAATGCATCTTTTCTTTAAAGGCAAGGTAATTTCTTGTAACAGCTGCTCACTGTAGCTTTAAAACATAACTCAAACAGGAGTTGGGGCTATTTTTAGCTGCAGATTAATAATTGCTTGCAGAGTATTTACAGCACTAATAATTTGTACAACAATGGAGGTGTATGGCACACAGGAATAAGCTTTATCAGGCATTAGCTGCACATATAGGATAGATTAAAATTAGGATAATGTAGTTGGTTTTGGTCTTTTGTGGGATTTGTTGGGTTCTGTTTTTGGGAAAACAATTGTATGTCAAAGTATTGAGAGTAAGTGATTATCATAAATAATATTTAGATATTCAGGTAATGGGTAACGGTTAATCCAACTGTAAGGGTTTATTTCAGAAATAAAGTCAGGTTAGGCAAATGTCAGTGGTTTAATTTTATTATCAACACAGATATTCAAGCACAAACAAGCATTCAAGGGTTGTATGTTGGTACAGAGGAGTTATGGTTTGACTGGTCTGGCAGGAAGAGCTGGTTTAAGTTAGTTTGGTTGGGACTTCAGCACTAAGAGATATGTGATTCTGTGCAGGGATACAGAAACAGCAATAAATTCTGTTGATGTCTTATGCAAAGGGTAATAAAATAGCACCACCTTGGATTTAAAGGTCTCTGCAGCCTGGAGTGACATTTACTCACCTGCAACAGAACAAGAGTGCAATTTATGTTGGTTAGAAGAAAAGGAGAGACTGATTGTACTGGTTATTTTTAGGTTTTTTTTTAACTTAAGTATTTTTCTTTTAACTCTACTTACCTGTTGCAGCTGCTGTGATGATTCCACACCTCCTCTCCTCCCCCTCAGGTTGTTTCCTGTAGGTGGCAATCTCTGCATCCAGCTTCAGCTTGATGAGGTCCTGGCGGTTCCTGCATGTGTTAAGCCATGTCCAGATGGGTCTCACATTGTGGCCTTGTCGACATCTTGACAAAATTATCTGAGGATCATCTCCTCTTCTTCTGTTGAAGCCAAGCAAGGCAGTCAGATTGAACTCAACCTCAACCTCTTCAAGGTATCCTCACTTGATATCAGCAGCTCCTTTCTTACACTGATTGAATTTCAGCTCGTAGTCCTTGCTGATGACTGCAGGGGCTTCCTTGTAGTGGCTCTGCAGGGCTTTGAGCTCAGCTTGTAGGGCAGCATTCCTCTGGTGTAGTGCCTAAACTTTCTGGATTTGTCCCGCAAACCTGACATTCAGGTCCTACATGTCCTACTTCTCTTTGCTGCCGGTGTAGTTCTTGAGTACGGGGGTTTTATGGGGCCACAAAGAGCGTCTCAGACAGAATTGAATCTTGTGCAGGGTTTATACACATTTTTTTAGAGAACTATGGCACAATTATGTGACATTGGTAATTCAGTCTACTCCTTGGTCTTTTTGTACCAGGGTGTGACATTGGAAGTTGCTACTTTTCTCTCACCTCTCACAAAACTTGATAATATGAAACTTTGATTCTTCTTAAGATACTCATCCCTGAAGTAAAAATGTGTGATATTACTCTCCCTGCACCACAAAGGTGCAGCTAACACAGTCCAAGAGTTGGTTGTTGCTCTCAGTTTTACTGGCAAACATGTCCCATACGTGAACAATAACTATGGTTCAAGACTCTTTTTCTGTGCACAGTTTGTATACTGCAGTCCTTTTTATAATTTAAGCATTTGTACAGATATCTTCTTTTTCTGAATGAAAATTGTAATGTCTAACGTTTCAATAATCAATCTTTTATTCATTTTTTAAACTCTTTTGTGGTATTTTTTGCCAAATGTTGTATTCTTTTTTAGTGAGAATTCACTCTTAAAATAAGTATCTTTTTCAGACTATATATATAAAGAATGTTTTTTGTCTAACTTGTCAACTTTTATTCTTTGTTTGTCTTGTTTTTATGCTATTTTGTTGCCTTTGTCCTCACTGTGGGACAGCAGGAAACCAATCGTTAAACAGTTTCTTAACTGAGTTGGGCTCACAGCTTGTGATGTTTTACATTGCTCTGCTGTTTTTCCTGCAGAAAATTAAATAAATTGAATTAAATTAATGTCAAAACCATCAATAGTGCCATGAAGCTGTTGGTTGAGCTGGGACTTAACTGGTTAAAATCTCCCACACATGCAAGTATCTTTTTCCAAATTACATCAGGAGTTTTCGACATAGTTTCAAATTATCATTCATGGAATAAATAAAAATATACACAACCTAAATCTCATGTCACTCTCTGCATGGAGCCTCAATAAACAAAACCAACCAGGAGTTATCGACTACTTTGAGACTGCAGGGATGTTCCAGGAAACAGCAGTTTACAGCTATGGATGATAACTAGTGAGGATGGAAAACAATGTTTGGAGGCATACAACTGCTGATTCCTCTCTGTGGGATTCATTAGTAAGCAATACAAACAAAGGGTAGCAAATTAAATGACTCACACGGTTTTCCTGGGAGTACTGACTTTTATGTGAATAATTTTTCAAGTGATTCAGGCTTAATAAAGGCCTGTCTATATCAGCAAGTAATATAGCTTTAACTAAATGTTGTGAGGAGAGGATTTCTGTACCCCTACTTAGCAAAAGCGGTTCATTTTTCAAGGATTTGTCTTGTGTCACACCTGCTGACAAGGATTCAGAACTCACAAGTACAAAAAGTCAAGGAAGATGTACTGCAGCTGTAGAGGGATGTGAACAACTAATATCACAGTACAGGCGGTGAGATGCTGTGGGATTAAAATTGGGACATTTATCAGCAATAGGTTGTTGATGCATTTGGTGCTCTCGGTGTTAATGGAGCAGAACCGTCTCGCAGAGGAAAGATCTTGGAGCAGTTGGTTGCAAGGACTGACATTTGTTAGTACATGTTTTACCTCCTCTTTCTATCGTACAACACACACTATACCTGTGTGTACTGCTGCTGCTGCTGGACAGCTGGGTACAGCACGCAGTCAAGGCCAGCACGCTTTATTGTAATGACACACTGGTTCACTGGCTACAGGCAGGATTATTACTCCCTTTAAACCAAATGCTGGAAGACATATTTTCCTCTGATGAAAATGTACCAATAATAACAGATCATCTAATCATACATCCTTGGCAGAAATCACTAAAATCCTTGGCAGATATTGAAATCCTTAAAACAGCAACCTGTTATTGGTGCACATGAGCACATGTTGTCCTCCATTGTCTCCCTGTGATTGTTTCCCAACTAGCTGACACACACACACAGAGGTTGTTGCTGGCTGTTATTTGTCCTACTTTCTCATAAAGGGTAAAAATAATGAGATGGAATAAATGACTTGACATCTAGCTGAGTTCATGCATCACGGTGTTTATGTTTTCTCAATCTACACTTGTGATAATTTAGTTCTTTTAAACGTGTAAACCTCTTGAGTTGTTCAACTTGTAATATTACAGTTTTGTTTTGTTTTTCACAATGCTAACACACATTTCTTTATGCTGAGATCACTTTCCAGTCTTTTAACACAGTTTACAAAAATGCATGATCTCACGTCCAAAACGCACTGATGCAACCAAAACACTTCATATTTCAGGATCATCTCTTTCACCAGAACATTGACTCATAACAAGAAAACTTTGTCACTCATTACACGATGACCTAAAAAAACACAAACAACAGGTAGCATTATGTTTCACCGTTGTCTTCTGCTCCGTGTTTTATATCCCAATTAGGAGTTTATGCATTCTTCTTTCGATTTCTTTTTTAATGTAGGTTTTGCAGAAATTGCAGTTTAATTTAGAGTGATTTGGTGTTATATTACACTTTTGAAATTAAATTTAACAGTTATAATGATAGTATTTAAGCATGTGTAAAATGGACTGTAAATACTGGTGGTAGTTGAGTTTGAGTGAGAAAACAGTTCATCAATGTTAAAAGATGTGGTCACTAAATGCATTCTGTTTCAAAGCAGTGAAAAGTGATTCACAGTTTAGTCCACAGTGACTAAAATTGAAACTCAGAATTGAGAAACATGTGTTAGCAATTTTAAAAATGGTGTCATTAATACACATCACAGGACATGAAATAAACAACAGGATCAAGGTAAATTCTCGATAATACACGATGAAATCAGGAAAATATTTTGTATCGGTTACGGGGAAGAAAAAGTCATTGTATCCGGTGCCAAATTCATTCTGATTAGTGATTACTGTTGATGCTGTTTATAGATGATGAGCAATTTGAAGATTTGCACCAAATTATTTAATTGTATCATAAATTGAATATGTAGGCAATGTTATGTTTAGAAAGTGTATAATTGAGCATAAATAGTAAATACATGGAAGGTGTGTATGGTTTTTGTATATATTCTTATTTGACTGGAAAAAAATCCTTCTGTATTTGTGAAGATTTTTATCTTTGATACATTATTAGATCTCTGAATCCCATTGATATCTTATGATGAATGTTTACACATTTGTATAATCTCTATAATATCATACAGGGACTCTGATCTAAGCATTTATAACTTTTTATCTGATAGACGAGCGAAACACTCACTATTTGTTTATATTATATATAATTTTACATCACTGACCCCACATGTAAACATACAGTACAGATAAATGAACAACACTTAAGCAACAAACACACTTTTTACATATTTTATTCAACACTTAAATCCAAATAAATCCATATCACAGCTGTCACGCTGAATTGTTTTACATGCTCTTGGTTTTCAAAAGTCCATTCAATATGAGATATATTTGTTTTAGCAGTGATAACTTAAAAAATACAATATGAATGCACAAATAGCTCAGCACTTTATAGTCCACCGCAAAAAACAGCGACAGTATACAGACAAAAATAGAGAATATCATTACGCTTCCATTTCAAACAGATCACTGTAAATTGTTCATTTGTATAGAGACACTTAGGTGCTTTAAGTGGTAAATTGTGGTATATTTCCTTGTTTGAGTTATTGACATAGTCACACGGTTGACAGAAAACACACATACACACACTCACACACACACACACACACACATGGACCAGGTGGCATTCTCAGGGAGGGAGTCACTGTAAATGACAGCCAGTCGCACACGTACGACACACACCTGAGGTCCCTTTCACTGATGTGCAAAAGGCACACGCAGACACACACATACATGAATACACACAATCACACAACACCTCTCTTTCACTACGACATTTACACAGATACTGCCGCACGGACATACGTAACAGCACAGACAGAAAAAAACACACACACGCATACACACACACACAGACACACACACAGACGTTGGGCACAGACTTCATAAAGGACCAAAACGAGGCACGATGGGACTTGGCAGAGCGACATGGAATGTTTTTCGGTCATTGATCTTTGATTGTGAAGCCTCTCAATCAGCTTAGTCATCGGTGTCCTCCTGAGAGAGAGAAGAGGGATGAGAAGTGAGCTGTGAATTTACCGTCCTGCATACAAATGACTGCTGTGATGTGATCCATTTTATCCTTGAATAAAACATCATCATACAGCATAATGATATTACACCTGTTTATCGCTGAGATGATGTTACAACACCCATTACGGACGGTTTATTTATTACTCTGGTCACATAGTCCACAGACCTCTAATCTGCTAGTCTTTAATTGCCCTCAGAAGGATTTGTCATAGGAAACGCTGACTTAATGTGCTTCTAATATTGTAAAAGATTCATCATCAATCAATGTTTGGGGAAACCACCCACACTGAAATGTATGCAATCAATTAAGTGTTATGATTGAAAGTCTCCACTCAACGTCATATATTACACAAACCTTCAAAATCTAAATACATGGAATGAATTTTCCCATATTCCCATTTCTCCTTCAGCCTTATGTGATCTTTGTTCCTGCTGATTTATCAAATTGTATTGGAAGACTCATGAGAAGAAATTCCCCCTCAAATCCAGTCCAACTCAGTTGTAAGACATACGATAGTTATCCATGAACTGCAATGATTCGTTCTGTTTACTCTCACTGAGGTTATAATTCTTTCTAAAACAATCAAACTGAGATAAAGCTTCATGTTGCTGACTGTGGTTTTGCGTCCACCAGTTGCTGGAGGAGTCTTACCTCTGTGACATCAGCAGTATCAGTATCAACCGGTGACTCTACCATGTTCTGTGGTGCTGAGGGGTCGTCACTCTGGAAAACAAAAAATAAGAAAACTTTGTCTTTTTTGCTCTGAATATGATCAAACTTGCATTATTTTATCTATGTATGATTAACGGCCAAATAAGCAATGGACATAGATACATTTTGGCTCCTATTAAGGCTTTATTAATCCAGTCTAACATGATGTTAACCTGCTAGAATAATCCTTTTAATTCTCAATCAGCTTTTCAAACACAGTTAGAGGTTTGATTTGTTACCTTGAATAATAATGTGATCTTATTTTTTAAGATGAGTGCTAATCTTACAGTATGATTGATTGTACTCATGATTGGCAAACATGGAACTGTGGCTTCAGCCAGCACATTTTTACTGCACGTATTGAAGAACCACCTTTAAAGGTGCAGCATGTAGAATTTAGTGGCATCTAGTGTAACAGACTTAACAGAGATGGAATATAATATTATTAATTAGTGTATAATCACCTGAAAATAAGAATTGATGTGTTTTTGTTACCTTAAAATGAGCCCTTTATATCTACAGAGGGAGTGGGTCCTCTTCCATGGAGCCCACCATGTTTCTACAGTAGCCCAGAACGGACAAATGTGTTTTTTTGAGTTTCGCTGCCACCTTAGGTTCTCCAACATGCTTGGAAGGGGAGGTGGGATATTCAGTTTGTTGAAATCTGCAACCTCACTGCTAGATGCCACTAAACACAACACACTGCACCTTTAACATATTCTAATTATGCAATGCAACCTACCAAAATCTCTCGTAAAGCAGATTAGATTTTGTGATTAATTTGTAATAATTCCAGCAAACTTAGTTCAGAAATCAATCGTGTAATTGCTATAATTTTACCTATAACATATGAAACATGCAGAAATTTATCTAAGATAGATGGTCTCAATCCAACTGTGTACAATTTGTATTTGTGATTCAAATTTTCATACATTTTAGAGTTTAAATAACAAAGTCCCATAAAAAAAAACTTTTACCTGAACATAATCCTTTCACTCATAGTATCTAACTAAACTCAATTAAAAGAGTCATCTGCATCTGAAAAGAAGTTGTCATGCTTCAGCCTTTATGACCATAATACAGCTAACAAGATTGCCCTGTCAACAGCTCCAGATCCATTTAAATCAAATCCAGGTTTGTGTCTAATCATCTACAATTAAATCAAGCTAACTTATTTATCCACATATGAAGAACAGGGCTGTGGTTATACCAACAAAATGATAAAATATGTGCAATACTACATATTTACACATAATATTAAACAACTGTGAAAGTGTGATATTGTATATATATTTTTTCTTTATTTAAAATTAACCTTGGCTTTATGCCTCCTCATATGCGTACAGTTTTCATCATCTCTGTGTATGTGCATATATTCTTTGTAACATTTCACAAGCCTTGTATGGATGCATCCTTGGCCATTATAACAAACCCTGACCCTGATATACAAGGGATACAAAGATATTTGCAATGGGGCTAAACACTGGAATTTACTGTGTATATACATAAGACCGTTTATGACTGAAAGCTTGAGAATGTAATTGAATAGACTGTAATGTGCAGTTTCTGTTCTTTTTTGTACCACTTTGTAATTGCAATTCCTTTAAGCCAGGTGAGCCACGGACACTTTAAATTGAAATAAGTAAGATTTCAAATAAGAAAAAGAATCACTGATCGAGTGATTGTTCAGGCACGTCTATCCAAGGACAACTTTTGATGAATCCACAGAAGAAAACATGTTTTTATATCTAAACAGCACACATAATTCACCCCACTCTTGTCCCTGCACACACTGAAAGCCACTTACACTCTTGTTTCATAACGTTTATAATGATTAGCGGTCATTTTGAGTGAGAAGGCTGCTGAGAAAGAGACGAGCTATGAAGCGCTAATGAAGAAAAGGGAGGGGTTACTTCTCTCCTGTCTCATTGAAAGGATGCCTTGATTACACCGTGCCATTGAACTGACCTTCCTTAATGGGGTGCGGTCACAGAGATGTGTGCACGTATGTGTGTGTATATATGTGTGTGTGTGTGTGTGTGACGCGCTCGCCAGCTGACATATCCTTAAACCAGTTATTGCACCTTCTCCTCCTGCTGTTGCATTTAACACCACCCATCAAGCCTCCATCTGTTCACACAGCCGAGCCAGAGAGACATGTGCTCGTGTAAATACACACACACACACACACACACAAACACACATACATACTTGGACAACGGCAATAAACACCACCTTGTCTATTTGCTGTGGTCAGATCAAACTTTGGCCAAAAGTTCACTATTTTTTAGAACAAATCAAACCTGAAATATCAACTATAAACCTTCATCTTCAAAGCAAATCAAAGCTAACACCGCGCCTACAATGACTGTATTGTTTCATAGCAATTTCTGAGCAGAAATCGCCTCCTGGGGAAGGGGAATACAGCAGCCTCAGCTAGAATTTATTGCATGCCGCTGAAAATATCTGAGCAATAAGATGTGTTTGTTGAGTCCATTTTCATCTTCCTCTACCTTGCTGGCGTTTGTGTGCCCTGATATGAGTCACCAGCAGCTGATGAATTGGTGAAACAGCCAGATGAGGAGATTAATCAAACGGCAGACTCAGCATCCCACCACCTTGTGTTTGCTAGTGTGGGTGTGTGTGTGTATCTGGGTGTCAGACACAGGAGACAATTTTTGATGGGCTCTCTCAACCTGGCATCAATTTTTAAAAAATGAAATCAATATAAATGACGTTTAATGGCTGAGCCCTCTGGGAATGACGGCTTAATGAGGACGATCTGCTGCTGTCTGCATGTCAATCTCTTGCTGGGAATACCTGGATTTTAAAAATCTGTTTGTGCCTCTGTCAGTCAGTCAGTAAGTCCACCAACGAACCAGTCATCCACCTCTCCATCTCCATCAGTCAGTCTACTCTGTGGCTGTTCGTCCATCTGTTTGTCTGTTCTGCCTGCCAGTTTGGCTTGTCAGGGTTGCTCATAATCAGTCGGATCACATTCCAGGTGGAGCTCCGTCAGTGTTTTATCCCTCAGGGCAAACGCACGATTAGCTATCTAGCTGCCTTAATAACTCAACCACTAAGGAAGATGAAAGGATTTGACTTGGATGTTTGTGGGAAATACCACATGCATCCTTTGATAATGAAATCAAATGTAAGAGGCCTTTTTTTGCCGGCAATGAAAATCAAAAAGAACACGCTGAAAAACATGTGTCAGTCGTTGCCATCGGCAGGAAAACAACTTGATAATTTCTTTGGTATCTTATCTTTTTACAGTGTACTTTTAACTAATCACAGCCAATTAAAGAAGAGCTAAAGAGCTGTGTGTATGTGTGTGTGTGTGCGTGTGTGCTGTTATCTATTGGTGTCTAAATTATTGTTATGGGTTCCCCTGTGTTCCATCGCTAATTAAGGAATGGGAGATTGAGCATCACAACAAACACTGAACAAAGTGTTTGGATTGCCCTGGGAAATATTTGATTGGCTTATCATTTCCTGCTACTCACAGCAGTGTTATGAGCAAGGAGGGTAATTACAAGCAAATTTAGTCCTTCCTTAAGGATTTTAACACCTTATTAATCCAGATATGAACCAGTGGCAGCATGGCGGAAGTGTAGCTGCTACGGTCTGACTACAGAAGAAGAACAGTGATTATTTGAGCGTGAGGGCCTGCTGAAGAGTTTCCGTGTTTGTTTTTAGGAATTAGTGTAAAGTAAAAGTGAAAATGTAGAGATTTAGGGGGTAAGGTGTAATTAAAGTGCATTATCTCAAATAACAGTGGAATAATTAAATGTGCAGTATAAATAAAGGTCTCAAAGGCTTTTAAATCCAAATGTGAACAGACAATCCTAGACTGTGGCCAGAATTGTAGAAGTTCAGGTTATCCAAATGCAAT
This sequence comes from Thunnus thynnus, assembly GCF_963924715.1. Classification (NCBI taxonomy): domain Eukaryota; kingdom Metazoa; phylum Chordata; class Actinopteri; order Scombriformes; family Scombridae; genus Thunnus; species Thunnus thynnus. The sequence goes on from NC_089535.1 coordinate 12,503,058, forward strand.
TCAATGTTTTATTTAAACTTAAATGTTAAGTTATGTTTTCTGTCAATTACTATTTACAGTTCTGGTGAAGAAATACTCAATCTTTTATTTATTTATATATTTTTATTGGCCTAAAAGAGATCAAATTTACCCTTACAAAAAATATCACATGTGAAATTCATGAATTTATGTCCAAAAATCGCACACTGTACCTACCGTGTATGTGAATTCATCATGTGATAGATTACATTTGTCTGCATGTGTATTCATCACATGTGAAACAGTTTTGCACATGTGATATTATATGTGAAATAAATGTTTTCACATGTGCTGTCTTTCATGTCACATGTGAAATTTCTCAAAAACACACGTGAATTTATCATGTGAAATGTGAAATTATATCATGATTCACATGATATTATCAATTTTTCTTTGATAAAATGTTTTTTGTAAGGTTAAATATACAATATTAAGTCTAAAAATACTCAAATCATTGTGTAGCTAATCTAATCAAAGTAATCTAAAGTTACATTGCTAAAACCCCCAAAATACCAAAGAAATAACCTTGCTGGTAATTAGTCTGACTCTTTACAAAAATCCACATGAACAGCTATCAAAATTCTTGCTAAAGAGAAGAAGAGAGTGAAATAGAAAAATTCGGAGATTGAAGAATAAAATTAAACAGAGGAAAGATAATCATTTTTCATATTTGACTTTTTTGTAAACTGCCTTCACCTCCTCCTCCTCCTCCTTTGGACAAACGAAGGCCAGACTGACTGATGAACAATGCAGGAAAGCTAACAATATGTAATGGCTTTCATTTCAGTCAAGAAAGACAGCCAGCAGATATGAGAAGTGATGACAAATGACTCAAGGTCAGGAGGCCATTTTGACACAGTGAAGAGTTATGGCTCGCAGCCACTGGCATGAAATGGAGGGAATGTGCTCTGCTGCGAACTACAATCTTCAAATATGTGTTTAAATTTGAATCTATAAACATTATATCCATATTTTTGTGGAAAAGTATAAGCATCCAGCATTTGTGTGGTCACACAAAGCAGTAAAATCAACTTGAACTTTCAGTTCTCCTCATTTCTTGTGTGAGGAAACTATAATATATGACACTACTATGATAGTTAACACTGCAGCTATTGTGCATATTTTTGTTTGACATATTTGTGGAAACTGTCTAAGCTTCAAGCCTCTGGGGGGCAGCAGATTACTGGATGGCTTGGCTAGTTGTGCGCTATAGACTGGAAGCCTACTGACATTTTTTCCCCCCTTTTTTCAATGAGCCCATGTATTGTTAGCAATTGAAGAAGTCTGTCCCTTTTCAACATTCAGCGTTTTGGAAGACCCATTGTACTGTGAAGTTTGTTTACTTTCTAATTTCCACTTGGAAAGTGGAACCTAGAGAGCTAGAGGAAGCTAGTTGGCCTAGCTTGAAACTGATTCATGAGACTTTTTCGCTTTTGCCCATGTAATCTTTACACCTGCTGAATCATTGCCAGCTCCTGAACACTGCAGTTTTTGAAAAAGTACATTATTTTACTGATTTATCCTTCTTTTATTGTTTTATATTAAATGTGACAATTATTTATGTTTATGTAAAGCACATAGTGTTGTATTTTATGTATGAATTGTGCTATAGAAAAACTGTTTCTAATTATTATTATAAAAAAATAGGGGGTCTAGCTAGCGTTAGCTGTCTCTTTCTCATAGGTCAAGTCGGGGATGATGGCAAATGACCAAACTGTCAAAACGCTTAGCAACAAGTAGTTTTATAACATATGAAGTGCTAAAAGACCCAAACCATGCAACAAGTCCACCAATTTAGGCGACCAAATACGCTGTTTTACCAAACACTCCAGAGCGTCACTTTGGAGCATTTTCTAATATGGTGCCTCTATTGGCAGTAATTGGCAGCACAACATAATTTATCTGTGCTTTCCAAAACTGTTACAATAAAAAAAAGATGTTTTATGATGCGAAAACACTGTGGTTAAGGTCTGGATAGGTTTAGGCACAAAAACTGTTAAAATGATCACTTTGTTAAGGTTTGAAAAACGTGGTGTGGGTTAAAGTTACTACCTCCTTAAAGTAAGACAACCTTCGTTGTCATGGCAACAGTAAACACCATGGGGTTAAGGTTAAAGGACGATTGTAATTAAAAAAAATTTAAAAACTGTCCCGACTCATGGTTGGAAACGGGAAACAAACAGCAGTCTCCTGCAGCAAAGTCCAAAGTCCACTTTTTGCAAGTCAAACCATCCACCCAACCTGCCACCTCTGAATGAAGAAATTTGTCAGCTTATATAGAAGTCATTTTCTCCGGATCTTAATAACTACGGCTGCGAGATGACATCTGTCACTCAAACGTAACTATAGGTCAGTTTTGGCCAACTGACATTATGACCTATAGTGTTGTTTTTCTTGGGAGGAGTCTCAACCATGACTAATAGGCCCTTTTCATGGCAGACATTTTGACCTGTCAAAGCAGGAAAAATGTGTGGTGTAAATAATAACATTAACGACATTCCAGTCAGTGAGTAAGGATGCACAATACCAGGACCCTGAAACTGGCTCACCTATATGGAATGCAGCCATCGTTGATGTTATTGACTCCACCTGTGCTTTTTCCTGCTTTGACAAGTCAAAATGTCTGCTGTGTAAAGGGTCTATTAAGTCAGTGTTATTATCAACTATTTTTAGTGACTGCCCACACAGATATGGTACCAATCAAACAGTATCTCCATTGTCAGTTGGAAAAATTCATGCCTGTGGAGAGACTTAAAGTAGGGGACGCTTTTACCACAGAAAATTAAGTAAAATTTCTTCTGCAAGTCAAAACAAACACCTACACATTAACATACATACAGAATATATATGATTTCTTAGCAAAAAAACAATTTTCAGGTATCTCTTACTTGTTTGGCTGGATCCTTCTTGACCAGTCCAGTGGCAGCGGCAATATTACCTGCGCCCTCCACAGTTTTGTGGGCCACAGCGGTAACCCCGGTAACCATGGCTCCACCCACCTGAGACACTCCAGACACAGTTTTACCTGCAACTGTAGGGATGGAAGAAGAGCAGCTGAGGAGGGTGTATCTCTATAGAGCCTCAATACCTCTGAGGATCAGCATGTAGAAAGAGACATTAACACGATACAGATCTCACAATACTGGATTTCAAAGCTGGAAGGAAATGTAATGTGAGTGGAGCTGCTCTTTAGTGACGTTTCTCCAGTTATCAGCGATATATGGCAGATAAATCTAAGTCTAATAGCTTTTACACTTTTACACATAAAGGGTTAATGACTGAATTTTACTAGCAAAGTTTGACCTGACGGAGGCGCTAAAAACAACCATAAGGTCACCAAAATCTGAATTGTTCTTTCTTTCCAAAACATATATGCAAAGTAAAAATGATTAATTAATGCGATAGGTTTCAACATGGTGATCACAGTCAAAAAAACCCAAATAGACTCATGGTGGTGATCACATAAACTCCACTTCCTTGTAAAAGTACATCTGGAAATATTGGGAACACTGGGAAATATTGTGATGTTTCTTGTTTCAAAAATGCCATATTCTCTATAATAAATATCACTTTTGCTTGAATAAAGATGAATCTGGATGAGAAATAAAAAACAATCTTAATAAGAGCTAAAGCTTTTGTTGTCACATTACCTGCTTACTTCCTTTTTTTGCAACGGTATTTTCAAATGTGGTGAAATCTACTTCCTGCCTTACTGTGGGCTACCTGAGGTCTATAGAGTTGAATAAAGACTAATTACTATAGACTGATACTCTGCTGCTTCTACTTGAAACCCCCTACATAATTATTTAAAACTGGATCACCACCTCTAGTGTCATTTGGGGAACTGAAAAACCACAAGCAGAACAGCCTGGAGGCATTTTCCTTTCAAAAGCCTTCAACAGGCCTCATCGAGTTTCACCCCGCCTTTTACTGTTTCAGCTCATTGCTTTGTCATTCGTAGTTTTGCATATCAGTCCATCTGGTTTTCATGTGTGTTTCTTGAGACTTTCATGTGTAAACTTTGTGTAACTGCAGTTGCAAATAAAAATGTCAAATCCAGTGAGACTTCCTTGTTATAATTAAGGCTAAAAATGTCATCAACATGGACATTCTCTGCATTTAAAACAAGTGTTTGATTGAAGCCATAAAGGCCACTCGGTCCACTTCCTTTGCCCTCCACACTGTATCATGATGGAGTCCAACTGTGTTACACATAATAATTAATCACGACCCAGCTGCTCTTTGCTATAGGTCATCATCTCTGCTTATGCGGACCTCCTGAAAGCAGATTATCTGATCATAGGTCTAGTGCAGCCACTTGGGTCCACTGGGAGAGACGATATCCTGGTGCTTTACTCCTTTCCTTCCGCCCTCATTTAGAGGCTTTAATAAGACATTCAAGCATCACGAATTTCTCTTATAATCCCAGTTTATGAAATGCTAATTGCTTTACTTTACAGCTATTTCCCTGGATGCCTATAGCAGGCGGTCTCCCTTGGATTCCCTGCTTGTTATGTATGAGGGATGGCGAGGCATGGCCCATGGGGAGTTCGACAGGTTTTCCTGAGTTAGGCGGTGAAATATGACACTTACTCACCTGCAGATTTACACAGTACATCTTTCTTACTGACCACCTGAGGATCCGGTATCATTTTCCGCTTTTGCTTTTATGTACTTGGAGTAAAACTCTCGCTCGAGTGTCAACAAGAAGGGCTGAATGCAAAATGTGTAGGATGGGGAGGGAATGGAGCAGATGCGTTTAAGCCTTCATTCATGTATGCTGTTACCTGTTGTGACTCCATCCTTCGTTTTGGTGCCTGAAAGAAAATCCAAGTGAAGCTCAGTTAGTCAGCATGTAAAATAAAATAAATAAATAATAAATTAAAAATTAAAAACTGATGGCTTGTCAAGGTTATATGTGTCATTCAAGCTCAGAGGTGATTGTTGTGTAAAATAATAATAATTATAATGATAATATTATTTTTAAATATATATATTTTAACAATGAACAACGTTTTTAAGCTTTTTGTCCATTTTTTTTTTTTTACCAGCATCCTGTTATAAAAAAAAAGATCATTAATCAGATGAATTCCCAGCACCCACCGACAAACATAACCCCATCTTTCGTCATCTCAGCTGCTCCAGTCACTCCCTGCTTGGTTTTCTCCGCCGCTGCCACGACCCCATCCTTGGCTTTAGAGAAGCCCTTCATTAAGGCGTCCATGGCTGCTTGATTGGCTCCCAAATTACACGCACACGCAGCTGCGGAGATGTTAGAAAACAGGCGCAATGAGGGAAAAAGGCACTCCCGGATTTGAAGCGCTCGGTATTATAGACACAAAACGATGCCACCGCCCTACTTTTTCTTCTCTGACAGGTTTGAAAAAGCCAGTATCGCCATGTAAAAATACAATATCTGTGCAGATGGTACGAGCAGCCCTGCTCTCTGAGGCTGATGAAAAAAATCCCACCTGTAGGAACTGGCTACAGCCCAACTGAGAAACCATGAATGGATTTACTATTAATTTCAATAAAAAAAGGTGAAACTGAGCTGTTGTATTGCAAAGCGACAAGGAAGATAAAATAATACACAAGCTGGTATTCTTAAATGAATGATTTTAACATATTTTTTAGGAGAAAGAGAACAAGAGATACAGCTGTGATTCACGCACCTGTTTGCTTCAACTTCCTTTGAGGCGACAATGTGGTGAGTCTTCCGGGATGACAGCGGAGATTCCCCTAAAGAGCAGTGCAACCGGTTTATTGTCTCCAAACTACAACTACTACTCCAAAGACGATGTGTAGTGTCTTCCAGACAGACTGACAGAGAGAGAGAGAGAGAGAGAGAAAGAGAAAGAGAGAGAGAGAGACGCCTCCGCCTCAGTGATGGAGAAAGAGCGATTTAAACCCCGTGATGCTGATGCGAGAGAAGAGATGCTCCTCTGTCTGTCTTTCTGTCTGTCTGTGACACACACACACACACACACACACACACACACACACACACACACACACACACACACACACACACACACAAAGATTACGTAGCTCTTTTTCTGTACGTGGGTTGCCCACAGCGTGTATCAGGCTCTTTAAAATCATCAGCCGGCTGAATGCATCTGCGGCTGAACTACCAATTAGTAGCAGTGTAATTATGCAAGATAACATTAGTGGACTGTTTAGTGTTCCCACCTGTGAGTAAGATGTTTTTTTTCCCTTTAAGGCTATGTTGGAATCGACTCATAAATCAAACTGTGAGCAATCAATAAACTCACTTTGAGGTTGTTTTTTTACACTAATGTTGATCAACTTTTTGATTAAACAAACACACTTTTTGATTATTCATGACAGTGGTACCACTTTTTAATAATGGTACCTATATAGAGGGTTTATAGATTAGTAATGAATGGTTTTATTGATGCTTGATGATGATTGATGCTTAACAGATCAGATATAAAGCATTTATAATGTTTGGGTATCCATGTTTTGCAAACTCCCTTTAAATAACCACAGTTTATAGAAAAGCACTGCAGAGAATCTGGACCAAAATCCATTTATTAACACTTAAAACTGCACACTTTCCATTAATGACTTATTAACATACATTTATAACATCATACTTGATTTCTTATTAGACAATGAGAAACTTACAACAATTTATAACTGCAGTATTACCAATAAAGAAAGGATAAAAACCTATCAGTGGACTTTTTTTTTTTTTTTTTTTTTACCCCAAATTTGTTCTTATTAATGGCATTATTAAACTTATTAAATGGCAATAGGTGGTTTAGTGTAATCTGGTTTTATACCTGTTATGGATTTTTGACAGATATAGCACATATAAAAAGAGGCCCATGGCAGTTTTCATGTTGTATTGTTTTACAAAACTGAATCAAAGTAATGTGGTTTTTTTTACACTTATCAACAGAAAAAGACTGATCTCTACAAAGTGATCTGTCATAACCCGGTTCCTAGGCCATGACAAATGTGGGAACGGATACAACGGATGGCAATAAATCAAAGATATTTATTATAATAAAGTAAACAACTGAAGAAATAATTGCAAATATGGAGTGTGTCAATCAGTAGCATGAGTAATGTAGGTGAGAATGTGTGAACAATGAAGTGTATGGTGTCGTGGAGTAAAAACAAAACTAGAATCAAATGAAAAACAAAAGCCTGCAGCTGCTTGCTGGGATGAGTCAAGGTGAGAAAGAGAGCTCGAACAATACTGGGAGTTGGCCTTTTATCCTATGGCAGCATTAGACACAGGTGCTCTGAATTCAGCTGCCTGCCACACCCACATTCTCCCAGATACCTTTATGGACACAAGAATATATAACAATAACTCATTACCAATATACTTAAGGTAGGTTAGGAAGGGGCTGTCACAGATCTGAATTAATTATAAAATACAAAATAGATGTTTGCATAAGGATTTACACCGTAATCATTTCTGCTGCAGCCATTTGGTTTGAGAAGTCACATCATTTGTTAAATGGAGTTCACCTGTGCGTAGTCAAGGGATTCAGTTAATTGCAGTGTAAATACACCTGTATCTGGACGGTCCACCAATTTTGGCGAGTCAGTCAAAACCTGCGCCATGAATGTGGTATTCCATGCCTCGAGTGAATAACCAATCAGATGTCCTTGATGATGTGATGTACATGAGGTGGATGTGTTGATGGTCATACAAGTAAAACAGTAGCACTCATCTTGTTGTTGTTGTTGGGGAGTTTATTAATTAGACACTAACAAAGAAGACAATGAAACACTCCATGAAAAGGTGCCTTAAAAGCACAAGTCAGCGGATGGATCCAAGAAAATTTCCAAGTCCCCGAACATCCCTTGGAGTACAGTTATATGAGCCATTAAAAATATAGTTTGACATTTTGGGGAAATATGCTGATTTGCTCTCTTGAAGATTAATATCACTCATATCTGTATGATGAATATCAAGCTACAGTTAGGAGACAGTAACCTTAGCTAGCCCATCAGTCTGAAGGGAACAAAATCTGTCTGAAAGCACCTCAAAAGCTCACTAATGGACACATTATATTTTGTTTGTTTAATCTCTACAGTAATCACAGTGTAAAACTGACATTTTGTGGTTTTACTGGGGGTTATATGTGGGTCTATTTCTTGGCAGGGAGGAGAAACTTGTCATTACAGTGAGGTTTCCAGACAACCATGTACTGCAATCTCCCCATTAGCTGTTTGCGGTTTCAAAAATTTGGCCAAATGATGGCTAGAGTAAAGGTCAGGCAGTCACAAAAAACACTGTAATATTCAGCCTCTTGGTACCATGAAAATCCACAGCATAGTTTATGGCAATATGGCCATATAGTTGCCAAGATATCTCGCAAACCTTTTACTGATTGGCTGACATCTCCATCCAAAGCAGGGCAAAAACATCTATCAATAGAAGCAATTAATAATAATGAGAGTGGTATGAGGGTGTTAGAAAAACAACTGACAGAGTATGCAGACCGTGCATTTATGGACTTTTAACTTTACAGATATAAACAATATTGTATTGACCTGTACACATATCAATTTACTTGATGCAGAAAATCTGTTTAACAATTTATAATGGACAATTATATTTTACACACTCACAAGTATGATTTATACATATAGTACTTAAAATTGTGAAGGCACTGCTGCATTGATTCGTTGACAACACACAGTATTAGTAGTTCATGTTGAGCTTAGCTGTAACACATCAGTCAAACTGACTCTGACTCTAATTAGACAGCAGTGGTTACAGTGTCGGTCCATGTAGTTCTAACATTACAACCATAAGAGGCACCTAATTTTAAACTGTTTTGGATTAGACTGTAAGATTAATATTCATCGTATTGTGAGCTTAAACAGTTAACTCTATCAGCTGAACAATGGAACATTTTTCAGCACACACTAGAGCATAAATGTACTGCACATGACCTATGATGCACCACGTATGTAGAGCTATTATAAGTATGCAAAGCATTTATTGATTTTCTATTTGTAGCTTGGTATATTGCAGTGTTCCTGATATATTGTAGTTTAAGCATTTGAGCTAATGCTAGCTAAAGACAGATATTCAAAGAATTACCCGCACAACACCTACACATCATGAAGCCTCAGATGAAAAATAACTTCAATCATTTGCAGGGAGAAAGTCATTGATCAATTAAAAAGATAGATTGCTAATTACATGGAAGACAGCACATGATCAGAGGGATGTTCCAAAACATCTTAGTGTTTAAACAGTTTAACTACACACATGTCTTGTCACTGTCAAAGCAATATTTCTCATTTATATGAAGATTCAATGCATATTATGTGTTCAAACGCTCACAGTATCAGCGGGTCGAGTCCTGCTTCACCGTGCTGTCAATCAGACATGAGAGAGCAGAAGCATTATGGCCCCATGTCATTTATCACTAGCTACAGGGGACAAGCCAGGCTCATTACTGTCTGTGCTGGTGAGCCCCAGGCTCAATATGAGGCGGCGGCAGCACAGCAGCCCGCAGGCTCAATTAAAGGACCTGATGGATTCCACACTAATAGCAACGTAACATCGACTTTTCTTCAGACTAATGTATGTGGAAATCCTGTAATCCTCCCTCAGTCTGGATGAGTGTTCAAATCACACATGCTTTACATTTTATACTGACAATTTCCACACAGTATATTGGAGTTTATATTGTTGTTACTGAGTATAATGATTTTTGTCATTGCTGATATTGATGAACTCTTGTGGGACCTTTTCATTTGACCACACACACATATGTTGTCACTTGATATACATGTTTCATGCATTTTTACATTTTTTTTTTTTTGCATGTTTTACATACCTTTGTCTGTGTGCTTGTTCTATGTTTCACCTGGCTGCAACTCAAATTTCCCCTCTGGGATAATAATATTAGTAAGTTGTGGAGCAGAGACGAGAAGGTGAGGGCTTAAATAAGATTTTTTGGCCACATGGGGGCAGAAGAAACAAGCTGTGAGCACAACACTTACATATGATCACCTTTTCAGTTGATATAGCTAACTTGTTGGCAAACAGTTGCCTTTATACATCCAGTAGACTTGAAGAAACATTAACATTCGTGTGGAGTTTCTGGCCACTAATGAATGTCTAATAGTTACTCTCCATTTGATTTGGTCTCCACCAATTACTGAGGGAAATATCTGGCTTTTTAAGCTAACCTCTAAGGCCTGTTGCTAATGTCTGTATGCTTTTTGGTGCTGGGGAGGGAGCGTACAGTGGGTGTTTAGAGTATTTCCGCTGAAAACAGCTGCCTGCTGTGACCAAAAATAACGCTACGAGAGCAGTGAGAGCCAGTGAGCCAATATATTAAGGCTGCAGCCCATAAAACCAAAACAATGAGCGGAAATATGCTATAAAGTTGAGTTGAGTCAAGTGACAATTATCGTTGGGTTGGTCACTACGAGCAAAATCTTTTACATACAGAGACATGTGATCGAATGCTATTATAAAAATATTGATCATAGATGCTTTAAAATTAGACATTTTAAAGTTCCCCCACATTAATATAATTTAAATTGCCATTGATGTCTCATCTCCATACTAAATTATTCAACCAGACAGTCACATCTTAACTTTGGGCTCACCTCATGCATTTTTGCTGCCCACATGCATATTAACTGTTAGATATTAACCGTAAATGGTGGGTCTCACTTAAATGATGTGTTACTATCTATAATTTCTGTAGAGAAAATAGTGAAAATACTCACTAATCTTAAATTAAACCAACTGTTGGCTGAAATTTGGCTAGATTCTTGTTTTGAATTTCATCAGCTGAACCTCTGATGTCCTGTTCCACCTTATTTAAGAAAGCACTGTTCACCACAGCCCATATACTGTAAAAGCTGCTTTTTTTTTTTTTTTTTTTTACTTTTTACAGAAATCAGTGGCCTTTCTTAGAGATAATGGCAAGTTTTCTTTTTTCATTTTAGGGCAGGAAGGGCAGGAGTGCCAGTAAAGCAATGTAATTTATCCTACTGTCATCTGGACTCTTACAGATCGTTACGGTGGACTCATTTTCTCCAACATGCTCTAACATCATAAATCATTGTAATGATAAAGAATGATTGGTTTGTTATTGTAAATCGCTGAAGTAGTGGTCTAAAATAGTGAGTTTCAGATAAAAGTAGTACATTACAACCTCACTTAACAGCTTAGACAGACGTGTGTCATGTAAGTACACTTTCTTTCATCACCTATTGTCAATCACTAACGAGCAGTCCATAATAACATGCTGCTAGTTCTAGTCACAATGAGCTCACTTTAAAAAAAAACACCTGAAAGTATTAATTGTTCTGTTTTATTCAAAAGACAAAATGATCATAAAGAACAGAAAGAGACACATTTTTTTTTATTTTTTTTTATTTTGTTCCTCTCAGTTTCTTTTCTTTCTAAATGACCACCCTCTGCAGCATAATGTCTTCAATGATTCATAATTAAGGCATATTATATAACATGAGTCATGCTAGGAAAAAGAATCTCACAATATGTTTTTCGTAACATCCAGATTTATTTGACAGGACTTGCTTTTGCCATCCCTTGTGCATCTATTACACTGTTTGCAGTATTGATTTAGGTTTTGAAATCCTCTACTTCTTATGTTAGAGCTGAATGCAGCGCTATCAGGATTTTGCAGTGTGTACACGAGGAGAAGGAAGACACAGTCTGGTGGCCAGCGAGGAATAAAGAGACTTAAATGGATAAAGGCAGATCAAAATCTCAGTATGACTGTGCAGCTCTGGCCTGCTGTCACCAGCGGTCACACACTTATTGCTGTGTCTCTTCATCTTTTTCTTTTTCCATGCATGCATGTGTGTGTTTGTGCACGGGTGTGTGTGTGTGTGTCTATGTGTATATGTGTGGGAGTGTGCATGGAAGATCCAAACCAGATGAAATACGAGCAGAACTTCACAGTGAAACTTTGATTATGTCTCTAGTCTGGCCTCATTACAGATGGACTGGCTGAGATCTAAAGCTAAGTAGAGACTGAAAAATGAAAATTATACTGATAATGAAATAAAACAAAAACCTATTTTATTAGGATAAAAATAGCCACACCACTCCCACTACTGCTGTTAATATTAATAATGATATGTGACAATAATTACACAGTTTAATGTATGTAGCACCAAAATATACCATCATCAGTTCAATTTAAGTAGAATTTATTGCATGGATGTTATTTATAGGTGCTCAGGTGTGTTGAAAAGTGAATTTATTTCATGTGGTGTAGTGCCACCTACTGTGGGATGTGTGCTATAGCTGTTTGAACCCACTGACCTGGACAAGAGCACAGCCACAGTTAATAAAAGGCATTGATTACTCAGATACAGAAAGCTGTGACTCTGACTGCAATTTAATTGTCTTAGCAGTCACATTATCAAGCTGATTTATGCTGGTCTCAGAGAGGTAAAGGAAGTCTTAAGAGTACATTTAAGACAGATCCAGAGCATTTCTAAAGATATGGTCAACATGCTTGTTATCATATTACTCTGTTTCCTCTGGCTGCGGGAGCATTTTGCTCTGTAGATGAACCAGCGGGGGAATATTAGGGTGATGAATCCCTCCAATATTTAGAGCTTTTTCATGATGAAATCCCAAGGTTTTTAGACTGCCAAGAAGAAAAAAAAAACAATCAACAGCTGCTCAGAAAATATTTTCTGTGGCTTCAAATTTAGAGCATGGGTGTCCATCATGCAAATTTTGAGCTGCTGTGAAAAACATTATAACATTACATTATAATTCTAGTAGTAGGATCAACTGATTTAGACTTTCAAAACTCAAGCAAACACACACGCTTAAATACAAACACATGCTACTACATGCATTTTCATGTATAATTGAGTCTTCTTCAGACATTTATCTGTTGTGACTTAGTTTCATTTGTCAAAATTAAATAACATGTTCCCTCATAAGTCACTGTCTGATTTGTTTGTTTTAAGGCGGAATATTTTAGGTTTTTTCCTTCAATCCTATCTCAATGGGAGCATTTTCTCTTTTCTTTTGGTGACACATCCATCCCAATAATGGCTCACTGACTCTCACTCTCACTGCATTTGCCTGGACATTGTCCATGCTTTGAATCATCAGACACTTGGCAGACCGCAGAGGAATGATGACGGTGTTAGTTAGTTAGTCACTCCTTGGGCGTTGGTACATGTTACAATGTGGGTGCAGCAGCAAGAGGTGAAAAGGTGATCATCTGTACTGCCTCTGTGCATTTTCTATTATTTCCTTTACATGCACAACAGAGTGTCTTGTTGCGATCGTGCTGAAAGGTATGATTACTGGTTTTATCTGTGTTTTGACACTTAATACACCAGTTCCTCTATGTATTTGTTTAAAGCTATAGCGCTATGTTACATTTAATGATGGTTTCACACCTCATTTTGCATTGTTTAATTATTCGTGGTGCCTGAAAGCTCCTTTACTAAGATATTCACAGCAAACATTTTTACACTCTACCTGAAACTCATGATCTTATTCTTAATATTTACCTAATATTATATGAGGTATTTTGAATAATACTTAATACAGTATATAACATAAGCTAATATTGCATATCTGTCCATCTATGCAGAAGGATTCACCCCTTTTCCCCTGTTTTTTTGGATTTTTTTCCAGTTTGTAAAGCCATTTTGGCAATTCAAGGCAATATATGTGAAATTGTCTTGACTTGATATTTAAAATGAAGTCAGTGAAGCAAACTTTATATATTTACTGTGAGTCATTCAGGATGTAGTGGTTGGCTTGATGAATTTTCACCGACTATGACTCAGGTAATTTAACTGGTGGGTTGATACTTTACAGATCAACTCTTACACAATCCGTCTTTAAATCACAGGAACGGTTTGAAACATTCTGGTTTCACTGGTGAAAATCTAATGCAATTATTCTGAGATCCAGATGGTTACGCCTGACCAGTTTTAGGGTTACAGTTCCCAGGAACAGGCCTGACATTTCCCACCTGGACATTCTCACAGTAAAAGACTCTGTTGGCTCTGTATATTGTAGGAGTAGGATGTGTGTTTTTGTGGCTGTGGCCCACTTTTTTTCCTTTCAGGTCAGACAAATGACAACAGTTTACACAGAGGAACCGTCACTAGATGGCACTACAAGATACCAAAAAGCAGATTGTGTCATGCAGAACTTGCTTGTTTTGACACATATCTGTAATTATTGTATGACATCCTCTTACATTTGTTCACTTTAACTTACATTATTTTTTGGAGCAAATAATAACAATTAAAGCAACAGAAGAGAATTGTTATAGTCTGACTGAACAGTTCCTATATATATGTAGAGAAGCTATAAGTTAGGTACATTTGAAAACAGCACAAATAGAGAATGAAAATATTCAAGATAGGAGATATGAGAGTGGGGGATGTTGTACTAAAAAGGTAATATTTCTTTAAGAGATCTTTGGAGAGATGGCTGAATTGTGCAGCTGTGATATCGGCCTGACACATCAAATTGTTGTCCACAATCACCCCGAGATTGTTAGCGGTCTTTGCAGGTGGTGTGGAGCTTGCTGTAGCTGGCAGGCATTTAACAAAAAAATGTCACCTCAGGAAGAAGAAGAAGAATACAGCTTAACCTCAGCATCAGAACACTAGAGGAAGGTTAATATAATTTATATCTTTTGATGACAGTGTTGGAGAGACAGAAAGGAGAGCCCAACATGGACTCCCAGTGGAGGAAAAGCTATATGATGAACACAGAGATCTCCAAAACCTAGTAAGGAGTATAAATGATGGATTCTCAGGTCAGCAAAGGTGGAAAAAAGGATCTAATGATCAAACTGGGGCAGCGATTTTGCCTTTTTTTATGCCATGATGTAGTAAATATTATGGCTACTGATATTTTATCAAATTATCTAAATTCTTCCTTTTCCCATTCAAATTATAATAATGGACAGATGGTAAAAATGTTGACTGATCCTAACACAATCAGGCAAATTGGGGATATTTCACAAATACTAAAAAATCTAGTATGCAGGGTTGTTTTGTCTAAATTACTCTAAATTTGGGAAATCAAGATTCAATTTAACGAATGTCATAAATATGCTTGTTTGCCTCTGAGGACATTACCCAAATTCTCAAAATGGTAGCTCTTATATAACACTACATAAAGAGAAAGCATCAGCAGTATCATGCCCACTGAGATGACGGTTGGTAACATGAAAACATCTCAGTAACCGGAGAAGGGAATAAGTGAGAGTGTGACTGGGATGTATGATAAAGCACAAAACTATGTTTAGTCCTTCCTCAGTAAGGATTGTCATACGGTACATCTGATAAGATTCCTCCACAGGTCATATCAGATGAATGGCACATGCTGGTAGCAATTTAGTGTATCTGTTGTAATCCAAACACAAAACTAGCAGAACCTGCAGAACCTCTGGATGACTCATCCAAAAACCCACCTGAAAAAACAGGGACTGCTGACAGTCAGATTGAAGCGATAACTCTAACTCACAGTTGTGAGTTAGATGTGTTTTAATCTGATGTGTTTTGTATTTTATTATTTTATTTGACAGGGGCAGTGTATATTAATAACATTTCTGAAAGAGTTAGCCAGAAAGGCTACTTTTCATCTGTTCTCCCTGGGCAGGCAAATAGTTGAAAGCACAAATGTTATGAATAAAAGCATTGAAAATACACACAACAATAAAAACAATGAAAATATGCAGATACAAACAGAGCCTGCACTACATAGAGACAAAAAAGACACACAAAATTGACAATATAGCATGACAATAATCAACAAATCAACAGATGGCATGAATGTTAGGCCTGGTGAAGTGTGGATATTATGTACAGAGCCTATGATAAGCAGGAGCAGCTCTTACACTAAGCACAATAATGACAAATAAGACAACAAACAACACAAAAATTCTTCACTGTTCTAGTGTTTGATTTCTAATGAACTAGGCTCTTAATGTTGTGAAGATTTAATAGTAGTTGGCACAGTGTCTTATGTGTTGCAGCAAGTTGTTCTATCACTCTGAACATGAAAGCACTAAATACCATTTGTGATGCCAGTATTTTCCTGTTCAGTCACATCTTAAATGAAATCTTAATGTTGTGTTAAAACTGCAACAAGGAGTATTTTTCATATTAACAATGGATCAAATGACATGTATAATGTGAAAGCTGTTGTTCATAGTGACAAACCCACCAATAATTATCCCCTGACTGTAGTTCCTGCTTCTATGGAGCCTTTAAACGTCTTTAGCTCGTTGTTTTGGTTTTACGCCCTGCAATTTTACTGTTTTGGTTAACTTTCAGCATGTTTCACTTGTTTTCCCGCCACAGCAGGCAGCTGTTCTCAAAGAAAAAGCTCTCAAAAACAACTGTACGCTACCCGCCAAGCACCAAATGGCACACAGACAAAGTTAGCGACTAGCTAGTGAACACAGTGTAGCATTTAGAAGCTAAAGAGCCAGATATTTTCCTCAGGAGGTGGTGGAGACCAAAACAGAGCTAAAGGGAGAGTGAATATTCTGCCAGGTGACATAAATGTTACTAATGTTGCTAATGGATGTATAAATAGGCAACTGTTAGCTGTTCGCCAAAGGTGATAGCTAATATGTCAGTTTTTATTTACAGTTTGTTTCAGCTGCCCCCAAATCACTTACTGTATATTTAAAGATAAAAAGAAATACCTACAATATACGTATCTTCCTTTGTGTCTGAAGGTATGTCGCTCAAATAAGATATTGTGTTTGTTAAAGAAGTTTGTGGATAAAGGAATCAGCATAAGAAAAGCATAATGTTCAGTGTCTCATTTAACACACACCACCCTTTTTTCTTTTGTTCTCAGTGAGCAATAAATGTTTCATTTTGGTTTTCTTTTGCCGTCAACTTGGTCAAATTGAAACTTTGCTTCAAATAAGCCTTTTGTAAACAAAATTCTCCACTAAATGACAGTCTGTGCAGCTCAAGAGACTCTGGCACAATCTGGACGCTCAGTGACTAATAATCCATATGTATTAGCTGTCTGCATGGCTGATAAGAGGACACAGCAGACTGTCTTGAGTCATGACGAAAATTCACTCGCACACTTTGTCTGTCAAATATGTTTTTCTTTCTCAGTCCATAGTGATAAGTTCAAAGGGAAGTTGTGGCGTTTCAGAGGGAAGGGGACCAGCTTGATGGATGGTTAACCGTACAGTATATACAGCCGGGAATCCACTGCTGTTGTTTGAAGTATCCCAGCAACTTGGACCAAGAGGACAACCTCAAAGTCCTAATTAGTTAAGGATGTCTACTTCAAAACATTTCCATTTAAGATGAGAGAAGACAAATGTGGATAGTAGAGAGAGATACCAAGTTCAAGTTGCTGTTTTGTCCATAGCAGATTCCTTTAAATTTCTGAAATCCAAAGCAGCTTGCATGTGAAGATTCCATCGACAAACTTTTTCCTGTGTTGACCAATTGAATTATGCTCACCTGGAGTTTTGTGCGTCAGCCAAGCGCTTCTCGAGGCTCGCTCACAAATTTTAACATGACAGTGAATTCATCAGATGTCTATTAAGTGGCATGGCAACCTGTTGCAGGTCCTTTATCTTTGCTTTTGATTTCTTGCTGTGAAATCAACAAGCCGCTCGGTTACAGTTACGATTGAAACCAAATGAAACCTTTTTAGACCCATAGGCATGTTGATCCCACCACACACACACACACACACACACACTTACACAAATGTTCCTGTGGAATTGGATCTGTGTAGTGAGGACGGCCTATGTGGTTCTGTGCCATGAATCTGTGGTTTCCAATACAAATCTTTGGCAGGGAAAGAGGCATTTTCACTTTGGCCTGCTGCTACACAGCATCAGTCACTGTTTCATAACAACATGCTTCACTTGTTTTCTCAACATTACCCAACAACAGCGAAACTAAGACCTAAGGCAAAACATATCTTACAATCTGGAAACATATCACAGTCTGTGTGACGTAAAATAATAACAACCACAGCAGGAGCTGTTATTTCATTTATAAGAATAATCTAATTTACAACATTAATTGTGCAACATCTCAGAGATTTGGATAGAAAGTGTTGCTGTAAACTTCTTTACGTTATCACAGTATGCAGAACATCTGCTTTGGCCCCAGGCTGTATACATTTACGTCGACAGATGAGGTGCTACAGCCACTGAAACCCAGTTCATGATATCATGTATAGTGTGTGTGGATGTGTTTGTGCGTGTGCTAGTGTTGCTGTTGGAGGGGATCCAGGCATGCAGATGGCCCTGGTTTGTGTTTGCACTGAGCGGCTGCAAGCCTCTCGCCTCCCTATAGTGGCTATGACAAACCATGTGCACACACACACACACACACACACACACACACACCCAGGACCACGCAGTGACTTTTTAAGAGTCGGGTCAGAAAACTCTCCAAATGTCTGCTGTAGCTGTGTGCTGATCAAGAGGCCGCGAACATGATAAAACATGCAAATTCACATATTTCACAGTTTCTATTCTTCATAAACTACTGTATGAAGTTAATGCAGATTCCATGTTGCTATGTTGTTAATACCTAAAATACAAACATGTCAGACTTCAATGTTCTGCCTATGGGAAAGCCTGCAACATCATGTCAGATGTGACGCCTTTCAGGTGTGTCAGTGTCTATATATAAAGACGGTGTTATATTTCTTTCAAAGGTTTTCAATGAAGTTAACAAGTAGAAGCGGGTACAGTATATGTACCTGTTTTCACCTGTACACACTCTCTGGCTGGCAGCCACTACTATAGCAACAACAACAACAACACGCAAGGAAAGCCTTTGGACTTCCTGGGAGATCCTCTGGTATGCAGGCTCAAGTCTGGGCCAATGTTTGTCGACTCAGGAATGTTGCCTGGGTGACCGGAGGCCGTGAAGAGGGAAACCCCTTATCTGCTGACGTTGTCGTTCAAACGTTGTCATGGTTCAAAGGCTGCTTAGGTAGAGACGAAAAAAAAAGAGAAAAGACACACAGACACGCACCTTAAAGGTTGGTATATGTACAGTATGTGTGTCACCATGGAGATACTCCAGTGTTTGGGTGGAGCACACGCTCCACAGGGCATGAATGGTTTCAAAGCTGAGACAGAGAAAAGGGAAAAAGGGCGTCCCTTGGCTTTGAGTCAGAACTG